>NC_081411.1:405144388-405467721 GCF_030272615.1 Cryptomeria japonica
CCTAATTAACAATAAATATGAAATAAATGCCAACTCGCAGTGCATGTCGGACTTTAAAGTCTGACATGTAGGCTAGAAACACTTGCATGTCGGACTTTAAAGTCCAACATGCAACCTTTGGACAAACCACCTGAAGTTCGGACTTTAAAGTCTGAAGTGCAAGCTAAGACCACCTGCAGTTCAGACTTTAAAGTCCAAACCACAGGCAAGAAAACCTACAAATACACATCAGACTTTAAAATCCGATGTGTATTAAAGCAAAAAGAACCGTACAGTTCGAACTTTAAAGTCCGAACTACAGGTAAAACTGCAAACTTAAGGGAACTAGGAAAACAATAAAAATGCAAAGCAAGGAACAAAACAAACTAACCGACGAAGTCGATTAATCTCTCCTAGAGACCATAAGGTACGAAATAGACCAATTTCGTAGGGTTGGCTCACGATTTTGGTCGTGCTGAAATTGAGGACAACAACTAGCTTTGACTGGGGAACAAGATGCACCACTTGAAGCTTGTAGAATCCAGAACTCCAAGTGCCTGTATCCATTGGGCTATAGAGTCAAGCGACAAAAAGACTGAAAAGAAAAGACTATACATATTTTACACAAAAGTACAACTTCCTTTACATCGCTCTCTATTGAGTAAAGAGCTTCAAATGTTCTCCACTATGAGGTAGCGAGAACGGGGTACCATCTGCATATGCAAGTAAGTAGCTATGCTTGCCACATACTTCATGAATAGTAAAGGGACCTCTCCATAAGGAGTCAAACTTTCCATGCAAACCCTTTGGTTCCTTCCTCTTGTCCCATAACAAGACTTGATCACCAACTGAGAAGTCACGGGAAGTTGTTTTCCTATCAAACAACACCTTCACTTGACTTTGGTGTGCAGCAATCCTATCTACCACTTCAGCCCTTGTTTCTTCTAGCTAAGAAAGAAACATGATCCGCTTATCCAGTGAATCTTGATATGTTTCATCCTCAATGGCCTTGGCGAGCTTTAATGCTGGAAGTTCCATAGTGATTGGAATCTTGGCATTCAACCCATACAAAAGTTGAAAAGGTGACATACCAATTGCTCTTTTTGGAGTTATACGATCCTCCCATAGAGCATCATAAAGAGCTTTATGCCAGGTCCGTTGATTCTCATCCACAAGCTTCCTCATAATAGTAACCAAATTCTTGTTGCTTGACTCGGCCTGACCATTTCCTTGTGGATAATAGTCAGATGAGTGTGAAAGAGTAATACCATGATCAAAGCAAAATTCAATTATTTCATAAGATGAAAAACATGAAGCATTATCAACTACTATCTTATGAGGAACGTCAAACTTTGAGACGATGTTTTCCTTCAGAAATTGACAAACCACCGCCGAGGTAGATTGCTTAGTTGGGATTGCCTCCACCCACTTGGTGAATTAATCTGTTGTTGTGAGGATATACATGTGACCTGCACTTGATGTTGGATTAACAAGTCCAATGAAGTCCAATCCCCACTGTTGGAAAGGCTCTTCAATTACTACTGGTTTAAGAGGGAGCACAGCTAATTTGGGCTTACCAACAAATTGCTGACGTTGCTCGCACTTGCAAACCCAACTGTATGTGTCTTTAAACAATGTTGGCTAGTAGTATCTAGCATGCAAGATTTTGTGTGCAGTAATAGGGGCAGAAAAATGTCCACCACAAGCAAGATCATGAAAAGCTTGAAGTAATCTTACTTGTTGTTGTTTGTCTACGCAGCACAAGAAATTACCGTCCAAACCCTTCTTGTACAAACCATTGTCTCATAGAACAAAATTAATTGCTTTAAGCTTCAAGGTTCTCTTTTCTTTCCTCGACAAGTGTGTAGGACAATCTCCATACGTTAAGAGATATGCCAGGTCGGAATACCACTCATCAGTAGTGCTAACAAATAGAACATGAGGAAGATCTTGATTAATACCTTCGTTTTCAAGCACCACTTCATCTATTGATTTGTTGTCAGCTATCAACTGACATAGACCTTTTCCATGAACCAACTTAGTGGGCTTGATTTCTATATCATATTCTTGAATCTTGGCAACCCAGTTGCCCCTTTTAGTTCCAAACTCTTGTTGCGTCATAATCAACTTGACAACAACATCAGGAACAAGAGCAACGACATGCGAATTCAAAATATAAAACCTGAAATGTTTCACCGTTTTCACCACGGCAAAAGCATGCTTCTCCATTTCTGAGTATTTCAACTCATGAGCCTTCAGCTAATAACTCATGAATGCAATAGGTGATTCCATACCTTCATTATTTCTCTGCATTAATATAGTCGAACAAGTATGATCTGATGCATAGCTATACATAATGAACTCTTTGGCATAATCTAGGCATACTAAGACTGGAGCATTTGCCATAGCTTCTTTGATCTAATGGAAAGCTTTCTTTCCTTCGGGAGTCCATTTGAAGAGAGAATTACCTTTCATCATATTAACTATATGACGAGTCTATTCAGCAAAGTCTGGAATAAATCTTCACAGGAAATTTACTTTACGGAAGAAAGAATGAACAACAGTCTTACTTGTTGGCAAGGAAAGGTCACGAATAGATTTTACCCTTTCTACATCAATTTTTATACCTTCCTTCAAAACAATATGCCCAAACAATTTACCTTCAGTGACCCCAAAAACAGATTTCTTGGGATTGAGGGAAATTCCATGCTGACGACATTTCTCTAAGACTCATTGCAGATGGGAAAAATGATCTTGACATTCCTTAGAATAAACCGTGAAATCATCCAAATAGACCACAATGAACTTACCAAGAAAACTTTGGAAGACCAAGTCCATTGCACGTTGGAAGGTTGCTCCCGCATTTATTAATCCAAAAGGCATCTTGCGATATGCAAAGGTACCCCAAGGTGTAGTAAATGCAGTCTTATGCTGATCTTGCCCCAAAACTTCTACCTGGTTATAACCCGAAAATCCATCCAACATGGACATCATCTCTACTCCAGTGATAGCTTGTAGGACATGATCCATGACAGGTAAAGGATAATTATCTTTCAAGGATGCCTGATTCAAGTTTCAGAAATCAACACATATATGAATCTCACCATTCTTCTTACGTATAGGTAAAATAATGGCTATCCAAGAAGAATGGTGAATGGGGAAGATTATCTTTGCTTTCAACATCTTTTGTACCTTAGCAAAGATAGTATCAGAGATCTTTGGGTTGTATTGCCTTTGCTTCTGACGGAAAGGCGTAATACCTGGTTTCAATGGAATGTCATGGCGGATCTCTTCGGGATGAAAAGACTTTAGATCTTCATAGGAGTATGCCAAGACGTCAACATACTATTGCAATAATGCAACAATTTTTTGCCTTTCTCCTTGTGAACAACACTTTCCAATGTTGATCATTTTTGGATTGTCTTCAGTCCCAATGTTTACTTGTTCATATTCCATTGACCCTGTAGCTGATCTTTGTTGCTTCTTAACATAATGATCATGTTTGTCAAAAATCTTTTCTAGCGAAGACGGAAAGGCATAATACCTGGTTTCAATGGAATGTCATGGCGGATCTCTTCGGGACGAAAAGACTTGAGATCTTCATAGGAGTATGCCAAGACATCAACATACTGTTGCAATAATGCAACAAATTTTTGCCTTTCTCCTTGTGAACAACACTTTCCAATGTTGATCATTTTTGGATTGTCTTCAGTCCCAATGTTTACTTGTTCATATTCCATTGACCCTGTAGTTGATCTTTGTTGCTTCTTAACATAACGATCCTGTTTGTCAAAAAGCTTTTCTAGCGAAACTAGACCCTTGGGGATCTTGTTTCCTTTTAATTGCAGAAGTTTCTCTCCCGTTTATGCATCAATACTTTCAATTGCATTCTTTGAAGGGTAGTGACTACCTTCAAAGTACAGATCATCAAAATTGTCAGCAGTCTGCAAAAAAATTGTTACATGATGATCATCATTAAATACTTGTCAATGATCAGAGTTGTCAGGAACGCTTGGCCAGAAAACTAACTCAACAACATAAGTTGCTCCTGAAAAATCTTTGTGAGGAATCAAAGAAGTTTTTGATACTGCCAATGAGTCAGCCCTATCGTTGAATTCATGGGAAACCACAGATATATCAAAAGTATCAAATGCTTCTATTAGATCCCAGACAACATTGCGATAGTGTCGTAGCCTTTCGCTCCTTGTTTGATATATGTTCCTAACCTGACAAACTATTAACTTGGCATCTCCTTGAGCATGCAAGTTCTTGATTCCCTTCTTCTAAGCAAAATTCATTCCCAGAAGGAGTGATTCATACTCAGCAGTGTTATTTGTGTTATCGAACTGCAATTTGAAGGAGAAAGGGAAAAGATTACCCTCAGGAGAAACCAAAACAATATCGGCTCCTGATCCAGTAGAAGAACAACTACCATCAAACTCCAGTGTCCAAACATCATTTGGACTACCAATGCTGACGGTATCAAATTGAGAATTTCTTATTGTGAAGTTGAAGATCCTTCTGATTCCATAACACTACTTTCATAACTATTTTCACAATCAACTAGGAAATTATTGAGTGGAATGTCACCTTCACTCTCAGGAGTCACCTTTAAAACATCATTAGCATGCATGAAATAATTACCCATACTCGATGATTCAAAAATAATCTGGGCCCGCTGATCGTCAAACTTGACAATGGTATATTTTGATTCTTTTTCTGGAAGTAACCTTTGGACAACTCCTTTAACAGGGATATGAGCCTCAGTCATATCCATGTTTAACTCACCCCCAACATCTCTACAGAAATTTCTTCCCAACAATAGACCATAGGGGGCCGGTACATCGGCTACCAGTACTGTCATCTTAATTTTCTTTTCTGGGAATGAAGCAAAAGCAAACTGTGCGTCCTTGATTTGACCAATCAAGGGAACTTGTTTATTATCCATAGAGAAACACCTTCCAAATGTTTTGGTCAAAGTCAAACCAAGGGCATTGGCAACTTTTGACGGCATAACATTATCAGATGCCCCAGAATCAATTACACAGTTACTAAGATTATAACCATTTATTAACAAAGAGATTTAAAATGGTTCTATCTTCTCTACAGGAGAAGGGGAAGTTACTAGGTTGTTTTGAAGTGAGTTTGACTTAGGAAGATTACTAGGGGTAGTATCTTTTTCTTTAACAAACTTGACCAAATGGTCAAATTGATCTGGATTAGAATTCAAAAATTCAACTTCAGACCTTTGTATTTAGGTTTTCTTTGCATGGTCTAAAATATCAAATGACTGAAAGGAATTCATCACCAAAGATGGATTTGGATTCTCATTTTGAGAATTTAAAATATTTGGTACACTAGTCTTCGATGCATGTGTAGAAGAATTGACAGGTGCAGAAAAATTGACAGTAGTTGAAGAATCACTTACATTTTTATCCTTCGCGACGTCCATTGAGATAGCGTTGTCCTTTGCAGGATTTGGTATGGGAGTCCCACGCTTCGCAATAGAAATTGGAAAACATTGAGAGTCCTTAATTTGAATAGAATCATCACTCTTCACAATGACAGGTGATTGAGCTACCTGTGCTTGTGAACGGGTGAATACTGCAAAGACGTCTCCATCATGTGTAACTGGCGTATCATCTTCTTGATATTGCATAAACCTGATATTAGAGTCACCAGCCAACTCTGCATCACCTTCTTGATGCGAATTGGCATTTTCTTCACCAAAAGGAGGAAGATCATTATGTTCAACTTCATAATATCTCATAGCTGAACTTTGGGGTGGTGCTTCCAACGCAAGCCTCTCTGGAGCAGGAGGCAATTTATTCTGATTACGTATGGCATAATTGGAAGCATTGTTTGGATAAGTCCTTCTTGGAACATCATGATAAAAAGTATTTCCTTGTGAGGAAATTTTCTTCTTAAGTGCCAACAACTCATTTGCTAGCTTTTGTATCATAGGATCAGCAGAACTAGTTGAAGAGAGAGATGCATCAACAACTTGATTACTCCTAACCTTTTTAGGGTCTCTCCTTATCTTACCCACAAGGATAAGATCATCTTCAACCGATATAGCCATTTGTTGAGCAGCGGCCAAATCTATAGGATTGTTCCTTCACAAAAGAAAACTCACTTCTGGCAATTGAGCGTTGATGAAAAAGAATTTGAAGTTTCCAGCAGTGGGTCTTGAAGCAACTGGGATACGATTATGTAACTTGTCAAACTTTGCTACAAACTTACGCATGGGTTCCTGAGGCTCTTTCTTCAACTGAGTTAATTGCACTAATAAAGCATGATCATCTTCGACGGACTTGAATCTCACCTCAAACAACGTTCCGAGAGTTTCCCAATTTGTGATACAAGCATTAGTAAGATGATAGAACCAATTAGTAGCAGCTCCATGCAAAGTCTCAATAAATAATCTCACTGAAACATCTTCATGCTCAACACCTAAGACTCCACATGCGATGTAGAAAGCAAGAATGTGTTCGTCCGGGTACAAAGAACCATCCCCAAAAAATTTGGGTAAATTTTTCCGCGTACCTTTGGGAAGTTCATGCAAAGGTGCGGTCAAGTTCAAAGGACCAAAAGCAGTGCCCCAAGGGCCAACAGCGGCCATCCTTAATGAATTATAGGGTGGTATTACAAAACAGCTTACAAGTGGAACAACTAAATCTTGCAAACTTGACGCCTCACTTGGTACGGGAGATCGCTATGCAGATGGAGGAAAACTTTGTGTCTGCTACAAAGGACAAAGTATCTGTGGAGGTGTCACAAAAGGGAAATTCAACTGCTGCAATAACTCAAATGTTGGATCAAAAATTCTTGCTAATCGTTGTCCATGAGTGTAACTTTGATAAGCCAGATTAGAATATAGAGCAAAGTAACAATATGGAAATTACAATGAAAGAGCACTGTAACCCAAAAGACAAACCGATTGCACGTCGCTCCCCAGCAGAGTCGCCAAAAAATTGTTGGGTGAATATTTTGTCACCGGTGTACTAATGACATAATATATAATTCACACAATGCTATGTTGAGAAATTAATCTCTCCTCTCATCAAGGGGAGGTTCCCTATGAAATTTCTCCTCTAATTAATAAGAAATTAAATTTGTGGGTTGGTGTTGGGCATATAACTCTTTTTTTTCAAAGTTTATGTATTCTCCCTTCACCTTAGTTACAATTTCTCTGTCTCTTCAGATACTTAAAGAAAAGAACCATTAATCTAACAAACTATGCCAAAAGTTACTATTAAGCAGCGCAAAGTCTCCTTGAAGGTAACACTAATTCAAACTGATCACTACAAATTAAACAATTAGAAATTTAGCTTGTAGCTCAAAGTCTTCAAGTATAGATTTCTAATCCATTAAACTACAAATAATTGCAGCAATACAAAGCTTACCACAAGTTAATTAATTTATCAGAAGATTTCTCAAATATGCTAAGAGAACAAAGTTTACTTGCAAGATTTGAGAGCTCTTTAATCACACAACAATATCTTAAATATCAAAGAAGTAAAGATAATATATATTCAATGGACATAGGAACATTAAATTATATAATCAATTTTCTTGATACAACACAAAGTTTGTGATCAACAAAACTATTTTCTTTATTTGTTTGATTGAATTTTCACCACAAAAGCCCAAAGTCTTAATTGGGATAAAAATTTAGCAGAGTTTTGCTAAGCATGAAAAAGATAAAATATTTACAAAAGAGGTCCTCCTTATATAGGAAAAGAAGTTGAGAAAAAGGTGGGCACAATTGACTTATTCAACTACACAGTCCCATTTTACTACAACTACAATAAAAAGAAAACGTGCAGCTACATAAAAATTGACAACATCTATCGGTGCACCTGCATGAAGAAAGGGTGCCAAAAGGGGGTAATTCATTCTTCATTCTCTTCTTCATTGGGTTTCTGGAAATCTTCAAATTTAGCAAGGATGGCATTCATCTCTGCTTTGTTCAACATCGAGGTAGAACTTGTGATGATTTGGACACGAGAAATTGCATCTTGAATCTTCACTTGTTTCTTTTTAACATCCTTCAGCATGGATGCGAGGACTTCAAAACTGACTTGGATTTCTAACAGTTTATCAAATGTATCAAGCGCGAAATCTTGTCCCATGCATTGATCCATCAAGGAAAGGAATTCATGCATGACAACTTCAACAGTGACAAGATTTTGATCGCCATCATATAAATAGCAAGGGAGATCACCAAATTTGGCAAAAATAAGGTCAACCTCATCATCACCTTCTTTCTTCTCCTGGTCTAGCTCTACAATCATTGAATTCATGGTCTCTTTCTTATGAGACAATAAAGACAAGATCTAGATGTACTTCTCCCTTGTGGGAATTACCTTATTCTCAACCAGGACATCTATCCTGAAGTCCTCCATTTTGCTCCACAAGGTAGTACTTTTCACAACTTCCTCAATCTCCTGTGATAAAGAGGTTTTGAGTCTTTGCATCTGACTCTGGATTACTTCATAATCTCACAATAGTTCCACTGTTGAGCTCAGAAGATGAGAGACTTCTGACCTTAGCCATGAAATCCACTCATCCATCGCTCGGCCTTTAGCTCCCACCTGTTCAATCTTCTTGAGAGCTTCGATATCTATTAAGGATCCTATAGGCTCAATCTCTTGAGAAGATTGTGTGACCTTTAGAAGAACGTTGGTCAGTTGTTCACACTTCTGCTTCAAGATATTTTTCTCATCCCTCTCCTGATCCAATCTTCTCAACAAAGAATTAAAGGCTATCTGAGAATCTAATTTCACGCTCTCATGTGTTTCCACCTCGAGCTCTACGACCTGCATGGTATAATCTTCAGGTCGTATGTTGCCTTTGTCCTTGTCTGAAGATGGCACCATAACTTCAGCATATTTTCTCTTGGAAGTTGGGTCTACTACCACCTGAGATATCATCTTTGGCTTTTTTGTTCCCTTAGGCTTTGCAGGAACTAAAAGTTCAAAGTCAAACTCATCTGGAGAGATCACTTGTTTTTTCCTCTTAGGGGCCACTACTTCCATCCAAGGGGGTAGTTCTGGATTGGATGATGGAGTAGTAGCTCCTTGCTGATTTTGAGTTGAAGCTTCGGGAGCAGGTTGACTGGAGCTTGGATCAGTTGTGAGTGTTACTGATGGTGCTGATATTGAGGTATCTAATGGAACATTTGTTGCTGCTACCTCTTCAGTTACAGATGGGAGAGTTGAGGGTGTCGTGATTGTAACTTCAACACTTACCAATGGAGGAATTGTTGTGGTGGTGGTGGTAGTGATGGGTAAGTCTACTAAAACCTATTCTGCAAGTGCATCTTGCAAGGTTTGTGTAAAGCGGAAAATCGCTCGAACCCTAGTTGCTCTCCCCTCTTCCAACTCCAAGGAGAGAGAAGGGAGGTCGCTAGGGTTGATAGTTTTCACTTGGGAGACTTTACATTCAAAAGAGGGGTTGAAACCCACAAGATCCAATCCCACGCAATGCAAGATTGGATGCTAAATGAGTTTCAAGGGTTATGACAGTAAGGCTACCCTCTTTTGTAAAGAATGTGCATAGAAGAATTAAGCTAGGAATGCATAGAAAGTGAGAAAGATTCGCTTATAAACTGAGATAGGAATACAGTATGAAGCTGCGGACTTGGAATTAGCAGTAAAATGTCGATACGGCGCTGTCCTGCAAATTTGAGCGAAAGTTGCCGGGACGATGGCGCCCGAGCGCCACGGTCCTCCGAAAAATCCGCGAAACGAAGGGGGATCTATTCGTCTCTGCACAAGGATTCCAGATCTTCAATTTCAGCCGCGTACCTGCAACCTACACACAGAAAAGCGAAGACGATTGGGGGGTTAGGGATTAGGGGTTTGCCTTTAGGTCAAACCCCGGTTTTGGAATTAACCAAGAAATGAGCAATGCTGTAAATGTAAATGTCTGTAATGTAAAACAAGTACTAATACCTTGTTGTAAGGATGTTTGTATCCCTATGTGCGAAGGTATAGATGTTGTATGTTGTATGTTGTAGTAGTATGTTGTAAGTGATCTCCTCTTCAATGGTTGAATCTTTGTCTTGAATGCAACACTTAGCCTTGAATGGAGACTTGAAATGATCAATTGCTTGAAGGAATGCTTGAATGCTTGAATGCTTGAATATAGTTTCCACGCTTTTTTCCATCATATCATATGAGAGAGGAAAATGTAGTTTATATACTTGCCAATTAGGGTTAAAAGACCGATTTTCCCGACCTTAGGCCGACCAGGAAAGATAATTTTCCAATTTGCAAACAAAAAGACCCAAAGTCCCATAGGAGACCGGGCCCAAAATAGGGCCAGGGACCAGGGCGCTGGGCGCCATGGTCCTGGGGGACCAGGGCGCTGGGCGCTCTGGTCCCACCTCCCGGGATAGCAGGGTGCAAAGGAGGTTCAGGCCAGGGTGCTTGAAAATGCAGTTTTTTGGTGTCGTGGACAAATTTCGGGGTCTCCATTCAGGTTCCGTGTTGCGTCGCCATCGTGAAGACCGAAATTGCAAGTGTCGCAATTTTAGGACGCTACATTTAGCCCCCACTTTAGCGGGAGTATGTATGCTCATACTTCCGGTAAAGTACAAGGAAACAATATTGAAAGACTTTCACCACGTCAAGGAGGCAAGACACACCAAGCCCCCAGTGGACTAAGGATCTTACGACTTCGATTGACAAGGTAAAAGGGATGATCACGAGGGAGAACCATGACTGTCAGTAGTAAGGTTCCCTCACCATGAGTCATGCAAGAGAAATACCGAAAATTTTCAAGGCAAAGCTGAGTTCTCCAAGAAATTTTCATGTATCCTGAAGGGATAGACAGGGTGTATGCCCCCCTACGTTAAAGCAATCGCACACGCCTCAACGGGGGTGATTGTTTTAACGTAGTGATACACATAGGAAATGAGAAAGGAAAGGAGCACGTTATCGCAAGGATTTAGCCCCCAAGTGTGAGATAAACCCAAGGATAATAGACACAAAACACAAAGCACAAGGTAACTTCGCTTTCCTCGGGGTCAGTATGTTGTATGATAATTCATGTATATCATATGTATGTATGCATAATTGTTCTTCATTCCCCAATCAAGGAAGGTTACCTAGAAGAAGGGAACACATGTGTCTTTTGAGTCAACATGAGAGAGACCAAAAGAGATCTCAATGCTTTGCATCGTCCTCAAGTAGACAACGCCAAGGACAACAAATAGAAGAATGAGAATAACGTATAAAAGAAGTAACACAAGAGAGGAGGAGAGAATCTGCTATGCTAATGTAACTAGTCTAGCACGTCATCTACCCCCCGATCTTGCTGATCAATGTTTCGGGAAGGCAGGGAACACGCTAGAGGAGGAACATTCAACACAACAGATGGAGCTATCACAAGATCCAAACAAGGGCTATGTTCATGTTCCAAGCCACGTTGTTCTTGTCTAGGAGCTAGGATAAGTGCTTTAGAAAATTCATTAGATAAATGGTTATCAATATCAACAAGTTCATATTCACTATCAGAAGCAAGAGGAGTAACATTTTCATCATGAATAACATTTTCATCTATAGCATCATCAAGATTTATAAAAATAGGGTCTTTAATTCGCACAGGATCAAGACCATCATGCATCTTATGTTTTGGAGATTTTGGAGAAAATGGAATAATGCTTGTTGAAGGTGTTTTTGGAGATTGCAAAGTTTGAGAAGCAGCTGCTTGAGCTCTAAGATGACACTTTCGTCGACGTTCGCATGCAGAACGATTTCATCTAGTCTTAGTAGGAAGTGGAGAAGATTGAGGAGGAGGAATGTTCTCATCCTTATCACTTGGGTGTTTAGGTTGTGGTCTCTTAGGTTGGATAATAGGAGAAGAAGAAGGTCTCTTCTCTCTATAAAAAGAAGGAGGAGAAACTGCTCCATATAAAGGAGGAATTTTTGGTTTAGGAAGAAGACCAAGTCCATCATGACGAGGAGGTATAGGTCTACTCTTAGAAGGTTTATTAGGCATAGACATAATCACATCCATGGGAACGGGTTGGGAATCTTCTTGAGGAAAGACATTAGTTTTATCTTTCAAAGGAAGAACTTCCTTCTCAAGAACGATAGGAATATCAAGTTTAGGTGTTCTAGGTTCACTTAGAGATAGGATCATATCTTTTTTCCACTTTTGATAAGATTTGAAAAGATGATCACTTCGCGGAGGAAGAGATTGGAATTGTTTAGGCCAAAAGTAATCAAGAGGAACGCTAGAAGTTCTTTCAGCTGGTTTAAAGAGACTATGATTGACAGTAACAATTTCACCATTATGGGGAAATTTCAAACACTTATGAATAGGAGAAGCAATAGCTTTCATGGAAGATAGCCAAGGATAGCCAAGCTTCACACGAAATTGTTCGGATGAAGGAATAATAGCAAAGTTCACATCAAGGGATTTGTTATGGACCTCAATAGGCAATGTAATAGAACCAATTGTAGGAGAAGAAAATGCATCAAATAGTTTCACAATCACATCTGTTTTGTCATATATCACTTGATTCAATTGCAAAGTAAAAAGAAATTCTTCAGTAATAACATTAACCATGCATGAAGGATCAATAAGCACTCCACAGCAAGGTGTATTCTTGACTTTTGCAACTATGTATAAAGGACCATCAGGTGCCCTAATGGTTTCACTGGAATCAAATGTGATGGAAGGTTCTTTAGGGTTTTCTTGCTGCTCTACAAAGTTAATCACATTCGGAGTCATAGACACAAGACCATCAGATGAAAGAGAGGAATCATTAGTCTCAATCGCATTAGAGGTATGAGAAGGTAATGGATCAGTGAAAATTTGAAGATTTTGATTAGGAGGAGCTACAGATGTATTGCCTTTATCATTCACTCCAGAAACAGAAATAGTATTATTATCAATCAAATCTTGAATTTTACCCTTTAAAGAAAAACATTTTTCAGTATCATGCCCAGGCTGACGATGAAATTGACAAAAAGATTTGTTATCAAAATAAGGTGAAGTAATCTTTGCAGGATCAATTTGCCTTATAGGAGGAAGAGTAAGCACATTTTGTTCCAATAACTTATTCATAATACTATGCAATGATTCATTCAAAGGAGTATACTTTCTTTCTTTCTTGAAAAACTTAGAAATAGGAGGCACACCTGATGTTGCATTCACATTGTTGTTGATGATGTTTTCATTGAATTTGATGGAATCTCTGTTCGGTTTAAACTTTCCAAATGGTTGTTGACTACTATCACCCTTATCACTCGGAGCCATAGGATGTGATTGTTCCATTTGACTCACAGTCAGTTGATAATTGTGAAGAGTTGCACACAACTGTTGGAAAGAAGTAAACTCAGAAAACAGAAGTTTGTCTCGAATATCTTTTTGTAAATTAGAAATAAAGATTCTTTGAATATCATTGTCAGGCACTGGAAAAGAAATTTGAGCATACAAATGCTTATATCTACCAATGAAATCAGTCACTTTCTCTTTAACACCTTGTTTACAATGCATTAAATCAATCAAAGTAACTTTAGGACTTATATTGTTTTGAAATTGTTGAATTAAAGCATTTGCAAGTTGTTCGAAAGAAGTAATAGAATAAGAAGGCAACGAGCAATACCATTGTAGGGCTTTGTCTCTTAATGTTCTAGTGAACAGTTTTGCAAGCAACCTTTGGTCATAAGCAAAATCAGTACATATTGTTTGAAAAGTCTTAACATGTGTTAGAGGATCACCTTTACCATTATAAAGCTCCAAATGCGGGATTTCAACATGTTTAGGAGGGATAGCTCAAACAATGTCAAGAGAAAGTGGGCTCGCAACATCAAATGTGGGCACACTAAACTTAGATTGATTCATAGAGGCAATTTGTTGCTGTAAAGAAGAGACAGTTTGTGCAAGATTGTTAATGGTCGCTTCAGTCGAAGAGTTCATATTAGATGTGTTAGATTGAGATGGAGGTGTTATGTTATTGAAAGAAGGTAAAGAGTAAGGTGGTGGGACCCTATGATAATTAGTCATAGGAGATGATTGGACAGGAGGAACACTACAAGGAGGAATGGAATGATTGAATGAATTGCCCCCTTGCGTCATGTTCATTTGTGGAGATATAATAGGGACACTCATTGAAGGAATGAATGAAGAAGTCGGATTAAATGAAGGAAGAGGGTTAATTGAAGAGGAAGGATTGCCCCCATGACTGGTGATCACAGGAGGAATGTCTTGTGTAGAAGTAGCCATTATGTTTGATGTAAAGGTAGGTACGCTAGCAATAGAAGTCATCAAAGGAATAGAATGATTGACTTGAGTAGGAGGTTGTGTATAACCCAAATTTTCAGCACAACTCTTCATAGGCATCACATTTGAATCCACAATGTGTGCAATACCACGCAAAATATCAATTCCATTCTTATCACTTTGAAGCATACGTTTTAGACCCTCAATTAAAGGAAGAGCTTGACTATCAGGGTATTCTTGAGACATCCATTGTCGAAAATCGTCAAATTGGTTATCCAATTTCGAAAGTTGTTCTTCAGAAACCTCATGGAGAGCTTCTTCATCATTAGGAGGATTAGAGGAATTACCCATGTCCTCGTTAAAAAGGCTATTCAAATTAGGTTCCATCTCCTCAGTAATTAAACCTCGGAAAGACTTAATTCTACGGCTTCGTCTAACGGGAATAGTGTAAGTAGGGCTTATTGTTGTAAAACTCATGCACTAGAGAGGGAGAGAAAATTTTGAATTTAGAGGTAACAATTTTCAGTAAAATCAGCCAATCTTCTGGATTTAAGCTGTTAAATACAATCAGGACAATCTCCCGAAATTTCAGAAAAAATGTCAGGGACCGTGGCGCTTCGGAGTGCACACGGTCCCGGCAACTTTTTTTGAAATTTGCAGGGATGAAAGTTATGATGATTTTAGAGCTAATCTGAAAAAATTGAGTGATTTTACGATCTGTAGATAGGCCAAATTAAAGTTGCAATCTCGAAATTGAACCCTACCAAGATTGTCGAAAAATGCAAAATTTGAATTTTGAAAAAGAGAGGGAAACTGAAATTTTGAATTTTATGATTTTAGAGGGAATACCAAAAGCAATGCAAGTTTTGAAATTCAAAAGTTGACTCAATTTCACACAAAATTCAATTTTGAAAGCGGAAATTAAAGTTGTTGTAATTAAGCACTTAATTTCAAAAGTCACAAATTGCAAGAATTTGAATAAAGCACTGAAATTTTTAATGAATGCAAACACACTTTTCAGATTTAGGACAGTAAGAACACAATTTTGACACAAAATTTCAATTTCAATGATTTTTGAATGATTAGAAGCGTTAATCCAAGCAATCCCTAGACCAACTTTGACTTTAATTTTGAAAGTGTTATAATTGATAAAATCAGCCAAAATTCTGGATTTTAGCAGAAAAATACAGTAAGATCTAGCTCCTGAAATTTCGGAAAAAATGTCGGGGACGATGGCGCTCGGAGTGCACACGGTCCTCGCAACTTTTTTCCAAATTTTCAGGGATGAAAGATATTGTGATTTTATTGCGGAATCCAAAGTTACAGCTGATTTGGAGATGTTTTGATCAGTAAAATTGTCGGACAAAGGTTGAATCAAGAGGGTTTTAAAAATTAGGGTTTTAACACTTAACCACTTAATTGTCAAAATTAAAGCATAGATATGAATTGATAATTTGTAATAGAAGGGTAGATCTGAAACAAGCATTAACATTTAGACATTTCACAAGTTCAATTACTAAAAAGAAAATTTAGGGTTTTTATGCAATTAACCTCTAAAATTTGCAAAAGATCAAACATGGAAATGTAATCAAGGAATCCAATTTTTAGATCTAACCATGAATAATCAGAAAGGATGTTCACGTCGGGTTCACCAAAATGTAAAGCGGAAAATCGCTCGAACCCTAGTTGCTCTCCCCTCTTCCAACTCCAAGGAGAGAGAAGGGAGGTCGCTAGGGTTGATAGTTTTCACTTGGGAGACTTTACATTCAAAAGAGGGGTTGAAACCCACAAGATCCAATCCCACGCAATGCAAGATTGGATGCTAAATGAGTTTCAAGGGTTATGACAGTAAGGCTACCCTCTTTTGTAAAGAATGTGCATAGAAGAATTAAGCTAGGAATGCATAGAAAGTGAGAAAGATTCGCTTATAAACTGAGATAGGAATACAGTATGAAGCTGTGGACCTGGAATTAGCAGTAAAATGTCGATTCAGCGCTGTCCTGCAAATTTGAGCGAAAGTTGCCGGGACGATGGCGCCCGAGCGCCACGGTCCTCCGAAAAATCCGTGAAACGAAGGGGGATCTATTCGTCTCTGCACAAGGATTCCAGATCTTCAATTTCAGCCGCGTACCTGCAACCTACACACAGAAAAGCGAAGACGATTGGGGGGTTAGGGATTAGGGGTTTGCCTTTAGGTCAAACCCCGGTTTTGGAATTAACCAAGAAATGAGCAATGCTGTAAATGTAAATGTCTGTAATGTAAAACAAGTACTAATACCTTGTTGTAAGGATGTTTGTATCCTTATGTGCGAAGGTATAGATTTTGTATGTTGTATGTTGTAGTAGTATGTTGTAAGTGATCTCCTCTTCAATGGTTGAATCCTTGTCTTGAATGCAACACTTAGCCTTGAATGGAGACTTGAAATGATCAATTGCTTGAAGGAATGCTTGAATGCTTGAATGCTTGAATATAGTTTCCACGCTTTTTTCCATCATATCATATGAGAGAGGAAAATGTAGTTTATATACTTGTCAATTAGGGTTAAAAGACCGATTTTCCCGACCTTAGGCCGACCAGGAAAGATAATTTCCCAATTTGCAAACAAAAAGACCCGAAGTCCCATAGGAGACCGGGCCCAAAGTAGGGCCAGGGACCAGGGTGTTGGGCGCCATGGTCCTGGGGGACCAGGGCGCTGGGTGCCCTGGTCCTGAAGGACCAGGGCGCTGGGCGCTCTGGTCCCACCTCCCGGGACAGCAGGGTGCAAAGGAGGTTCAGGCCAAGGTGCTTGAAAATGCAGTTTTTTGGTGTCGTGGACAAATTTTGGGGTCTCCATTCAGGTTCCGTGTTGCGTCGCCATCGTGAAGACCGAAATGCAGTCGAAATTGCAAGTGTCACAATTTTAGGACGCTACAGTTTGATTAAAATCCATCATGGTGGATTCAAAAGTAGATGAAGGGATATCATCTAAATTAGAGAAGTTGGTTATTGTAAAAATTTTACCAACGGTCTCTGATTGCGTGATGCCCATACTTAGATCTCCATCTTCTTGAAAATCTTGATCCTCTTCATTAGAGTCAGATTCTACAGAGTGGATGACTACTTGTGAAGCAGTCGAGGCATCTATTCCTGCTAGATGTGATACTTCTTCTGCCTGTACTTCCTCTTGTTGAGGAATTTCACCTTCTTCAACCTCCTTTCCTTTTCCAACTTCACTAGCAGGCGGTTGTTATGGCTCTTTCGCTACTACTTCCTGTGATGCGGATGATGATTCACCCTTCTTCAACCCTTTAACTATAAATTTGATTTTGGGTCCTTTACCCTTTGATTGTACCACAGGAGCTGAGGATAGTGCTTGCGAGTCTGCCCTGCTCTTTGTTCTTGTTTCAGCTGTAGCTGTCTTGCCCAATGGGCCATCACTGTTGTCATCATCTCCTGAACTAGCAGGAAGTTGTTTCATCCTGAGATTTTTCTTTACCAACCATGCATTGGTGTTTGCCAAGATAGGAGAGATCCTCTGAGTAATAGATTTTCTTTCTTTCTTTGACCATTGCACAAATAGAAGTGGGGAGTCAGCAATCTTCTTCTCATAATAAACAGGGTCCACTATGTCATCTGTGTCTTCCATGGTCATTGGGATCTTAGCTAAATCCAAATTTTCAATTTGTTCCAAAGTAAGACGACTGAAGTCCATCCTTCTTATATCCTCCTCATTCTGACAATTTGCCCAAACATCCTCAAACCTATAGACATGATTATAACTCCTCCTGAGTTTGCTTTTTATGCCACGAAAGTCAAATTTGTTCCGTGCTTTGAATCTTCACATGGTATTCCATTTCATTTCTTCTTCCATGTTCTTAGCTTTAGGGTTGGTTAGTACTGAGTACCTACCGATTGATTCTGGAAATTTCAGCCCAGTCTTATGTGCTTGTGATTGTTTCTCATGCACACTAATCAGTTATCTGCACAACTCCATAAGAATGATCTTGTCTGAAGGGAACCTTGGTAGAGTAAAGGGCTCTCCTGAAAAAACATTCGATTCGGATGTAGGTGAATGTAGGAAATTGAAGAAAAACACAACCATAATGAGATACCTTGTTGTAAGCGGCCTCTGACAATCTCTGCTTTTGAAGGCCCTTATCAAATATACATTTCCACACAACAAAGAAAGCATCGTTGACTCTTCTATAATGGTTACCTTGATTCTTGATGGTAAGTTGATCATAATACTCCCAGACGGGCACCAATCTCCTATCACCCTTGGTAGACAAGCCTAGATATTGCGTCATTGAAGCAGCTGCGTAAACCAGGTACGAGGTCATGTAAAACTTCAGTGTCACCTTGACCTCCTTCAATTGAGCACAGAGCGCATCACTGATCTGCTCTCCCCAATCGATTCTTGCAGCACCCTTTCTAATTATATTTATGTAATAAGACATCCAGTTTTGAAAATAATGTGTGTCTTTTAACCCCCACACTCTGGATAACATGGTGACCATGTCATTATATTCCTCATTAAAATCACTCCTATGGAAGGCCTTAGGCCATCGTGAGGTGAGGGAACTTCTTGCAGCAGAGAGATAAATAGTATTGATCACCTTTTTGCATTTATCCTCATGTTTCTCGTAGTACTCTTGAGCACTCTCTTGAGAAATATCAGGCAATTCCTCAACTGGCGAACCCTTGAAAAAACTGTTAAAGAACACACTATCCAGGGTCATGATGACGTCATGATCTTCATCTTTTACTTGCATTGTGTTCGAATCAAAGTGATCCACTATTGCCAGTACAAATTCAGGATCATGAGCCGCAACTGGGAAAGATGCATACTTATGCAGCTCAGATTTGATTAGATTGGTTAGACGAGCAAGACCCTTTTGAACCCGGTCAACAAATTCTTTCATATCAACATGCCCAATTTCGGTGTCTCTGATCTCCTTAATATTTGACTGTACTGAACTCTCTGGGTACAGATTAAAGTACTTATCGTACTTGTATTTCATCTTTCTTGATGATGCTTTACTTGGAGAAGATTCCAACTGACCTGAGGAAGAATCGGGTTTGTTGTGAGGAAGATTTGACATTCGTGATGACTGCATTCAACACTGATGATTATCTATTCATCCTTATCAAAATCAATTTCTCAAACGGATCGATAAATGGGACTCAAAACAGGCTTGGGAGTAAAACTGCCAAAAACAGTAGGTTGGACTTTAAAGTCCGAAATGCTCTTTTGAAAACAAAAATTGCACATCGGACTTTAAAGTCCGATGTGCAAATCTGAGATGGGTCATTAACACATCAGACTTTAAAGTCCGATGTGCTGATCCAGGGAAATCAATAACACATCGGACTTTAAAGTCCGATGTGTAGGGGGAAAACTTAAAACAAGCACATCGGACTTTAAAGTCCGATGTGCAACCTGGGAAAAAAATAAATAAAGGCACATCGGACTTTAAAGTCTGATGTGCTTACAAAGGGAAAGACAATTGGTTGACATGTCGGGTTTTAAAACCCGACATGTGAACCTACTCCTCTCCGCATATCGAACTTTAAAGTCCAATATGTGAAGGTTAAGATCTCGCATATTGGACTTTAAAATCCGATATGCAGAGATCCTTTCGTCCAACTACACACTGGACTTTAAAGTCCGGTATGCGGCTGGAGGAGGGAGACTTCAAAGGGCAATCGGGTTTTGAAGTTCGATTGTCCTCTGAAACAAGGGAGACAATTGGACTTCAAAATCCGATTGCTCTTCGAAACACAGAACAAAAAACCCGAAAGAAACCAAAAATGCCAAACAAAAAGGAAAACCCGGAAAGACAAATAAAATGCAAACCCTACCTTGCGGCAATGATGATGGGAAAATCTAGAAATGGAGCGATCTGATCCAAGTCAAGTTGAGCAAAATCCAAGTCACGGTGAACAAAATCGAAGGAGGATGCGCAGAGGAAAGAAAACAAACCAAAATGAATAATAAAAATGCAAGAATTAACTTAAAAAAACCAAAAAGGCGTTTAAATATAAAAACCCTAATTAACAATAAATGCGAAATAAATGCCAACTCACAGTGCATGTCAGACTTTAAAGTCTGACATGTAGGCTAGAAACACTTGCATGTTGGACTTTAAAGTCCAACATGCAACCTTTGGACAAACCACCTACAGTTCGGACTTTAAAGTTCGAACTACAGGAAAGAAAACCTACAAATACACATCGGACGTTAAAATCCGATGTGTTTAAAGCAAAAAGAACCCTGCAGTTCGGACTTTAAAGTCCGAACTGTAGGTAAAACTGCAAACTTAAGGGAACTAGGAAAATAATAAAAACACAAAGCAAGGAACAAAACGAACTAACCGACCAAGTCGATTAAACTCTCCCAGAGACCATAAGGTACAAAACAGACCAATTTCGTAGGGTTGCCTCACGATTTTGTCCGTGCTGAAATCGAGGACAATAGAGGTAAATTATGATCTACTGGTTGGTTATGCTAATACCCTATTAGCATCACCTAAAGACAAAAATAAGGCAAAAATGGACATTGTGGCAGTCCAAGATGCACCTGCACAAACCAGTACTGCACCTGTTAAAAGTGCAAGAGGAAAGAATAAAAAGTCTAATGAAGCATCTCCAACAACAAAGAGTACTAGAGTTACCAAGAGTGTCCTAACCAAAAAGGAACCGGAACCCAAAGTATATAATAAGAAGGAGACAAAGAAGAGAGGAAGAAAATTAATTTTGCAACCAGAGTATGAGGGAATGGATTCTGATGAAGAACCAAAGAAGGTAAAAGCAACCAGAAGAATATCCAAGAAGGTAAAGGTAGTGCCAAAGGAAACTACACCTATTGATATAGATGCTTACAAACCGGATACCCATTTTGAAAGAACAATGAAGACACTAGGGAGGAATAGGTTTGACAATGTCAAAGAATATTTTGATTCCTTCACTAAAGATGAGAAAGAGCAAGTGATTCAACAAGTAATCACTCATTTGTGTCACTATAGTATATTTCCACATGATCTGGAAAAGGTTATTTCAATCTCTTTGTATAATATTCTTTTGATAAATGGGAGGAAGCTATAAAATTGGAAAAAGAAATTATTGATGAAATATTTGTACAATATTTTCCTAATTTATCTACAGATGGAATTAGTGCTTTAATTGATCAATACAAAGCACATTTTGCCTTTAAATCAAGAAGATTGAAGCTTCTTAATGGTAAAAGGGCAATTATTAAAACTGAGACACATCAGATAGCCTGTGGAATAAAAAAGATGGAAGAATTCATCCATTATTCTAAGAATAAGGATAAAGAAGAGGTAGTTGATGATGTTAATAGACCGGAAATGGATGATGAAGAGATTATTCAACTTGATGAGGTCTATCCTCTCAAGAAAAAGGATGATTCTATTATTCATGTTGTTGATGATGTTCAGAACACAGTTGACCTATTTGGAGATAACACTGCACTAGATATGGAGCCTCTGACAAATGTTGATGTACAGGTTATCTTAGTTGAACAACCGGCAACTCAACTAAAAGTGGACAATCCACTGGCAACAGAACAATTGGAGAAACCCCAATCTCCACCGGTCATTCAAGTAATTCAGAAGGAGCCTACTGAAAATGTTGTCACACAGTCCTCTGAAAAGGAAACGGAGAAGAATACAGAGAAATCAATCATTAAGGTTGTATCCTCTAAACCAACAAAGCAGAAGCAACTTGATGAGGATGATGATGATTCTCTAAGTATTTCAGGACCTATTGATATGAACAACTTGAGCGCATAAGAAATGATGAAGATTGCAAGTGTCATGCAATCTAGAGCGCATAAGAAGAGACTAAAAGAGAAAAAGGTTGAAGAAGAGACAATTCAGATTGTGGTAGATATTTTATCTGGTCTACTACCGGAAACATCTATAGCACATCTATCTACACCTATTAGCAAACTTGGTCAATTAGTTGCAGATGCATCTGATCAAATCAAGTCACTAGAAGATGTTGCTCAACTGTATGCTAAAAAGAGTCACAAGAAGAAATATGGAGAAAAAATGGCAAAGGATATTGATAGGGGAAAAATGGCTCTATCTCACAGTAAAAGTATGTTGAGTAAAGTTGTTGAAATAGGAGGAAAGTATCTTGCTTCTACCTCCAATGTTACTTTCTTTTATTCTGACATTTAAAAAAGTCAGTGGAGTGATGGAGGACAAGTAGATTTCAGATTTTGAGATTTAGATGGAAGAGTAGATATGGATTTTGGGACATGAGGACCCAAAATGGATGAAGTAGGTGATGGAGTATTAAGATAGTGGATTTTGAGACATCGAACCCAAAATATGTTTTAAGGGTGGGAGATGTTTAGATGGAGGAATCAAGGAAGCCTTTGGAATAACAAGTTTGGGTACCAATTTTATTTTTATTTAGGATCCAGTGCTTCTATGAGTGACTTGGGAATCCACATGGTTTTTTATTTTTCTTTCCTTTGAGATTCTTTGGAATGAATTGCTTCTATATTAGATTTAGGAATCCATAGGGTTTTGTATTTTTCTTTTTTCTTTTGGATCAATTTTTTTTATTTGACATGTCTTTTAGATGGGATATGTTGATCTTTTGATGTATATGGACTTTTGTACTTATCAATTTTATTCTTGGCATCCAAATTACTTCCAAGGGGAACAAGATTCATGAATAGATAGGAACAATATGAAGGTGTTTTGGATGGGTTCATATAGATGGATGGTTGGAAGGTTCTCAAGGATGTTTGCCTTTGATGATCTTGATTTACAACAGGGTAACTAGATTATGAGCTAGGGGTGATATGGATAGTGTATGGAGGGGAAAAAGGACCTAAGATGGATGGAAGGGATGAAGACTTTGGTTTTAGGATATGAGGACCCAATATAGATTTGAAGGATGGGGAATGTGCATGTTTGGACTTAGATGGAGGAATGTGGGATTTAGTATGGGTAGCAACATTTTGAGAGTGATATATGTAGCCAAGGCCATGATAATTGAGATTTTCTTTGATATGAGGGAGTTATAATATACCTTGTTCATGGATGCCTAACCCTTTGCCTTGATAATGCATGTTTTGACAAATCTTTTTACCATTTCTTGTAAAGCAAGATGCGAGTCCACTTTGAGGGGCATATGGTATGGAAGGTATGATAGGATCATGAAGTAGATCTAATTGGATGAAAGTGGAGGAACCTATTTGATAAGGGGTTCATGACTAGCCTGGGTAGGGGTGATGGGATATTGAGGAGGATTAGTGTCATGATGTGGGTATGAAGGGATACCTTGATCTTGAATTGGAAGAGGAGCATTGGAAGTTGTGATTTTCTCTTGATTTTGAATTGGATCATTAGAGAGGATGGAAGGGATATCATGATATTGATTAGAAGGTGGGTTATGAATTAGACTTGGAAGAACATTTTTCTCTTGAGATGGAAGGAGATCATCATGGATGGAATACAGGATGAGGGGGTCTTCATAAGAATCTTGACATGTGGGATCTTGATAAAAAATTGGATTGGATTGGAGAGTCATGGTATCTTGATTTTGATTTACGCTAAGACTCGTTTCTTCTGACTTTGGATTATCCTCTTGACATGGGGTATGAGTTTGGATATGAATGGGAGATTCTTGGAAGGAGTCTATATTTTGGCATGATAGGAATAGATTTTGAGTGTGACTCTTTTGATTTGGTTTGGTTGGGAATGGAGCATTATGGTTGCAATAGATCTAGGATTTCTGATTAGTACAAGGGATTTGTATAAAATAATGGATTAGCTTAGATTGGTACTATGGATAGACCTTGGGGGTAAACTCAAAATATGTCATCATTGTATTTGCTCTTTGGTGTGGAATCGCATGAGGTAGATATGGCATTGATATAATCACTTTGGAATGAGTCATTTCAAGACATAGGTGGATGATTTTGTTCATGCTTGAAAGAGACATCTTGACACATTTTATTTCTCTTGCTATGTGATTGTGTATAGGCCATGAAAACTCCTAGGAGTACATTGATGAATGTAAAGGTAAACATTATGCTTTTGGAAATTTTTAAAATTTTGGATGATAATGCAGTTGAGGAAATGACAATGAGATCCTATGTTTTTGGATTTTTGAGATTTTAGGAATTGTATGATCATAAAGCTTATGGGTTGTAACCTAATATAGTGACAGATGAACATTGATCTTGAGAGTTGAAATGGTGATTGATTATTTGGTTAGTTGTTTTGTTAAAATTATGACCTCTAGCTAGAATATTGATCTCAGGGATGAACTTTGATGATGATCGGTAAAGAATGTTTTGATGATATCTTGATTTGTTTAACAAAACTAAGGTTTGATCCAAAAATAATGTTTTCAACTTTCGTCCCAAAATGGTTGATATTATTGAGCTAAGGATGATAAAAGATGTAGCCTATTGTGGTTAGAAATGAAATCTAAGTTTAATGTTGACAAGATGAGACTAGGCTACTGATTAAATGTTGATATGTGATGACTGATATGAAGTTTAATCTTTGACCTAGAATGATTCTAATGTTAAGAATGGGTGCAAAAACCTAATTTACCTTTATGACCTAAGGGAATATGACAAATGACAGAGCTGTAATTATTTTGAACCCAGTAAGACAGTTTTGTATGACCTAATTGAGTTTCTGATTCTGATAGGAAATTGTGTGACTATATAAATAGTTGTGTAAAATTTTACCAGTTGCAAAAATTCTACGACAATTGCATGACCTATTTTGCAGTTGTGTGAATATAATTTCCTGAAAGTTTTGTGTATAGTTTGTAGTAAAAATTGAATGATTAGATAATCAAAAAGTAGAAAACACAGTTTGGCTATTGACTCAGACTTGGATTAATGTACATGTGTATGTTCTAGGCCAAATTCAACCCAAACTTCCACTGGTCTAAACACAATCAAAAAAAAATTAGACAATCTTTACAAACTAAGGTCAAGGCTCATTGTGATGAAGTTAGGTCAATGAAACCTAGAATCTCTATTGACTCAAATGTGCAACACCTTGAGGAGTGTTTGGCATTCTTGTCTTTACAAGAGAAGACATCTAGTGGGGGCCAGGACTGGAAGTATGACCCAACAACCCTCTTTTTGGAAAGCTACATGTAGCTTATGCTAAGCCAAGGATTTTTGTCTCATCTCAAGGGAGCCATATGGTGAGTAAACTTAGGGCGTGATCTGCATCCCTTGAACCAACATCAATGCAATGTTTGGTCAATCAAAAAGAGTGGACTTCTAAATACAAAGGTGTTTAGTTGTTGTTTGGGAGACTTGTGTGCCTACACTTGGTGGTAAGCCAATTAAGGATTTAGTCAACCATGTGTGGCTCTAAGTCTACCCCCAAATTGAGACCAACAACATACACCCCTAAGTTAGGCTTCAGTTTTCACCTTTACCGAGTTTATATAGCAGATTAAAGGAAATTTTGCTTTGGGTCGTTCCCCTTACAATGTAAACACCACGCAAAAGGCAAACCCTCTAAACAAAAGAATATATCATGATTTCTCTTACATCCAGGTTCCATGAAGGCAAGGGAAGACGATACTTCCATGATATTTTGAGTTCTAAACTAGATAGAATGTGTGAAAGCACAAGACAATCAAACAAAGGTTAATTGTCCCTTAGAAATCCAAATGTTTTCTACACCACTAAGCACACAAGAATGCAATAAATAAAGAATGAAATTAAATTGTCCTCTAGGATTCTTGCAAAGCACTTGTTAGTAGTTTTAATGGTTGAATTATTCGGTCCACAATCACCACACTCTAGAGATTAGAGATTAGTAACACAAAAAAAATCCTATTCTAAGAACAAAAGACAAAAAACAAAGCTAAAAAACAACAGAAAAGCAAAAATAGAAAGGACTGGACTTGAGATTTTTTATTTTTATTTTTTGAATGAAAAAAATTCTAAAAATAGAAACCTGCTAAAAATGAAAACCTATTAAAAACGAAAGCTTGCTAAAAATAGAAACCTACTAAAATGAAAACCTGCTAAAAATAGAAACCTGCTAAAATAAAAACATGCTAAAAATAGAAACCTATTGAAATTGAAAGCCTACTAATAGCAAAAACCTACTAAAATAAAAACTTGTTAAAGATAGAAACTTGCTAAAAACATAAACCTGCTAAAAAGGAAACATACTAAAAATAAAAACTTGCTAAAACTAGAAATTTGCTAAAACCAAAAACCTGTTGAAAATGGAAACTAGTTAAAAAACCAATTTTTATTTTATTTTTACAATAAAAGAAACAAAGATAAAAGTAAAAAGAACATGTATACCTGACAAATGCATGAACAAATAATTCACCTATGCAACAAAAGAACTGGTTATTTTTGCAATTTGAGGCTCTTGATAAAAATTGATCTCTAATACCAACCTCAAAGAAGCCTTCAACCTACAACATCAAACTCACAAAGACTAACAAGAATAAGCATTAAATGGATTAATTCACATCGGTTTCACCAGAATGTCTATACCCTAGATCTAAAGCAAAATCCAATTGTATACTCAATAGAGGAATGCTTAAAAAAATGAACAAAACCAAACAATTACAAAACAAAGCAAACCCATGTTGATGCTCAAGCACTTGGCCTCCATAGTCCTTCTTCTCCTTGCATTGTATGATGGCTCTCAAAATCATACTTATGAAAACATGCAATATTGATGCACAAGAATACAAAGATAGTGGTTGTGATGATTGAGAATTGATGTTGATTTTATAGATTTTTTGAATTCTATTCCACTGTTAGGATTGAAAGTTTAGCAGAAAGATCAACAATTGAAAATGATTGAGACAAGTTGGTTGGAGATAATTACGATGTGAAACTGATTGCATGATTCAGTTAGATTGAATTGACAAAAAGTTAAAAGGATTGATTGAATTGTTAACTGATTTGATTGATTGATTAGTTAGAAAAATGTGATTAATGACTCACAGGTGGGAACTGAGAGTCAGTGGCAGTTACTCATTTTCGACATGTAATGTAAAAGATTGAAGTGAAATTGCATTTGAAGGAAATTTGGGTTGTTTAAAATATAAAATTGAAATTAGATTGAAAGGGGAATGAAGTCAATTTGAATTTGGACGAATGAAATTAGATATATTAAAAAATTAATTTAATTGTGAAGACATAATTAGCTAGTTAAATAATTTGAAATAATTATTTAATTACGAGAAGATAGAAATTGAATTTAATTAAATAATGAAGATTATTTAATTAAAGGGATGTGGTGAAATAATTAATTAAATAATAAAATCATTTAATTGGGGTTGGAGGAAAATTAGAAAATTAAATAATTAAAAATTATTTAATTATGATAAAAGAGGGAAATTTTGACGTTTGAATTTGAATCGGAAGAAGAATGAGTTTAAATTAGAAGAATGACACTAAATTAATTAAATAATATTATTTAATTAATTAAAGTGGAGAAATTAGTAAAATTAGTGCTCATAGGCATGGAACAATTTTAGGTGTATAGAAACCCAACTATTGATTTAAGTACAACATTGAGGTGATATCAACAGGTTGAATCCAACCAACCAACCCCTCTCCAATTTTCGTTTTTGGTATTCAACCTTCAAACAACCATAACTTAATCAGTTGACATTTGATTTTTGAGATTTTTTTTTATCAAAGTCAAAATGTTATGCTCTTCATAGTGGTAATCAATTTTTTATTTTGGTGCCTATTTTTAATAAATTACATATTATCATAGGTGTTGTTGAGAAATTCTCATTTTTGGAACTTTTGAGGCTCCATTTAAGCTCCTTTTTTAAATTTTTTTGGGAAACTCGGGTTTTTAGCCCAGTCCGAGCCTAGAGAGACCTCTTATGAAGGATCTCTTCCCACGATACCATTTCTGGGGGGCCATCATTCCCCACACTTCACATGTTTAAACCCATGAGCATAACAACCCAACAAAGGCACAAGGCCTACGAGCTCAATGGCCCACACAAGGGTTTGAACCTTGGTGGCCACCTCACCAACAAAGTGTTTCTACCATGACACTAAGCATCCAAAGACCCATTCAAGCTCCTTCAATAACATGTTTTGGTGTAATTTTTTTTTAAAGTGCATCATTTTTCTTATACTTTATAATGGTTGGATTAAATGGGTTTCGTTGTAACTAAAAATGGCAAATTAAATTTATGGTCAAACTTGACATCTGCATACACTAAGATAAAGTCCACTTCATTGTTTTTGACAAGTGACAGTGTAATCACACAAAGTATAAAGTATTGAGATCATCTACTATAGGAAGAACCATTTGTCGAGTAATTTTGGGTTATAATCTTTCACTTTTGTTGGTTTAAGTCTCTTGATTGGTCTACTGTGTGACTATAGTTGAGGAGTTTATTATGACTATTAAAAGGCATCTTGTTGTATTCAGATTGTGTGGATGGAACTACAAATATTGTAAAGATATAATCTTGATGAATTGAAGGTGGTTTGACCTATTGCTCTGTCTCTATGGACAAGTTTCTAAACCATCATCAAATTGGAAGAGAGTTGTGTGGGACTTAAAGATTGAATATATCCTAGGAGTAATTGATTATAATTATGACATTGACACACAAATGACTGCTGATGGTATTGAGTTCCCTTGTGAACTTTGGATGAAACTTTGGGAGATGTAAGGAGACTTGAATGAACCTCCATTATCAAAGGATCTTGTTGTAGATTATCTAATTCCTCTTGATGAGTTTCAACCATATGATCATGAACTAGTTGTAATTCTTTCTAAATGGGAAGATTTTGGTTTTCTTGATGACATAGAGACTTCTCTTTCTCCTCCCATAGAGACTTTCATTGAGACTTCAATTTCTATGGTTGCCAATCTAGATTTAGAGGGTTTATCTTCTTTATCTATGAGTCAACATCTTGGGGCTAAGGACTCTAGTAATCTAACATTAGTTGATTTAGTTGATGTACACACTAAGACATCTATTATAAATAATTTTGGGGAGATTCAATATGGTCACTTGATTCTTGGAGTTCTTTAATTTACTTAGTTATAAGGACATTCATTGATAATCCACCCCCTTCATCTATTGTTTCTTCTAATGACACTGGGGTTGCTACATACATGGCTCCCACTGATTCAATTCAAAAGAAAATTCATTATTTTATAGATATATCTACTTGGGATGATTACTTGATAGAAATTTCAAGTTTGTGTGAGTCATATTTCATAGACTTGGAGAAAATATTTATGATATTCATCTCTTCTTTGATGTTACTTCTTATGGAGGTGCATCATATTCTTTAGATATTATGGGGGATCATATAGATATTTATGATATTCATCTCTTCTTTGATGTTACCTCTCTATCTTTCCGAGTATCTCTCTCTCCTTCTCTCCCTCTCCATATCACTCTCTCTCTCTCTCTCTCTCTCTC
Source organism: Cryptomeria japonica (assembly GCF_030272615.1). Lineage (NCBI taxonomy): Eukaryota > Viridiplantae > Streptophyta > Pinopsida > Cupressales > Cupressaceae > Cryptomeria > Cryptomeria japonica. Next base: position 405,174,051 of record NC_081411.1, read on the forward strand.
TCTCTCTCTCTCTCTCTCTCTCTCTCTCTCTCTCCTCTCTCTCTCTCTCTCTCACACACACACACACACACACACACTCCTTGTTTCTCCCTCCCTCTGTCTATCTCTATCTCCCCCCCAACTCTCTATCTCTCCCTCATCTCTCTATCTCGTTCCCATCTTTCTCCCTCTCTCCCTATTACTTGTCTTTATGACCTCCTTTATCCTTCACTCTTGCCCCCTATCTTCATGTCCCCATCTCTCCCTCTCCCTTTCCATCTATATGTCAAATTATCTCTATTACTCTCTCTATACTTTTCTCTATATACCACTTCTCGTATCTCTATCTTTCCCAAGTTGTATATATCTCTCTATCTTGTCTTATTTCTATCCCTATCTCAACCTCTGCCCCCTCCCTTCTATATATATTCATATCTCTCTCTCTCTCTCTCTCTCTCTCTCTCTCTCTCTCTCTCTCTCACTGACACACAATCTGTATTTTTCCCTATATATATTCATATCTCTCTCTCTCTCTCTCTCTCTCTCTCTCTCTCTCTCTCTCATCTCTCTCTCTCTCACACTGACACACAATCTGTATTTTTCCCTTCATATATGTATCTCCATCTCATATCTCTAGCTTCGCCCCCTCTATCTATATCTATCTCTCTATTACTTGTCTCTATAAAAAAAAATCTCCCTCACTCTTGTCCCCTCTATCTTTATCTTTGTCTCCCAATATCTCCCTCTCCCTTTCTATCTATATCTCATTATATCTACCTCTCTCTTATCCACTCCATTGAGCCACTGCTCTATATCTCTATCGATCTCTATATATCACTATCTCTCTCCCTCTCTATCTATTGAGCTCCTTTTCACTCCATCGATCTCATCCCCTCTCTCTCTCTCACTCCTCTCTATATCTCTTTCTATCCATATATATCTTTCTCTAATTTTATCTCCCTATCTCTCCATCTCTCTATATCTTTCCCTCTCTCTCTCTCTCTCTCTCTCTCTCTCTCTCTCCTCTCTCTCTCTCTCTCTCTCTCTCTCTCTCTCTCTCTCTCTCTCTCTCTCTCTCTCTCTCTCACACACACACACACACACACACAATCTCTATCTTTCTATCTCTATCTCCTTACCCTTATCTATCTTTCTCTCTCTCTGCCTATCTCGATGTTCCCCCCCCTCTATCTCTCCCTATCTTTCTCTCTGTCTATCTTGTTCCCTCCCACCCCCCCTTCCCCCCCTCTATCTCTCCCTCTCTCCCTATTGCAAACATAACATGAGCTTGTTGGTAATGGAGCTTGCTAGAACCTCCGAGTGGGAGGCCCTTAGTAAGTGTTCATGAATTGGGATGGAAAGTCGGGAGGGAGTTCCATTGCCTACTATTTTAAGGGGCAACAATTGAGGTAGGTTAATTGTTGGTGTGGGTATCTTCTTGATTTAGAGGCTTTGTTGTGGTGGTATTTGGATCCCCGCAAGTGGACGCATAGTTGATTCAAAGCTATCACTTCTCCATTAAGATCTTTGTTACACAAACAACATCAATTGCTAAATAACCTACCAATTTCCCTCGTTTACTGAATAAATATATGCAAAAAATAAATTCATTTTTTTCTTAATTGACCTTTTGTACCTCTTCTATCTACAGATTGTACACCAAAAAGCCATTACTAATATACCTTAGTTGTTACACAATTTGCTCTCTCCCGGCTGCATCTATTTTGGCTCCTAAACGAACCTTTCGTACAACGTGTTAGCGACATGTTAGTCAATCACAGCCGTTAATTGTAAAATCGACAGTGTAAAACACGTGACTAACACGCGTGTTAGTTGATTTGTACTGTCGTTTTGGAGCGAGAATAGACGCGTCCCTCTCTCCCTAGTTGTTACACAGCCGAAACTATTCTGGCTCCAAAACAGACCTTTAGTACACCCTGATAGCGATGTGTTAGTCAATCGCAGCCATTTATTGCAAAATCGACAGTGTAAAACGCGCGACTAACAATTAATTGGGAAGCTTTCACATCATACCATAACTAAGAAGAATAAGAATAATACTATGTTTGAACCGACATTCCCTCTCTGATGTGATATGATTTCTATATTTATATATAAAATACGTGGGAACTCAACTTTTGAAAAAAAATAGATTCATAAATGTAGTAAACGAATGTGCTAGAAACATTGAATCAGTATTAGAGAAAGCTGTGCGTAAGCATTTTGAATGAAGGATAGAATGGAGATGGAGATCGAATCAGGAATTGATGGCGACAGCATAAACGTAAATGTTTTTTCTCTGCTGGCAATTGCTCGCCAGAAGATCAATCAGGGAAATCCCTCCCTCGCTTTGCAAGCGGTACCAAAACATATTTTATTTTCGTTTCTATTTGTTTATTTAGCTTTCTTTTTTCAGTAGTCACTGTTAGTTTTTAGGCATACAAGTCGTGTTTCTGCTGTTAGGCTCAGAATTGTGTTCTGTTTGTTTGTCTTGGTTCGCCTGCAATGAAACTCCTGATCACGGTTTGTTTAAAATAAGCAGGCCGCATTTATAGAACCATTGTAGTTCAGTTATTTTGATATAGTGTAGCTATTGATGAAATCCAAGATCAGTCTCCTTGAAGATTAGAAAGCAGCATGCTTCTTAATCATGACAAGCACTGCTCTGATAAAGATCTGATCCTATAGATACAGTTGACACGTTTCAATCGCGTATCGGGTAACTAAAAAACGGCAGAGTTTTAGACAAGCGAAGTTTTTTTGGTTGTGGCTCATGGGCCAAGTGCAGTGATAAGCAATAAAATTTGAGAGCTAATTGCTTCCAAAGCCAATGATTTTGAAGAAGTATGGGATTTGTTGTTTAATTCAAAGTGATTGTAGATTTTGCAATTTGGGTTTCAGCCCTTTACGAGTGAAGATTATGTCTTGCATGCACATTTAGCAAGAGGATTTTGTGGCAACTCCAAATTAAGCAGGTGAAGCCCACTTGTTAGGTATGTTGGGCAGAGACTGAGGAGAGGCTATTGGGATTTTACAAGTTGCCGGGACGGGTTGATTTCTACTTTGCTGGGCCGCAATCTGTCACTCACCACAATTGGCTTGCTTCTGGCATCCACTAAGTAATCCTTGCTGAAGAGTTTCTGCATAGCCTGGTTTTGAACTTGGATGTGCTAATAATTGCTAGCATTTGAGCCCTAAGCCTAACCAATTCAAAAAAAAAAATCAAAAATCAAAGCATAACTGTAGCTGTTAGAATCAATTAAACATGTAGAGAGGGGGCTGATTGTGCAGTGGTTTTTTAACTATACTTTTGCATTAAACACCACTTTGTCTGTCATTATTGTATTACCATAGAGACTCCTTGCAGACCAAGTCTCTTCAACAAGAAGTGATTGTTCAGGAAGACTGGCAGACCAAGTATCTTCCACAAGAAGACCGGGTCGGCTTTTTCCAAATGAAAGATCCAATCCTATCTAACTGTCAACAAGGACTCAGTGCTGCGGATTACAAGGGAACATAACATTCTCAAACCGCTTTTGAGAAAGTTTTTTTCCTTTTGAGCCTTAATTTGTGTTATTCATCAACTTGGTACCCCATTTAAACCTTTGTTCCTTTTTTTAGGGAGTTTCTGTTTCAATCTTGATTTGATGTTTCTTTAGTTTTTGTGCATTCACTTGCAAGATTGTAGTTCTATGCATTATTCCTGTATCCTGGAAACTGTTCGTTACTGTGGTTGTTGAAAAATTGATAGCTGAATTGTGAAAAAGTACAGGTCATTCAAGAATCCATGGTTTGAACTGTTTATTCAATAATAGTTAGATCAAGCATCCCCAGTAAACATTTCTAGGTTTCATCTATAGGCAAAATTATTAATAATCAACATGCAGAATACTATTCTAATATTAGTATTTGATATGTAAATTACCTACAAACTCCAACCAAATTTTAAGGGAAGGTGTATTCAATCTAATAAATTCCTTGTATGGTTTGGACCGCGAATTTGATGTCATCTTGAATAGAGAAATTTTCGGTGCCTCTTTATTTGCAATTCTCAAGCCCCAAATCATAATCTAACCTTAACTATAAATTCTGCTTTGGGGAGACTGACTTCATCAATTGGAATGTATATTGAGCAACTCATTCCTGCAGCTTCAACTTTATCCTTGGACCCACTAACAACTCGAATCTGCCAAAATTCTTTTGTTTGAGAAATTGATTTGGACAATCTGATATTTTCAAGTTGGTTTGGTTGTGGGTGTGTCTACTGAAATATAGACATCGTCAAGCTTGGTGAACACCTGCATGTCCTTAATTTATAAATACAAAAAGAAGGCTTCTCCTTAATGTAGAGAAGAATTTAAACTGTCGAAGAATGTGAGAGTGAAATTTGAACTTTTAAAGAATGCAATGCAAAATAGTTTAGTTTGGTATCTATTTGCATAAGAAACTACATTCATTTCCTAAACAATGATACTAGAGATGATTTTTATAAATCTATCTAGATTAAGAAGCTAGAAATTTGATTAATAGACTGAAGACAAAGAAGAGAGAAATGGCATCCCTAGTTTGAAAGTTGTAGAATGCAAAAGTTTGATAGAAGACTGAAGAGAGAATCTGCAGATTCTTAGGAGAAGATTTTGGAATCTAAACAAGTAGCAGATGACAAATATTTCAACAATGTGATACAAACTTGTATGGTGCGTTGTGATCATACTAGTGTGTTTGTGAACTTGACCCAATACAAATAGGTTGAAGGCTCATGAATGGAAAAATTGGCCTCTAAATTCAAAATCTGCTGACTGTTGTTTTAATTTTCCTGTTGTGATGGCGATCTTAGTGTTTTGTATTTTAAAAACTTTTATGCTTTGCGTGTATCCCTTTACTGGCTGCCAGTGTGCTTGCAGATTCTAGTTGAGAGATACCTGTGAAAAGTTATCAAGGCTAATTTTTTTAGAATGGACAAGAAAATGAGTTATGGCTGCTTGGGTTCCTGCCTCAGTCAGGCCATAAGATTGTATATTCCAGCCTCAACTTGCAGTTAATGGAAAATAGGAATTGTGTGCTAGCCTAGGTGAGAAGATGCTGGTAAATAAATGCTCAAAGAAATTTCTACAAACTTTTTTGTACTGTGTGAAGTGCTTCTGTGAATGGAAGAAATCTGGGAAATGGAAGATTGGCAAGATGCCAAGGTTTTGGAAAGGTAAAGGACTGCAGGTCTATGGGATTTTGGATGGTAAACAAAAGTTAGGGAAGTCTTAGAGGCTATGAAGAAGAGTTGTGGGAAGTTGGAATGGACGAAGCAAGCTTCAAAGAACAGACTGAACTCATAGGAAGAATAGCCAAAATTAGTAGCCAAATGTAGAGAAGGAATTCCAAAGGATTGTCATGGAAGATTTAAAATTGCTAGAAGACGTACAAGATAGAGAGACGTCCCTAATGAGGTTTGAATTGGCACGCATGATAGCCAGTCAAAAACACAATCAACACCATGAGAAGTGTTTCTTATCTATTTCAAATGGTTGAACATGCACAGATCCTACTGTGATTGAGGTTGTGACCAAGTTACTACTGTGGTTATGTTTGTGGCCAGGTAGATAGAAATTTCTAGAAAGCTTATGGAGTGCTTAGAAAAAGATATTGAATGAGGTTGGTTCAATATGGCATCTTGACAATGGATTTATATGCTGAGAAGTTGACTAAATGTATCTCAAAACATGAAGGGAATGGACACTAAAATGAGAGTACATTATAGAGTAGAAATTGCAAAGTAGACAATTTTCTACTCTACGTTTTGCCCCCACTTTAGCGGACTGGTGAAACTAGGTGATAATAAAATTGCATAAAAGTAATTATTGAATTTGGAGGATACAAAAAATATATGGGGTTATGATCCTCATCATTTCTTCTTTCCAATACGTGTTCTCATTTGTAAGGCAAACACACAATGAAACATTTAAAAGCAATTACTATTCATCATGGTAAAATAAATAGTAAGAAAATAAACATCATATATAAATCTGTCATCTACATTATTAGTGAATATGACTGATTGTAGAAAGAAATTCTAGCAGGAACATAGGAAATAAATTAGCACATGATTTTGGATTAGATTTGGAACAAAAACATAGGAAAAATGAGGCTAGCAATAACAAAAGTGGGGGTACCGGCCAGGACATGTATAAAAGAGATGTAAAAGGTAAATGGCAGTAGCAGTAAGGGCCAGGCGAGGCCCAAAAATAAATTGGATAACATGGCGTGGGGACCAATAATTGAGTTTAGGGGCGACAAACTGATTCAAAGACCAAAAAAGCCTTCCTGATTGGAATCATGATCATGAGAATAGACAAGTAGAATGTATGGCCCCTCTTAAAGATTGTATGCTGATAGACGCAATCAATTTGACCAACATTTAGGTAGAATGGAAAATGTTTCAATGTATAATAAAGAGTTTATAAGATTATAAGGAGGAGAAAAAACATGAGAAATTGCCCCCAAGAGTATGAACGTGAATATGTGGAAAGTAGAGAATATGCTAGGTAGGGTAGGGCAGCAATAACATGGAATAAGAGGATATAAATAGAGAGACTCTATATCGAGGAGATGCCTCCTTAAAAGAATGTATTGTCCTCATACAGAAGGTGATGTAGGGGCATTGCACAAATTGTTTTGTCTATGTCAACTATAGGCACTTCCTCATAATTTATGTTAGTCAAATTTTGCATTTAAATCCCCAACCTTCCATTTGGACTATTCTTTTGAGTTCAAGCCTTCAAACATCATTCATTGCCTTAGCTGACACTTCACAAGTTGGAGTTGCCACGTCTAGCTTTCGTCAAGGACAATTCAACTACACAGTCACCTCCTTTAATTCTCAACAGTGTCAATTTGATTGTGGTGCTGATGAACAGAAGTGGGGAAATATCTGAATGAAGATTTCAAAACTTTTGTTCTGGCACATCCAACATTAATTACAACCATTTTGGCGCTCATAAGCACCCTTGGGAGGAGTTTAAGCGACCACTTGGTGGGATTTCGCTCATGTTTTGGAGGGAAATTGTCTTAGGCTGAGGGGAAGAATAGAGAGATGTATGCAGGTGTCTCTAAGGAGAGGGAGTTCTAGTTTATTTACACACAGGCGAAAAGACAAGGATGAGCATAGCATAAAGGAATGCCTGAGGAAGAGTCCTCATTGAGGTGAGTGTGAAGAGGCAGCCAAGGGAGGTTGCGTGCCTTTGGCTGGGCAAACAGGGCATCCATGCTGCATTTAAGGAGGCTTTTATTTGTGAGTGTGTGATACAGAAGCAATAGAGGAAGCAAGGAAAGTTACTGCTTTTACATAGGGGAAACAACAAAAGGTACAAAAATATTCAGAGAATGGGGCACCATGTTGGAAGGAGGATTATTTTGTCTTCATTTGAGAAGAACCAAGGAGGAAAGCCACCTTAGGGACAACGAAATTTAAGAGAAGATTTTAGAAAGGAGGAAGTTTGATGCTTGGAGATGAGAGGACAGGTTTAGGGTGGGTTAGAGAAGTCGAAAGGAGAAGAAAAGTAGGTGGCGGCATCCCAAGGTTTTGTCCTGTCTCATGCTGCCTGGAAGGAGTTGAAACAGGGGAGGTCGAATCCCTTTCCCTGCCTGGTTTCTGAGAATAGTAAGGGTCCCAAACTTTTATATTCCCATCTACGAAAATGAAAGGATGTTTATTCCAGATACTGCTTAAGCAGACCTCTCTGATTTCTTGTATTTGCCTGTTGAAAAGAATCATGCTGGGCTAATTTAGGTTATAGAATTCTGTAAACTTTTTTCAAATCTTTAAGTTATGCTAATGACTGCTATCATAAGTGATCCATTGTCAATCCTATTGCTTGTTTGAAAGGATTGTTAGTTTGCTTGTTCAAGTGGTCAGTGATCTGTATTTCTTCTGCAAATAAATGGAACACTCAAAGAGCCTTGCCCCGTTATATGGACATGCAGCAAGCAAGAAATGCTGGTTAGATGAGTTATTGTTGCCATGTGTGCTTCGGTGCACTGTTGACAGTTTATTTGCAGCAAAGGAATAGGTGTGCTTGCTTCTCCTTGTTGCGTGGGCTACTTGTACGGTGTCCCTGTTAGGTTGGGTCTCCTGCCTCAGCCCCACCGTTAGAATGCTATGAGTAGTAATAGAAAAGGAATTGCCAGACAGGTTTAATCATGTCATAGACACATGAATATAAAAGTAAAGCACAGAAAACATGACCTGGGAAAACAAAATAAGCATCTAGAATATCAGGAACCATGTATATTAGATAGGAAGTAGAATAAATGTCATACAAGGACAAATGAAGCATATGCAGAATAATTTAGAGGGAGACTATCGAGAAAGACAATAACAAATATGAGTGGAAAGCTAAACGAGAGAACTGCTTCATACAAAGTTTATCCCTTTTGAAATGAATAAAATAGGCTTATGTTTTAAAACTTCCAAGAAAACTATTTTAGAAATATTATAAATGACAATTAATATAAGTAGAAATTACAATAATACAAGTTTAGTCTGGATAACAAAAGTTGCACATTTTTGCTTACAAATGAATAGAAAAAACTCCTATGGATACTCTTGTTTGATCAAGTCTATGTCATTACTCACACCCATTACATGGGAAGATGGTTTATATGCAACTTCCCTCTGTGTCGATATAACTATAGGCACTAGGAGGTTTGGGTGCAGTATGGAGGCCTGGTTTCTATACCTGAAACAGAATCGCCATGTGACTATGGAAAGTACAAATAACATTATAACCAAGTGGCTATCAACTCTACTAGTTTGGTGCCTATATTATCAGTATGAACCTGGGAATAGGACATATCATTTTGGCGTTAATGTTCAACTCAATGCATTAGGCATGTTTTGCTATGGATTATGGCAGTACAAATTTGACCAAGGTTTATTACGCTAATCCAACAATCAAATCTACGTGTACTATCATCATAATTCCTGGCATTAATTACAAGGAGATAAGTTTAATAGAGTTTTTAATTTTTTTAAAGTATTTACTTTCTATGTGAGAGAATAAGAGGACAAAAAATATTGAGAATCAATACAATTGACTATTGCTTCTGTATGCTGGAAAAGTGGTGTCAACCTGTAGGAGAAGAAAACACTTCAAATCGCTCAACAATTAATATAGTTCTCTACATGCTGAAACCTTGCTAGTTGGTTCTCCATATGAAGGTTGCTAGAGTTCTGTGTTGAATCTATGAGTTTTCCACCAACAGTTTATGCTGTAAACCTATTTACTGCCTCCATCATTTCATCAGTCATGTTTATTGTCTGAATATTTGCATTGAATATACGTAGTGCCAAGAACCAGTACTAAAGAACACTATACTTTAAAGAGGAAGTGGTTTTCTTTCTTAGCAGATCAACTATGAACTAAATTGATAAAAAGAATAAAAGTATTGTGATGGCTTATTTTTATTAGGTTGTCTCTTTGCAGCCTTACTAGCAGATAAATATGAAACAATCAATTACCAATTGATTAAAAAAATAATAAAAGCATTGTGATAGTTTATCTTTATTAAGTTGTCTCTTTAGCAGCCTTTATTCCATATGAGCCCAATAATGTGCATTTCAATTTAGAAAGATATATTATCTGATTCAATCTTTTTAAGGACGATCTCTTTACTCTCTCTGCATGCTATGCATATTGATCTGCATGTTACATTTCCATGGTCATGGCATCATCTCAATATATTAGCATTCAATAGAGTTTACTATGAAATAATGTTGGGTGATGATACACTGACCTATTCCTCACAAATCATGTTCTCCTCCTCTCGTCTCTCTGTGCATCTGGATGTTTTATCAAATCCTAATTTTTTTTTTCAATCTGATTAAAGACACTTAATTATGATGCTCTCTAGAACTTGTGGATTTTCACCGGTAATCTGCAGGTATTGTATTAGGTACTCATTGTTCTAGCAGCAAACAGGTGGTAATGGCAATGAAATTATGTGGTGGAGAAAATGCGGTCATGTGGACATTGCAGAGAGCTCGAGAGATGTACCAGAATCGAATGCAAGAAAATTCAGCTGCGGAAGAACTTGCGTCACTGTTTGCTGAATGTGCAATTACTGACGTGTTGCCTGATACATCTGCCAGACTGACGCCTTCTAATGATGTTGATCTTAGTGGTTTATCATTGTTAACAGACACAAATCAAACCTCCATACTTGCTAAAAGTGGAAGGGTGCAAGTAGTTATGGATGCTTTTGCAGATGGGAGCAGTTTTGTTTGCTTGCAATGTGGGAGTCTTGTTAGCAACTTTCGCAAAGATGAGCACTTTGCATATTGGTGCTGTGCTTCTTAAACCATATCCGATTTCTGAAGAACACAACATCTTATGATTTAAATATCCGTCATATCTGTACCATGAGCGAGTGTTTAGGAGCTTGTGTAGGAGACATATAGCTAGAAGAGGTAGTACACAAACTTGTTTCATGTCATGTTGGTTTTTATCTGCTAATATATTATAAAGTTATAATTTATTTCAGTTGCACCTGACAAGAAGTTGATGGAGACTCTTCTTTACGAGATGCTATTAATATTCCTGAATTGTCAGTCTGTATCTCCTAAATCCTATTGTAAATGATCCAATATTATGGCTTGCTTTAATATTAATTATTTGATGTCTGTATGTTTCTATTAACCTTTCACAAGGAATCCTCATATCTTCTCTCTTGTTTTTTTATACTGTTAAGATTTGTCTTAAAACTTATGTCTTTAACTGATCAGAAACTAAGTATTTTAAGAGTTTCAGCTTTATATGATGAAAGGCAAGGGCTTGACAACCTTCTCTTGAAAGTAATTTGGAGATGAAGAGAATTAACTAAGGAAGGCATAGGAGCTAGATACCTTTGCTTATTTCAACATAATGTCTTCTATTACTAGTTCCTGCTAGAGGCAGGTTACATATTCATCCGTTGGATGCAACTAGTTTTAGTTTTCAACCGATCAAATTCAAGAATTAACCATGTTAACATAAAAGTTTCATGTCTCCTGTTTACAATTTCTTTAGATATAATTAATATTCGTTTTTTCTTCTTCTTTTGATGGGTGCAGTTACTTTTTTAATTATAATAATATAAACAGTCTTATTGTGTGTTCAAATGTTCTTATCATTTAAATCTTTAAATCTATATCTTGTCAAAATCATTAAAGGGTATACACAACCTTTAATGTATACATTATTGTTTTGATTAAGGTAAGCTGGTTTTGATGGGGCCATAAACCCAGTACAATAGATAGAACAGCTACATCACTTACTTCTAGCCCAAAGTAATATGTCATCTAGGCTCCTTTTGATGGGACCATAAACCCAGTATAATCACCACAAATCCTATCACACTTCACCGCAAAGAACTTGCGGAGCTGCGAACTGAAGGATCATCATGCAAGACTAGGAGTAGCATGAATGGGTCACATCTGATTAGATAGATATTTGTATATGTAAAGATGTGATGTAACAGAATAGTAAGAATAAATGACGAGAGAATAGAGAAAGGAATATATGTAATGTAATGATAATATGAGGAGTCATAAGGATATAGAAAGGGTGGAAAGACCTATATAATGTACATGACCGATCTTTGGTAATACAAAAATTTTAGTTCCATATGAGGTATGTTATGTCTTATGTTTGTTCCATGTTTCAATATTTTGTTAACTTGTTAAGGCACAATTTGGATTAACGTCTTGTTCTCTTTTTATAATTGAATTTGGGGTATAAATACAACATACCCCATCTTTCCACTAACATTGGTTCTGTTGTTGGGATTCCGGTTAGGTTGTATAAAGGACAACAACGATATACTTAAAATTTAAAATTTTAAACCAAACAAAGAAGTAGAAAAAGGGATGGAATTTTTTGATAATTTGTGACACTCTTCTTGGTGTTTGCTTTGTGATAGGGGTCTAGGCACTAAGGGGATGGAGAAAGGAAAAGGGGGGCATGGAGGGGGGAAGGGGGGAGGGGGTCTCTGAAAGGAATCCTTGAGAGGATGTGACAAATAGGAAAAGATGCCAAATAACTAACATGGGAAAATATAGAAAAGTAATGCAATCCCAAATCAAACACACTCATGGCCAAAGGAGATAAGAAAAATGGCGAAGAAAGAAGATAAAAATAATATGTTGAGAGGGAAGAAAGATATCATAGGAGATTGGAGAATACAAAAAGAGTAGTGAGTGCACCAATGAGGGTGTTAATAAGCTCATCAAGGTGGGCATTTCTAGATAAAAGAAAGAGAAAGAGACTAGAGAAGAAGAATGTAAGACTCTTAGAAAATTGAATTCATGGTTGGACATCTCATAACAAGTTTGGAGAAGAGCATTGACGGATATGGAAAATTTAAAAGGTAGTTGTTAGGAGACTGTAGTAGCATGAAGACTCCATCTCTATCGCAATTTTCCAAAAGTTTGACAATCAAGCTAGATCTATCAAACATGACAGTTGAGTTAGATGATAGATTCCTTGAATTCCTTTAAGGTTTTAAAAAAGGTTGACCATTCAGAAGAACACTTGAAAGAATTAGTTAACAAGAGTAAAAAAATTAAGAAGAAAAGAAATAGAGAAAGAAAAGAAAGCCATGTTTAACTTGGGAGAAGAGTTATTTTCACTAACTAATGGAATGTCATTAACAAGTAAGAAAATGAAGAGGTTCTAAGAGGAGTTACAACCTTTGAACTGAGATTCATCCCCTATGCAATATAAGACTAGGATGATTTTTGTTGAGGAAGTACAACATAAAGAAGAAGCAAGCAAACAAGAGGATAAGGAATTGGATTGAAAATAAATTCTGGGAGTGGAGTATTTTTAGAAAACATTGGCAAGCGACAAGGGTAAAGAACATAAGCCCCCTATAGTTAGAAGCATAAACAAGAAAGCAAACACTCCACCACTTTGCAAACCCAAAACTGGAAAAGGAGAAGACAAAAATGGATTTAACAATTAAATTGCTAGTATTTGACAAGCATGCTATAGAGGTTGCAAAACATATTTTCCTTTTGGAATCTCTATGGGCAAGGAAGGATGTAGAAGAGGCCAAAATTAAAGTACTAGGATTTGTGCCCTCCTTGAAGGGATACATTAGATTGGTATAAAAAGACATATCCAAAACATGAAAAGGATTGAGAAGAGGTGAAGAAAGACTTCGTAGCTAACTTTGACAGACAACCAAGGGTGTTAGTAAGATGAGGGAATTAAAACCAAAAGGAAGATGAATTGGTAAAGGCATACGACAAAATATTCAAAGTACGTTAAAAATTGGAGGAATCACTAATAGAGAGGCAAAATATTGAAGGGTTCATTTTTGGATTGCAGAAGGACTTTAGATCAGTATTGGATGGGAGACTCTTTGACACATACGTGGATGTAGTCACTATGATCTGCAACATTAAGGCCCAATTATGAAGGCATATAAAGATGGATAGAAAGAAGCCTTTAAGAAACTACAATTGGCAATAGAATAATTAAACTTGCGACAAGATATCATGGTTTAAGAAGTGAAGCCTAAACAAGAGATTTGGTTTTCATAATATTCAAGGGAAGGGTGCGTAAGGAATGAATTCCCCAAGGCACAAGGAGAAAGGAAGGCGACCACTATGAAAGTGGAACTATAAATAACATTGACAAAATTGAATTCACTATATTGTGGGACACGTGAAGAATGGGATAATCATCCCATAGAGAATTGCCTAGCTAATCAGCTCCACATCCAAAAATTTGAGGATCTTTTGATCCTTAGATGTCCATTACATCATGATTGTGACAAGGAGATGGACGAAAATAGGCCTATGTTAAAGGCCTTGCATAGTGACCCTTATATGCTAGGGATGGAGGATATAAACAACCTCCATGAAGAAATGAGAGGAATGCCTATGCATTGCAAAATAACCCTCTATAGAACTATCAAGAGGACAATAGACATTTCAATCACAGAGGAAGAAGAGGGCTCACAAGGGGTAACCATGGGCGAGATGACACAACCTTCTATAAATGCTATAAAATTGATCACTTTGCAACACAATGCTGGTCTGAAAACAAGAAGATTTTTGTATTTTGCGGTGATGATACTCATGATATGTTTAAGTGTGAAAGGGCGTAACAATATTTTTAAAATGCCCCATTGCATTCCAAAAGTGGTGAACTTCAAGGGAATAGGGGAGCAAGGGTGATAAGGAGAATTCCCCCACAGTTTGTAAGAGGATGCCAAAAGATAGACAAGTGGTCACTGAATACTTCAAATGTGAAATATTTTGGAGAAGACCATTAGGTGTCAACACCAAAAAAAAAAAGAAATCAAACAATAAAAAGGATAAAGCTACGGTATTAACCTGTCAAGGGACAAATATTGGGAGAAATGAGAAGAATGTTGAAAAAATCAATGAAGAGTTTGGTTTGGAAGAAGAGTAATATGATTATTACCAGCCTAATAAACAACAAATGATATAATTGTAGAAAATGTTAAACAAATTATTATACGACAACAAAGCGAAGATGTGGCTTGCTTCTCTGAAGAGGAAGTACTTATGTTGAAAAGATTGGCTTCTCTAGCTTAGTGAAAAGATTTGTTGGTCAAGTAGAAACAATTGGGAAAATATTGGAACAAACAAAAACAACCACAAATTAATAATAGTACAAAAGATCGCATTTGGAAGAATTGACTGCTAGTGATCACCACACATCCGAATAATGTTACGGTGAAACATCTTATGGTAGATTTAGGAGTAGATATCAATATCACTATTGCTACCACTTGGGACAGAGTAGGCCATCCCAAGTTGGTCAACACTCCATTTAAAGATGGAGAAGATGGGACTTGAATCGAAGAAGTGTCTCAGGATATGAATGAAAAAGGTAACTCAAGAATCATATATTCAGTCTCCAAGTTACCCATTGCAAATGATGAAGATTCAAATAGTGTAGGAGAAATTTGAGTTGGATAGTGACAATACTATTATAGATAGTGATGAAGTCTTTGATGCATGGATTGAAGACGAGCAAGATTTAACTTCTCAAAAATTATATGGTTTTCAAAGAGCATTTATGATACAAAATCGATATAAAAACTTTTTTCAAATCACCACAAAAGAAAATATTACACTGCAAATCACCACAAAAAGAAAAATTATACTGCAAATCACCACAAAAAGAAATGTGACACCACAAAAACCTGAAATCATACAAAAATTTCAAATAGTCACTCTCTCACAATATCTGAGCGAAAAGAGCACAAATACTCACCATTCCTCAAGAATTAGGCAAAAAAATTGCAAGGGGTACATATAGGGATTATGCCTAATAGGAAAGCAATGAAAATTGAAAAAGGGGAAATACATACTAAGGCTTTGCAACCCTCACACTACCAACCATGTACAATTTACTTCTCAAAGAAGTGGCTCTTACTATTTAGGTCTAAGTTTGAACACACATTTCCTCAACCTAACCTTGAGGACATAAAACAAGGTGTTGGAAAATAATATTCTAAAAACACCCTAAGGTAACACATGGTGAAATAAATTAAAGTATTTGTATCATAGTGTACAATAAGTGTATCATAGTTTAATAAAAAGTAACTCATCAAATAGAGTTGTAGAAAAGCTAGTAGACAAAAAATTGTGATAGATGGAAAAATGACTACAACATTTAATATACCTAGCTCTGTGTCTATAAAGATAGAGGGTCGTTTCACAATACTCCACTCTACTATTACATTAGTTCTCTATCCTCACACTCTACATGCTTCAATTCAAAAACCTTATATTTCTTAGCTCCCACACAACAATGCCAACTCTTGTTCTTGTTGATATTTCTCAAAAGCCAAGGCCTAAATATAAAAAGTTTCCCTACAAAGCCATGGAGACAAATCTAGCTGGAGGATTCTCTAAAGTCTTTGTAGATGTCATCTACATCAAAGACATCCAAAAATACATACACGCACCACTCACAAAGATAGACCACACAAAGTTTACAACCTTAAGGCTCACCCTAATATAGGTTAGGACACAAAACTTCTTACCGTAGCATAGCCGCACAACAGAAAAGAAGCTCGATGTGTCGAGGGAGATCCCCAACTTCAAAAAAGGACGATGGATCCAAATAGTATTGAGTAGGATCCATGGTGAGTATTTCTACTTGGACCAATCCTATTGGATAACAAAAGAGGTCATTCAAGCCATCATAGGAGTATATGCACATAGGGAAGTTCCAACGAAGAAGACCATAAAATGCGGAGGTCACTAAGTTAATTGGGGTCACCTATGACATAAGGAGTCTAGATGTCACAAAAATCACAAACCCTGCAATGAAATATACCACCATGGACATCACATATAAAGTATATTACACTAATCAAGAAGATTCTACCATCACAACTTCTATTCATGCTACATATTAGATTGGTGGTGGACGGGAAAGATCTCAACCTTTGCAAGGTCTTCCGCCAAGATTTGTTGGAGAACTTGAAGTGTACCCAAAAATCACATTATCAATTCCAATATGGTACCTTAATTATATGTTTGATATTTGTTTTATGAATGAATTAATAATGTTTGCAGGAAAAGTTTGGGATACCACTAGACCAATTGTTGTGCAAATCCAAGATCATGTTTAACATTTTAAGGATGCTACCTCATACATGACAACATATTAGGGATTTTTCAAATCATTCCAATGAAAGATGCAAGAGAGAGAAAGGATCTCCTACAACATGGTTTGAGAATACATGGATATAATTGTCTTCATTGATGACAAGGAATACACACTTACAAAAGCAATTGAATTGTAGACTTCATGGATCCATTAATTACAATATGAGGTAAGATACGAAGATTGATTCTTATGCAACCAAACTTCTCAACCTCCACAAGGATGCAAAGGTAGAAAAGGTCACATCATATAGAGAGTTCATAAACAATGTGGCCAAAAAGAAATCGAATGCATGAAAAAGAACAAAGAGAAACTAAGGGAGAAATGGGGCCTTCCTAAGGTGGTTTTAGAGGAACAAAGCACTACTCTACACAAGTCTAAAAGATTGTATGTCATTACATATCCAACAAGATCAACACAATCTAAGGGTAGCACAAGGAGACCAAAATGGAGGCTACCTATGACACCACCACAAAAGGAGCCATCAAAAGAAGAGGCCTCTGCAATTCTACTTCAAATGAGTGCAAAGAGGAAACGAAAAAGAAGGAAGGTGAAAGACCATAGGGAAATCTCACTAAGAGTAAGAGGAACAAAATTTACTAGAAGTTACTGACACTTTGGAGTAAGTAGAGCCTTTGGTCAATGAATATCTTTATAGTGGACTATTTTGCAAGGAGGTACTTGAAAAAGCCTTGGAGATCTATGTAGGCATGGTAGCACCTAACAAGATCATTGTAGAGAAAGCCCTAATCAGATATACAGTGGCCTCCAATACCACTCTTAAGGATCTAATGGATTGCCTTTTAGACTAATTGGTTGCCACACTCAAAATTAGAAGGGAGCAAACTGAAAAAGGAGCAGAAAATTTGAAAGAGATATCCATCAAGGAGATAGCTTCTACCACTGCTATTGAGAAAAAATCTCACTGAGATCTAGAACAAGGAATTCCAGTCAAATTAGAGGCTTGATAAGTTGATACTTAGAAAGCCAAATGTGACCAAGCACATTCTAATGAAGATTAAGGAAGCTACTACAAAAGCCTACCAAGAGATATGGAAGGAAGAAGAAAAATATGCAAAGGCTACTTCTTTTGAGTTAGAGCCTACAAGTGGTAGGGCACCTTGTCCTCTATAGACATCACATACTCCTCCTCAACTACTTCATCAATGCAACCTATCAAGGAATTTTTGGCCAGATAGAAGCAAATACAACAAGTTACATCACCACAATTTTAATGTCCCCATTTTCAAACTCCCTAACAATGTAGTAGTCATTGACTTTTTAGGTTTGTGCTAACCTTTTCGAAGGGGTAATTTTTTTTTATTAAGAAAGAAACAAAAACAAGGGTGTTGACCCTTAGTACAACAGCCTGTAGGTAGTAAGAGAACAACAAAACATGGGAGCAAGCCCCCCCAAAAAAGGTAGGACAAGTGAAAAAGAGAACCTTTCTTACCATCAACAACCCAGACCCAACTCAAGAAGGGGTAGGGATACTTGAGCCTTGACAAGGAGGGGTTTGGTGGATGGGGGAGAACTTTCCCTTCCACGTGCGACAAACTACAGTCTAGGCGATACTTTCATTGGGACCATCAAGAGAGATCAAGTGGTAAGGACCCTAGTGGGATACAATCAGTAGTGCCAATAGAGTGTTGTTGTAGAACAACAGTCGGCTACTATAGAAAAACAAGGGGCTGCTGCAGAGAAACAACAACAGGATCAGAACCAGTAGGAATAGAGCGGAGCTGCAAGTCAAAGGCAACAGGAGTTGAATCCACCCAGACGAGAGAAGCCATTATAGTGGTATCAACAACAACAATAAGAGGCACCTCATACTCCAGAGAGGAGCCAACCAAATCAGAATCAGTAGCATATATAGTCAATATGATCAATTGTAGCATCCTTCCACCAAGCAGCAACACCTTTGTGATGTGAAATAGAGTAGTCTAAAGCTAGATGATCTGTAGAGATGCATTTTCAACAGCGAAAGGGGAGGCCCTCAAAATCCAATGGTTGTGTCCAAGGTCGATCCCCAACCATGAGAACCACATCTCTCGGGAGAGGCAAAGAGATGTCAATATCGACTAAGATGTGAGCAATGGTAGAGTGGCCTATTGAAGATGTGGCATTATCAAGCTTCAAGAAACAGCCAATAGAGTTACCAATGGCCTCGTAGAAAGAATGCTCCAAAAAATGAAGAGGGAGATTCGAAAGGTGAA
The DNA here is from genome assembly GCF_030272615.1 of Cryptomeria japonica. NCBI lineage: Eukaryota > Viridiplantae > Streptophyta > Pinopsida > Cupressales > Cupressaceae > Cryptomeria > Cryptomeria japonica. The sequence goes on from NC_081411.1 coordinate 405,192,934, forward strand.
CTCCCCAAGCCCATAACTTACCCAAAACTGAAGCTTGCAAACCACCACAGGGGATGATTTGTCGCAGGGAAGAGGATGAACCCCCTTGGAGGGTTAGGCAACAGATCTGGCCACATGAGAAAAGTTACGCTTACCAGCAAAAGAAGGTCTAGGCGGGACCTTAGCACCCACAACATCAATAGTAACATTACTCGGTTGAGAAGCATCACCATAAGCCATAGATTCTACAACAATGACACCCCCTGGAAGGGCATGCACATGTGGGGGAGGGCACGAACCGTCCACCATTGGGGAAAAAGCACCACATGCATAGGTACCCACGACTCCCACCGCCGAGGGAAAATCCCCCCTGAGAACAATGGCATCGCAACGAGTAGCGTTTCGGTGGGTAGATTGAACACAAGGACATTCAAACCAACACAAGTGGGAGAACGAGCGGGAGCTTCCATTTTGCTGAGTCCCAAGTGAACCCAGATAGTTTAGAGGAGTCATATGATGCTTTTAGATGTTATTTTTTAGCTTTTGGTTTGGTCTCCAAGATTCTTGGAGGGAGCCTCTATATTTAGTAAGTTACCCAGTCAAGTCCATTTATCATCGGGATCACTGGACTACATAGTTAGACTTCAATTTTGATGCTTTTCACTCATTTCCACTAAATGGGTATAATACTCAGCTATATTTGATCATTTTCACTAAGGCCTTTTTAATTAAATAAATTTATGGAGCACCTCAATGTTATGGCTTGTTAGAAAGAGAGGAAAAATTTAAATGATAGGAAGATTTAAAGTGACTTTAAGTGTTCAAAGTGTTTTAAAAGTAAATTAAATCTTTTTTTGGAGTTAAATTACTTAATAAATAAAAAGTTATTTTAAAAGGGTGTTTCTGGAAAGTTACCTAAAATGCTTATAAAAAAACGGAATTGAGAGCTCATCTTGCATCTTGGATTTCTTTATTTGATATTGTTTTGGTTTGTTGGAGGAGTTGATTCTTCTTGGGGTTTGTGAGGACAAAATCCCTCGCAAGGAATATCTTTCACATTGGTGAAAGACCCAATCTGGAGGATTTCTTGGTGGTTCCATACAAAGATCATAGTTGGGCTTATTTGTGGAGTTTACATTTAGGATTTGATGAAGATTATTGCATATTAGATTTGTACAGGTTGATTGAGGAGAGTAATTGTGTTGTTTGCAGTCTTTGTTGAGCTCTTGAGGAGGGCATACCATTCATATTGTTGGTCATGAAGCCCAGAGAGTGGTGTGAGCTTTGAGGAAGTTGGCAACTAGGGGTTGAGAAGGTTTTCATTATTTTTTGAGGCGTTTATAGCTTGCATATCATTCGTATTCATTTCATGGCTTTTTGAGAAGCTATTGAGAAGTGGTATCCAAACTATAATTAGCAGCTATATTTCATTGTTGCATTTTCTGGGTATGTTTGAAATAAATTTATAATAATATTTTATGAACTGGTTTGCCATATTTTTTAGAAAAATTTGATCAGAAATAAAATTTAAGGTATTTCAATTTGCCAGTTTCCTAAATATTGCAATTTTCTGAGTTGTTTAATTGTTGCAAGTATTTATATTATTGCACTTTACATTATTTTATAAATCAATTGCAAACACATTTCAAATAAAAAAACCAAGGAAGACCATGGCGGCATATTACAAAAGTTGCTCCAACTCCCACTAGTGGGATCATCGGTTGATATAAGCAGTATCTTCTTACACCAAATCGCTAGAGAGGAAAGTTTGAAGCAACATGTAGATAACTCAAAGTATTTCAAAGATTTGGTGAAAGATATCAGGGACCAATTCTCTTAGTTACAAGGGGATTCTTCTCAACCCCTTGCAATGAAGTTGAAGGCATTGGTGGATGGGGTCCTATAGGACACTCAGTTGCAAAAGAAAACCATGCAGCACAAAAAAGGATAGAACTATAGAAGATAAGAATGGGTGATGAGAGGAAAAAGTGCCCCGCAACCAACCCAACCTTTGGATCATATATCAGTACAGTGAAGAACACAAAAAAGGAGAAATCAATGTCCTCTACCAATTTTGTTTACAATGGCCCACCATTGCAACTCCGATTAAATATTAGATGGATCAATTGGAGGTGCAGATAATTTAAGTGGCTACAACATATGATGCTTTACAAGATACAAATGATAGTCCAAGGTACAAATTGAAACCCTACATGCACAATTCCAACAACTACAAGATTGACGAGACCAAACGAGGCGGAAGTTTCAATAGTTGATTGAACTACTCGGCCCGAGATTATCCCATGTCACCAAAATTATTTAGGAGGCTTAGAAGATAGCTCAAAAATCCAAATTCCGTCTACTCACTCAGATTCAAATGTAGAGTCAACAATCATAACAATCGAAGACACAATGGGATAACACTTTTGTTAATCTCAAAGAGAATAATAAGGGTATTACTTGTGTGCACTAGAGTTGTCTTGAGGAAAATCCAACATTTTGAAGGGGGTTATGATGTTGGCAAGAAAGGAGCAAAGAAGGCATAGTCACGATAGATCTGATCACACTTAATTGCAAAGAGCTTGTAGAGCCCCAAATTGAAGGGTCATCACATAGACTAGGAGTAGTGTAAATGGGGCACATCCCATTAGATAGATATTTGTATATGTAAAAATGCAATATAACATAGTATAAGGGATAGATGATGATAGTATAGAGAAAAAAATAGATGTAATGCAATGATAATATAAGGAGATATAAGGATATAGTAAAGATGGAAAGACATATATAAATGTATGTTGATGATTTTTCTTGCTATCTCTAGTCCTAAGGAGAAATATAATTCTAGTTCACGGGACTAAGAACCTAGAGTATCCAATTTGCACTATCAACAAACTAAAGAAAAGAAAACACAATGCAACAAGGCTTCGCTAGCCTTCTTCACTTCGAGCCCCACCAAGCTCAAGAGGATATTCCTAATTCCAAATTTGTGCATCCGATACACATGTAATACTATTAATGACATGCAAGCTTACAGATGGTGTGTAAATTCTTAGTCATGTAAAAATTCTACAGATAATAGCAAATTTAGCCACAATCCCCTTAACTTCGAATTTCAATAGGACCAATAGAACTAACAAATCTCAGATAATATGAGGGAACACTAGATATACATACCTAGATTAGTCCTCTGCAATAGCTTGTTATTTCAGAGATGCAACAATTTAATCAACTTAGACATGAAAAAAAAATGAAAAAAAAGAGAGAAACAGGGAACTCGATGATTTTAACATTTTCTGAAACAAATTCCAAATGGTTTCAATAGACTAGTGCGTATCCTAGGGAACAGGTTCGGTCGCCAGATCATGGATTCAAATCCTCAATATAAACTAATTCTAATTAGTGGATTATGAGCATTAATGCTTTACATTAATACAACCCATCCCATGAATTGCACAAGCTATTCTTATTAATCCATCACGTATCTCAAGGATTTACTGTAACTTGCAAACAAAATTTAATTCCTTCCTTGAAGGAAACTATTTACACAGTCACACATTGACAAAATATTGCCAAGACAAATCAAAGTATCCTTAATATTATGACTCGTGTAAATTCCAAGAATACAAATGGAGACAGTTTATGCAATACTTTGGCATTCTATTTATTACTAATTGAAAGTTACGGTGTGGGACTTAGTCCTTCCTTCACTGTGAAGTTACCCAACCCTAGACAGGCATAGCTCTGCTTCTACCCGACCAGAGAAAGGAAATTTCAAAACCCTTATCCACGACCTTGGAATTTCTTTTATAACTGCAAGGAATGCGACAAGCTACCAGTCGTTTACACGTGTCCAAGTTATAGCCATCACCGGCCTATTTACAAGAGAATAACCCCATAGTAAAATTAGTTGCCTCAATCTTGTCCTCTAGCGAGACTGCCAGGTTAGTTTGAAGAGATACATGAAAGCATTGGTGCCAAGGTCAGAATGCTTCCAAGAAAACTAGCCACCTTGTGAGCCACATCATTACCACCCACCGGTGGTTATTGATGCAGAGAAGACCAGGATGAAAGATTCTCATTGTCTTTCCTGGGAGGGGAGAACTTCGAGAGTTTCTAACAAGCAAGATTGTTTGGCTCCAAACCCACATCTTCAGTGTTCCCACCCTTCGTTGTCACCACAACTCACCTATTTGAAGGGGAAAGACGGTTAGGAGAGAGATTAGAATTATTTACAAACCACATGCAAAGCTTGTAGTTGCACTTAGGATTTTTAACATCTCTCTGACAGCCGCTAGTATTTTCAATACCCCTTTGGCTAGAAGGTAGGATATTAGTCTGCTTTTCTCCTATACTTCTGCAACTCTTCCACAATATAATCCCTTTTAGCCATCTTTCTAAATGCCAAAACTTTGTTGTACTCTTTATGTCCTTCAATTCGCAACCACCAAGCATAATTTGTTAATTGATGCATATATGTCTATCTCTCACAGCTCTACAATATAGCTTATATATATAATATTATCACTTTGTTTTGATCGAGCCTACTCTTTGAAACACAAAGTGATGATAGCTAATTGTTAGGTTCACACATTTGATCTCATCCGCACACTGCATTGATCCGTGCAAGTTGGTCTTTTTGGTTGTTTCTGCATTAGGAAATTGTGTGAGAGACTCATGATGAACAAGACAGAGCAACTACAATATTCCTCGCACCAGCATTTTTGGACTTTTACAAATTCACTAGGACATTCTTGCAATTTTGACAGCATGGCTAATGATTCGGGTTTGCGTTGATTGTCAGGATCCTCCGTAGAATGATAGATTTGCCTTTAATTTCCAGCTATATTGTCCTGTTCACTTCTTGTTGAATCAGTGCTATCCATAAGTTCCAAGCTGACATGTTATTTTCTCTTCATTTGCGGGCATGCCTTCTCATCCATTGTTTACTCGGGAACTCGCCCAAGATGGGGAGACTTTCTCAACGAGTTCTGAGCTACCTGACACATTATCACTTAACCACAATTTCTTGGACACTTCATAAAGGCACAATAAAAATTGGGACTCAACAAGGCACCCAGGAACTCCTCATCGAGTCCCAAGTTACCACTTTGACCACCACCTATGTGCCACACCAGGAATAACTCGGGACTCGCTCTGATGCAAAAATGACTCCATCGAGCTCTCGAGTGTTAACCCCCACATCCCACAACACCAACTTGTTACTCAGCCAAAGCTTCGAAACAGTCCACCGAGTACCCGAGTGAATATTACTCGGAGCTCAGCAAGATGCTTTTTTCTCATTCACCGAGTCGCGAGTTGTTTTATATGACACATTCAAATTGTTGCATCAGATAAGACTCGGAGTCTCGGCAAAATACTCAAATCATTTCAACGTGCGTCGAGGAACTTTTGAATGCATGGCCCACTTAACTTATGTATCTTTGGTATCGAAAAGATAGGGTCAAATACTTGAGGCAAATAAAATCTTGAGGTTACCGGCTGAAAATAAATACTAGCACTCTGGGGCCGGTTTCATATGATAAAAAACCCTCAAGATGAAAGCATAAACCACAGGTAACTGGAATAGGAAGTCACTGGTCAAAAACAAAACACCCACCAAAAGTACATTTGAATGCATTTCACAACCAGGGAAGGATCAAAATTAAATACTAAAACATTATGCAAAAGTCCTTGCAGAGATATTAACTCACGTGAATCTGATTTTCCAACTGAGCACCAAAATTTTCCTAACAAATTTTGAGGATGCCAACAATGTACATGAATGATCTTTGATAATAAAAATATACCAGAGTTCTCTATGTGATATGTTATGTCTTATGAATGTTCCATGTTTCAATATTTTGTTAACTAGTTAAGGGGTATTTTGGATTAACTTCTTCATTTTGTATAATTAAGTTTGGGGTATAAATACAACATACAAAAATTACTTGGTTTTAGAATTTTGGTCTATGTTACCTCTTTTTTCTTGCTAGTAGTTTTCACTAAGACCAATTAGAAGATTATTCAACTAAATAAGATAGAGGTAAATATTATGGGAAAATAGTGTTTACATCTAATTGGTATTTAAACCATGATTCCAACTATATTAATATCTAGGTGGTGAATATCCCAAAAGTTTATGAAATGTTGTTTGACAAAGATTGAACTATTTGCATATTTATGGTTACCTTGGAAAGGAAACTACAATTTAGAATTAGATCAAGGTTGAAAGTGAGACAAGGCTTAAGCACATGATTACAAATTATAATGCCCCTAATAAAGTTATTTTTATAGAAGTTGAGCTTGGGTATACATGAGATCTTCCTCTTTCTAGGTCATAACACCACAAATAGAGGAGTAAAAGATGAAGAACCTAGTCATATGGTACATGTTACTATAGATTCCAATATTTATGAGTTAATGAAAAAGTTAGATAATAAGAAAAGGGCCCTAGGCACTTAGGTATGTACATGTGTTTCAATATTATTAGGGAGTTGTATTCTAATGTTATAGAATCATATCCACATGTCACTATTGAAGATATTAGGATCAAAAATTTCTTACGTTTTAATCATAGAATGTTGGTATTACTAGTGTCTAAAAAAATCTTAAGAATATTTAAGCATCAAATAAAGTATCTAGTAGGGACTCTAGAACTACAAAAAATAATTAGACGTGGATATTAATATTTGATGGGTTGAAATCAAAGCATGGGTGTGTTGTAGGAGATGAACTAGTGAACCCCAATGTGAAGGCTTTTCTTACATCGTATAGTTTTTAGTTCACTTGTACCAACAAATGGTGGAATATGAGGTATTTATGAGTAATGCTTCTTCACATTAGAAGATAAAATACCTGTAGATGTAAGGAGAGTTAGAAGTGGTGACCGAGTATATTAGAAGTAAATATATTGTCCATGAACCAAATTGTAGGTGCATTATAGTGGTTGCTAGTACCTTAGAGCTTATGATAGAGAAAAAATTTAAGAGGTTTTTAGTAGAACTGGTGAATATCTTTGTAGTCCTAGAGAACATCAAGAATTTCTAGATATTCAAAAAAGATAAACATATTTCACAATTTGATATGAACTTGAAATTTTTTTAAGCATATGTTAGGAATTAGTGCTCATATGAATTAGAATAATATCATGTTGGACTGAATAAAATGAAATGAGTTGTAGTAACAACTCATAAATATTTGTTTGTTTGTGCATTTGAGTTGTTTAGGATATGAAAATCCTATACATATATAATGTCTAATTGAATAGAAATAATAAAATTATTTCTATCTAAAATTTAGATCCAAAATTCCAATATGATACCAGAGCTGATTGGAGAGATGAGATGGTGAGATAAAAATATACCTATATGAGTATCATATAAAAGTATGTAGCGTAGTATGGTCAAATAGCAGTGTGATTTACATTGTGTAGTGTAGTAAAACCTAGGAGTTACGTATGGCTCTTTGGCGAATGTTTTAACGAGTCCTCCTTGATTCTGGTCATTACTGAAACAATTGTGAAGGTTCTCATGTTAGTATTTTTGGTGTGCAGGGTAGCTATACTTTACTAGCCCATGTCAGAGACCCACACATCTGTAGCCATAGCTAAATGTAGTTTTAGTTGCAATGTGGCCCTTTTTTTGTTTGAATGAGCTCGAACACCATGACTATCAATGGAGAGTGTAATGTTTTGATCCACAAATGACCCACATAATGTAACACAAGATTCATTGTTGCAGATGGTTTAGAAAGTATTGATCTGAAGGCTATAGAACTTCGATTGCCAGTGCCAAGTGCAATCGGTATTAGATGCTTGTCGATCAGATCCCAATTGCCAAAATTCACACATTATGTTTTGGTCCTGAATATGCAAATTTAGAGGAGGATTATTTCGTTGTTCTTCATGATGTTTTTGCTGATGCCTGAGGTGACAAAGTTGAATCGTGTTGCAGATGCACATGCACTTGTAATGAAATTTAAGTTCAGAGGTTTTTCAATTGATTTGCTTTATGGTAGCATTGCTCTTCATGTTATGCCTGTTGAATTGGATATATCACAGGAGTTAGTACTATACAATCTGGATGAAAGGAGAGTTCGTAGTTTAAATAGTTGTAGGTATATTGATCAAATATTTCATCTTGTTCTATATGTTAAGAATTTATGTATTAGGGTTAGGTATCAATTTATGTTTTGTAATTAAATCAAGTCATTTAAATCATTGATACTGTATTATTTAGTTTAAGTTTTTTAATTTTCAAGATGTATTATTAGTTTTATAAAGATTTTTTGTGTCAAGTCAAAATCAAATTGTAGAATAGGGTCTATTTTCAAGAGTGGTTAATTGTCATGTCATCAAAACTATGTCATTTTCATCTTTTTCTAAATGTTAAGGATTTATGTATTAGGTTTAGGTGTCAATTTGTGTTTTGTAATTAAGTGAATCATTCAAATTAGTAGTTTTGTATTATTTATTTTAAGTTTTTAAATTTTCAAGATGTCTTATTAGTTTTTATAGATATTTTTTGTGTAGTCAAAGTTAAGTTGTGTCATCTTAGAATAGGGTCCGTTTTCAAGAGTTGTTAAATGCGACGTCATCAAAAGTATATCATTTTCATCTTGTTCTAAATGTTAAGAATTTATATATTAGGTTTAGGTGTCAATTTGTGTTTTGTAATTCAAATTTTCAAGATGTCTTATTAGTTTTTATAGAATTTTTTTGTGTCAATTCAAAGTCAAGTTGTGTCCTCTTAGAATAGGGTCCATTTTCAAGAATCATTAATTATCATCTTATCAAAAGTATGTCTATCAAAATCTAAAAGTGTCAAAAAATGAAAAAAAAAATGCCTCAATTACAATTGGACACACTATCGCTTGTATGAGATGTTTATCTTGTGTGGGGGACATTATAACACTGAACTTATAAGCCAAATTTTCTTATTAAGTAGAAAACAATTAGAGAACAGAGGCACGAGAGGTTGGAGGTTATTCAATGACCTCTTCTCAATCACTAGTGGCAAGGTTCTAGAATTTTTTTAGTGACAAAACTTCTTGTGCTAAAATGACTAGAGTCAAGGGTAACTTCCAGTGATAGTATCAGTTTCCTATGTTGTTATTGATTGAGTGGCAATAGTCAATAACAATGGCTACAATTGAGAACATTATAAACATTCCCCTATTAAGTTTGAAAGGAGGAGAATATAGACATCATGGATATTATAAATAGTTGTATAGGAGAGCAGCTAGCTAAAGAGACGTGGTTAGACTTCTTGGAAGTGTGCTTAATCGATGATAAACTCACTGGAAGTGAAAACAAAATAAGTTCTCTTATGTAGGCGACTGTGCGCAACAAGATCTAGATATCGGTATGCAAAACTAAAAGTATGCATAGACATGTGCAATTTTGTTTTTAGTTCATGTGATATACTTGCTCCTTGTGAAAAATAATGTAATGAACAAAAGAACTAATGTAATGCAGTTTATGGATATTGAAATGGTTAGTTATAATCTAGAAAACTCTATGAGGTGAACATTTGATTGTTTTCTTGTTTGTGTCTAGGATTGTGGTAAACTTGTACATGAAAACCATGATAGGTTGATTAGAGGTCTCCTTATAATCAAGATCACGAGTCACAAGAGTTGGGCTTATTGCAACTAAAAGTGTGACAGTTTGTACCATCTTCACACTAAGGGGGAGTGTTAGGAATTAATATTCACATGGGCTAGAATAATATTATGTTAGAGTGAATAAAGTGAAGTGAGTTGCAGTAACAACTCACAAAACTATACTAGGTTAGAATAATTATTTAAGGAGCATTTTTTGTTTTTATGTTTGAGTCGTTGAAACAACTCAATATATTAAGGATTTGTTTCCTATAATATAGGATGTTAAAATCCTATAAATATGTAATGTCTAATTGAATAGAAATGGGTGGAAATCAAGAATAATATTATTTTTGTCTAAAATTTATACCTTGAATTCCAATAGCATAGACTGTAGGTGGATCAATAAAGGATCCATTTGAGACATATGAAGAAGGAATTATAACAATGGAAATTAACTTCGTCCCAAAAGAAATACCAGCCTCAAAAAGAATCTTTGATATGGATCAGTTTGCAAAATAGGAAAGGGAATCACCCAATTCAAAATGTGGAAAGTATGATGCATACAACTTGGGAGAGGATGAGTTGTAATAGATGTGATCATAGGGAGAGCATTCAACAAGGTAGAAAATGATGAAATAGTTAAAGCATTGAAAGATTATCTTGAAGTGATTGCTTGGGGATATGAAGAATTGAAGACTTATGAAACTTCAATCATCACTCACACTATCACACTAAAACTAGGAAGTTAACTATTTAGGCAAAATAACATCCAATGATAACATTTTTATAACTTGTGACTTTGAAGGAAGCCCAAAAATTGTAAGCAAGAATTACCTTTTACAGTTAGCTATCCCACTTGGGTGGTCAATTATGTTCCTTTCTAAAAAAGAAATGGAGAAATTAGTTTGTTTGTACACCTACATAATCTCAACATGGTTTCTAAGAAATATAATTATCTATTTCCCTTTCTTGATAACACATTACAAATTGTGAAGTGTTCTAAGATGATGTCACTCTTAGATGGCTAGTTAGGGAATAATCAAGTGATGGTTAATCATGAAGATAGATTGAAGACTATCTTTACAATTAAATGGGACACATTTACCTATAAAAAGATGTATTTTTAATTGATTAACACAAGGGGCACTTTTCAAAGAGCCATGGATATAGCTTTCTTGGGTAGATAAAAGTGATTTAACAATATTTTCCAAAAGTAAAGGAGATCATATATCATATATGAGGAAAGTTCTACAAAGATATGAAAAACCAAAAAATTATTTAAACCCCAAAAACACACCTTTAGTGTGATTGAAGAAAAGTTTTTGTGTCACATTATCTTAGAAAATGAAATATCTATTGACCCTAAAATAATAGAGGCAATACTAAAATTATCCTTACTAGGTAGCAAAAAGGAACTCATATCATTTTTGGTAATACCAACTTCATGAGAAACTTCATTAGTGGTTTTGTAGAGATCGCCTATGCATTAAATGGCAAAGATTGAGTGGCCTACCAAGGCTAAACAAGATGTTTCTTAGATTAAGGAATCAATTATAACATTGAGCCTATAAGTCAAATTTTCTTATTAAGTAGAAACCAATTGGAGAACAAAGGCACATGAGGTTGGAGGATATTTAGTAACCTCTTCTTAGTCACTAGTGGCAGGGTTCTAGAATTGTTTTAGTGACAAAACTTCTCGTGCCAAAGAGTCAAGGGTAACTTCCAGTGGCAATGTCAATTTCTTATGTTTTTATTGATTGAATGGCAATAGTCAAGAAGAATTGCTACAATTGAGAACATTATAAACATTCCCCTATTAAGTTTGAAAGACATCGTGGAAACCATAAATAGTTGTATAGGAGAGCGGCTAGCTAAAGAGCCAACCAGACTTCTTGGGAGTGTCGTTGATCGATGATAAATTCATTGGAAGTGAATATAAAATAAGTTCTCGTATGTAGGTGATCATGTGGAACAAGGTCTAGATATCAGTATGCAAAACTAAAAGTATGTGTAAGCATGTACAATTTTGTTTCTAGTTCATGTGATGTACTTGCTCCTTGTGAAAAATATTGAAATGAACAAAAGAGCTAATGTAATGCAATTCATGGATATCAAAATGGTTAGTGATAATCTAGAAAACCGTATGAGGTGAACATATGAGTGTTTTTTTACACTTGACTTTTGAGCCGCTATGTCGCCTGGAGCCGCAGCCCTAAGGCCGACTCCCGTCTTGCCTGCTGCTGTTGCGGGGAGCTCGATGAAGGATGTTGTGGGAGCTGCGAAGGGGGGCAATGTGGAGGTCTTTGTTCGGGCCAAAGCCAACGGTCCGAGGGTTTCTTCTGCGAGTTCTTCCTTGTGAGCCTTGCCCTCTTCGGGGGTGGGTGTTGGGTCTGCTCCAATTCCTAGGGGCTCCCATGCTGCCATGTTGCTGAAGGAGGCTCCTATGGCTGCTCCTTGCAAGCCCAAGACTCTTGTTACTAATACGGAGGGTAGTGATTCGATGCATTCGGTACCCTCTGGTTCAGATCGGGCTACCTGCGGTTTGGGGCCTTTGACTGTTCCTGTTTGCAAACCATTGGCTTTCCGGGTGTCTGATGATACTGATCAGGAGATCATCCACAACTCCTTTGTGTTTGAGTCTCATGGTCTAATTTGCAGGTTTTGGGGCTTTTGGCCAAGCCTTCCTCAGTTGCACACTTGGATTTCCCAAAGCTGGGAACCGATTTTAAAAGGTTCAGTTAACATTTTTCCTTTAGCCAAGGGCTTTTTCATTGCTAAATTTGAATATGAAGAGGATAGATCGAAAATTTTATGTACAAATCCTTTCAGCTGGGAGGACAAATTTGTTTTGATGGTTAAACCCTGGTTCTTGGGTTTTAATCCTTCTACTGATTCTTTTAATGAGATTCCTATCTGGGTTAGGCTCCCTAACCTTCCCCTTCATCTATGGACGAACTCTCTGCTAGAGGAGGTGGGGGAGGCTTTAGGCGAATTCCTAATGATTGATAAGGACTCTTACCAAATTTATCATTCTACTTATGCTCGGATATTGGTTAACATTGATGCTTCTAAAGGGCTTCCAGCTGAGATAGAAATTGAATCTTCTTTGGGATCTTGGGTCCAACCGCTTGACTTTGAGGGTATCCCCTTTAGATGTCGAAAGTGCTTCCAGATTGGACATGTTGTTGTACGGTGTGAATCAGATAAGAAGAAAAAGAAATTTGCTTCTTGGTGGAAAGGTGCCTCCTCTGAGCACTACTTTATTAAAAAGAAAAGCTTTTCCAAGGTGGCTGTGCAGGATCCTCAGGCCGAGCCTCTAGTTGCTGCCTCTGTTTCTAGTGCTCAAGGGTATGGGGATGCTTGCGGTGGCATCCCAAATGATCGTCTGAAGATTGTTGGATCTTCTTCCTTGGTGGATGACCTTCCCGCTTCCCAGATTGATGCTGGATCTTTGTCTGATTCTTTGATTTCTACTGTCCCTGCCTCTCCGGAAGCTGGCTCTGTTCCTCCTGGTGATGGGAGGTCCTCTATTCTGGATCCATCCTCTTGGCAAAAGGCTGCTGCTAGCATTGAGGAGGGATGGATTACTGTTAAAAGTAAAAAATCTAAATCATCTCAATCCTCTTTTGATATGACCCTTTGATCCCATAAGGGTAGGTCAAACTCTTGATCCGTCCTGGTTGGGTTGGGGTTGTTGGTCTCTTGCAGCTCGCAGGTTCTTATTGGGGGTCCTTTTTGTGTTGTACCCCATCCTTGGTTTGGCCATGTTGTGTCTCATTTGTGTCCTGTTTCTTTGAGTGGACTTTCAAGTTTATCTTTTGGTTCGGGTTGCAGGTCCTTCCAAAACCTGCCTTGTAAAGGGTTTCGGGTCCCTTAAAACCTGTTTTTCCTTAATCAAAAACATATGAGTGTTTTCCTATTCATGTCTAGGTTTGTGGTAAACCTATATGAAAACCATGAAAGGTTGATGAGAGGTGCATTTCCTTTTAATCAAGATCACGAGTCATAAGAGTTGGGTTTATTGCAGCAAGAAGTATGAAAGTTTGTACCACGTTCACACTAAGGGAGATGTTCGGAGTTAGTGTTCACATGGACTAGAATAATATTATGTTAGAGTGAATAAAGTGAAGTGAGTTTTAGTAACAACTCATAAAACTATACTAGGTGAGAATAATTATTTAAGGAGTATTTTTTTGTTTGTATGTTTGAGTTGTTGACACAACTCAATATATTAAGAAGTTGTTTCCTATAATATAGGATGTTAAATTCCTATAAATATATATTGTCTAATTGAATAGAAATGAATGAAATTGAATAATAGTATTATTTTTGTCTAAAATTTACACCTTCAATTCCAATAGCATAAACTATAGGTGGATCAAGAAAGGATCCATTTGAGACATATGAAGAAGGAATTATAAATATGAAAATTAATTTCATCCCAAAAGAAATAGTAGCCTTGGAAAGAATCTTTGATAAGAATTAGTTTGCAAAATAGAAATGAGACTCACCCAATTCAAAAGGTGGAAAGTATGATGCATACAACTTGAGAGAGGATGAGTGGTAAGAGATGTGATCATAGGGGGAGCGTGCAACAAGGTAGAAAATGATGAAATAGTTAAAGCATTGAAATATTATCTCGAAGTGATTGCTTGTGGATATGAAGAATTGAAGAGTTATGAAACCTCAATCATAACTCACACTTACACAATAAAGCTAGGAATTAAACCATGTGCCAAACAGTAGCAATTGGGGGGGGGAAGATGAATGTGTTAGCCAAAATCGCAAAACTTTTTAGAGGCCTAGATTTTCAACTTTTTTTATTTGGTAAGTCAAATCTAAATGGATAAGTGTTCCCCATTTTTAAAAAAAAAATCAAAAAAATTATAATTAAGCTTGGTAATCCCATACTTATCTTTTCCATGCCAATCATGAGCTAGGAGTTTTTTATAAACTTCACCTTTGATGTTGATTCACTTTTTATTTGAATTTTGATAAAACAAAAAATATGTATTTTTTGCCAAAAAGCAATTGGTTTAATGGCAAAACCCATGTTGTAAGCATCTAGGTGGTGTTAAGTTCAAATCTTCTACAATACAAAAATATAAAAAGAAAATTATTTGAGGAACTCTCAAGATTCTAAAAAATTAATAGATGCCTCATGACTATTTTAATAGATAAATATTGTTAAATTAATACATACACTATCTTAATTCATAATAGATATACTTACTAAAAAACATCTATACAAATCCAAAAGATATATTACTATCCAGGCCTTGTTGGCTATAAGTTTTTGATTAAAAAAGCAGCGTTAACTCGGGCGTTGACCCTTTACATAGTCAAAGGCTATCAAATTTAAATAGACCCAGCAGGGGTGCAAACCCCAAAAGAACAAAGTCGGACAGGCCAAACCAATCTGTCAAACCATCAACAACCCAACCCAACTCAAGAGTGGGGAGAAAAACCCAAAACTTGACAATGGGGGGGTTGGGAAAGGGGGATAGATTTTCCCTTCCGCCTATGACAAACAACCATCCAGGCAACACTATCATTAGGAACTTTCAAAGAAGAATTGGGTGGGAAAGACCCCGCAGAGTCATTGCCAGATTGTTGCAACAGAGCAACAGCAGGTTGTTGTTGTAGAATAGCAGCAAGAGCAGGATCGTTAGGAGAAGAGAGAAGGTGCAGAGCAGGAGCAACAGGTGGAAGAGTCCACGGCCGCAGTAACATCAACAAAGGCTTCATCAATAGTAAGGGGTGCCTCATCTTGAGAGGATTCAACCGAAACAAATTATGAAGCATTAATTGTCAAGTGGTCTTACGTAGCATCCTTCCACCAAGTAGCAGTACCTCTACAACTAGAGAGAGAACAGTCTGAAGCAAGGTGACCCATTGAGAAACACCTTCGACAACGAAAGGGGAGGCCCTCATAATCTAGCGGTTGAGTCCATGGCCTATCCCCAACCATAAGAACCACATCCCTGGGGAGGGCCAAAGATATGTTGACATCAATTAATAGGCAAGCAAAGGTAGAACGACCCATGGAGAACATGGCATCATCAACCTTCAAGAAGCTGCCAATGGAGTTACCAATGGCCTCGAAACAAGAAGGCTCACAAAAATGGAGAGGGAGATTGAGGAGGCAGACCCAAACCGGACAAACAAAGAGAGATTCAGTAAGGGGGTTGAAGGAAGGAGTCCAGGGCTTAATAGAGAGAGGGTGATCCCCCCAAGTCCATAGCTTCCCAAAATCAAATCACGAACATGAGTAGAGGTAAAGGAAGCAACGAAAAAGCCTTTAGCACAAGGGAAAAGCTCAATGCCATAAGCAACAAGAGGCTTCCAAGAATCACTCACCCAACGATGAAGGTTCGAAAGAGAAGGCCAAAACCCAACAAATATGCAGACTAAAGTGTTGTGTTGATAGAAATCAACATTCTCCACGACCGGTGAACATTGAACATGTCCGGCGCTCCTGCTCCCACTCTTTTTGCGATTTCAAATGTCTTTGCCTGCAACAACTCTCCTCTTCCAGTTGCGTTTGCTCTTGTTGTGTTCGATGTTGATGCTTTCCTGCCCCTTCCGCCTCATGTTGGAGCCGTTGGTGCCCTCGTTGGTTGTGCTCCCCACGCGGCACCTCCTCTAGGGTTGTGTGATGCTCCCCTTGTTGGGGTTTTGCCTTATGTGGTGGGTGTTGCCTGTGTGGAGGGTTTGTGGCCTCCCCCACCTGTGGCTTCCCGTTCAGGGGTTGTTGCCGGTGCTCCTGGTGATGCTCCTAAACCGATCGTTGATGATGTTGTTGGCACTATGGACCAGCCTAAACGTTCTTCTTCTACTCGCAAGTGTAGCTTTGTTCGTGTGGCCAAACTTGCTGCCTAGCCCTCCAAGGGGGTTTGTCCTCTTCCCTGTGCCAAAACTTCCCCTATGGTGGTTTGTGGACAGGATGTGGTGGACAACATTGGGTTCTACCAACGTTGTGCTCTTGTGTGCAGATTCTCTGGGCTCTTGCCTTCACTACCGAATCTTAATCGTTGGGTGAGTGACTCCTGGCAGCCTTTGTTGGCTCACAATATTGAGCTATTTCCTTGTGCTAAAGGCGGGCGTTTTCATTGCTTCGTTTACATCTATGCCTAATCAAGATTTGATTTTGGACAAGTGGTGGGCTTGGGGAGTGCATTCCCTCTTTGTTAAGCCCCGGTCATCCTCTTTTAACCCTCTCACTAAACCACTTAATGTGCGTCCAGTTTGGGTTCGCCTTCCAAATTTCCCTCCTCATTTTTGGGAGCACTCTTGCTATGAGGCTATCGGTAACTCTTTTGGCCGATTCTTGAAGGTTGATGATGCTACGTCCTCAATGGACCACACTACCTTTGCCTGCATCCTTGTGGACATTGACATCTTCTTGCCTCTCTCGAGAAATGTTGTTCTCGTGGTGGGGGATAGGCCTTGGACACAACTGTTGGATTTTGAGGGCCTCCCCTTTCATTGCCGGAAATGCTTCTCTACGGGTCATCTTGCTTCAGACTGCTCTATTTAGCACCACAAAGGTGTTGCTACTTGGTGGAAGGACGCTACTGCTGATCACCTGACCATCCAGGCTGTTTCGGATGGCTCCTCTCAGGAGGTTGAGGTGCCTCTTACTGTTGTTGATGTTGTTGTCGATGTTTTGGCTCCTCTGGTGGACTCCTCTTCTGCCCCAGTGGTTTCAACTCCTCCTCGCTTCAGCAACAGCACTCAATTCGCACTTCTATTTGTAACCTTATGGGGTCCTCCTCGCTGGACCTATCTCTTGCTGGTCCTAAAAATTGTATTGCCTAGATTGTGGTTTGTCGTAGGCAGAAGGGGAAGTCCTCCCCGCTCCCCCAAACCCCTCCTCTTCTTTGAGTGGGTTTGGGTTGTTTTTCTTTCTTTGTTCCTTTCTAAGGGTTTGCACCCTTGTTTTTGTTGTTGTTTTGATAGTCTTTGGCTATGTTAAGGGTTAGCGCCTTGGTTAACGCTGTTTTTTTAATCAAAAACATTCTCCACAACCTCCCAGCCACAGACCACAATAGAAGAGGTCTTGGCACAAGGAAGAGGACGAACTCCCTTAGAAGGATGGGCAACAGATTTAGCCACACGAGAAAAGGTACACTTCCCAACAAAGGGTATGGGCAGAGCATCGTCACCCCAACCATCACCACCACCACCAGCAACAAGGGCATCCAAATCCAAAACTGGATTAGAGACACCAATTGTGGGTGACCCAACACGAAAACCCACCGTAGAGGACGTGGGTGAAGACGGAACGAAAGAACATCCCCCAACAGCCAAGCGTTGCACAAGAGGGAAAACAGCATCGTGAAGGCTAAAAGCACCAGCAAGAGGAAGGCATGACAAGTCTGAAGACCCAACCAAAGCCCCTCCTGACAAAGACCACCCAACCAGAGCCCCTCTTGACAAAGACCACCCAAGCGCAAAGGCCAAAAGAGCTAGGGAAGGAGTCGTTAGAGCCGCGAGAGCATCAACAGGAGGGCATGCAGCATCCGCTGGCGAGGCAGGAGGCAGGTCGCATGAAGCAAAAGAGGGCCGATCGTTGGAGCATCCATTTCAAATGATGTTTAAATTTAAGTTATTAAGACAATTGAATTGAATTTTTTACCAAGTTGGCCAAAAAAAATATGTTTCAATGTTTTAAAAAAATCATAAATAAATATTTGTTAAAAAAAATTACATAAATATGTCACTTCCTCTCATGTATCACTAATTATCTTGAGATTTAAGAAAAATAATTGTTCATACCAGGTCGCCTCGAATGACACTTCATGACACCTCCTTTTCTTTTCCTCGAAAATTTCAGTCTTGCTAAAAATATTAAAATTTTACCAAATTGGAGTTACTTAAAAAAGAAAATGCCATAAAGTACATTCAAATTCCCGTAACTTTACTTTTCAGATTGTGTAAATAACTCATTCAATTATCACATGAAGTTATTTGAGTCTTTTTTTAGCATTCAAGTCCCTACAAAAAAGTATGAATTTAGCCCATCATAATCTTGCAATCACCTAGCAAGTATGAACTAGATGGCATGAAGATTGATCTAAATTCTAGTTTCCTTTATAATATTAATGAAAAATAAATAAAAAATAGTTAAGTCAATATATTGTCCTCATTAATATAAAAATAATATTAATATTATTGTATATAAAAATAATATATAAATACATTAGATTTAAACATACTCTACTGTTTTATCAAAATTTAATTATATAGTTTTTAAAGTCAATTTTATTGATCTATATTTTGAGTAGTGGTTAACAAGAACCCGCCTCTCATTGACATAATGGTTCACTTAATGCTCATTGCATCAAAGTGATATTTATAAGAGTGAAACATCAAGATTTCTTAAGAGAGCACTCATCGTAATACTATTCTCTACTCCATCAAGATCAAGCCCACTAAGCAACAACCCTTCTTATAAAAGATTTTGCTTATTAGTTAACTCCAAGTTGACCAAACTACTCTCATTAAGTTGTGTTTGATAACCATGTCCCCAAAAAGCAACTAGTGCTCATACAATGCACTTCATGTTGGTGTCATGTCTAATTTGAATTGCCGATCTATCCCACATTTTTAATGCTATCTACTCATAGTGTTAACAACTTACTAAGCCTTTTCCAGTTCTTGTGATGTATCATACAAACGTATCACAAGGACACAACATTACCATAAGGTAATCTTGGCTGAGTATGATGGGTCATCATGGTAATCATAGTTCAGAAAATCATTAACAAGACGAGACATCTGTGCTAGTTAGCAATCTGATGAAAGTAAATAACCTAGTGATCAGGTAATAATTTTATAAGATTGTGAACTATACATTTTATAACCAAAAAATAACACTCCAATTTGGCTCATGCATATCACTTACATTAGAAAATACATTGGGAACTTTTGTCACTTGTTTCATGGCAAGGGTAAATGTGACCAAAAAATTGACCTTCCACAGCACAAGCATAAATTTTGTGAAAAAATCATTCTCTGCAGGACGATGTTTTCTTGCGAGTAAAATGTTCCTCAGTTTACTATCTTTCTCGTCATAAATTTGGTAAACTTACGAGAATACCAACTTCATGCTCATGCCATGGACATTCTGATCTCAAAGTAAAATCACTCTTACTCAAATGTCAAATGAGGTGAAACTGCGTTGAGAAATTGCCTCAAAAACATAAAAGCAATATTCTCCAACGCTGAAAATTGATTTTGTCCAAGTAGCTACCTAACAAGATAACACCAAAAAATAATTACAATGATACTTTGTGATCTATACAAACTCTTGCAATTCAAAGCAAATGCTGGTGAGATCCTCTTTAAGATACAGAAATTAGAACGAAAGAAATACTTAAACTTAAACTTCCTCACTCTCTTTTAGCATATAACACTGGGTGAACCACCATCCAATTTTTTTCCTTTTTTTCAGTCGGGTTGTTCTGCAAGGGTGTACAGAGGAAAGTGCTGAGCTGCACACTACACCTTGTTTCCTCTTGTCAATGCTTATGACGAGAAAAATGATTGTCATTTGGATTTCTTCTACCACTGAAAACTGCTACAGTTTGTCGTATTGGAGCCTGCAGTGGTGCTCTTTTCTCCTTCACCTCGAAGCTAATCTCTCCAGAGCTCAGCATATCCAAACCCTGGTTTACAAAGCATCAGATAAGACACTGATTCTGAAAGATCATTTTAATTCATAGTCAAATGGCTGTAACAATGTTAGCTGTGAAATGAAATTTACATAATTGGCAGATTTCTTTTTGTCTTTTGGATACAAAATTTTATGTGCAAGCTGATCTTCTCGAAGAATTGGATTTTTTGTTATTGCCTCCCTTCCACCTTTAGGCAGTGGTATTGAATACTGCAAAGAAAAAGATTAAACAAATAAGACCCTCAATCCACATCCTGAAAACAAAAAGATAGATACAATGCTTTTTGCTATTTATAAAAGCAAGGGGATCAGTGATGATTGATGTAATGAGAAATTAAAACATACAGAAAGTATTGGATATGGAACAAATGAAACCTTCGCTAGTAGAATATCAAATCTCAAAGATACATAAACATATGTCCAAAATGTGACGAAAACTGGAATTATGCATTAAGTGGAAGGTTGACAACAGGTCATCATTTTAGGACATTTACATTTGTTATATGTTATAGCACTGTTGTATTTTATTTGACTCCAATTTAACCATCTATTCACATTGTATCTGAAAAAACAATGGAACACTTGTAACCTGAATCAGCTGAACAATGTAATGAAGAATGAAAGTCAACGTCTCCGTTGTTGGTTGTATTTTAATTTTCTACAGCTAAACCATAAGCTCTCACCATTAACTTTGGCACTTATCAATGCAATACTATAAGGTGAGTCCTTTAAATGACAGATAAAAAATTAAAAATAAATAATGGTCACCTCTTAAGAATTGATCCAATGTAGCTTTTATCGAAATCTTATTCAACTATGAACTTATAGTTTTTTGGGTCAGGTTTGTTAATCCAAATAACCAAAACCTGGCAACACTTAAGGATGGAATCCATATTGTGCTATGAGGTGCGGTTTGGTCAATCCTTCTCCATCTTAGCCTAGAGCTCTATTGAGGTATATTTGACACTAACCACCAGAGTTCGGCAACTTGCTTTTCAACTATGTACATTCTGAACCTAAAGCTCCTGTTTTCAAGGAAATGTGACAATGACCTGCCTTATTATTAATACAGAGTACAATGTGCACTGCCCGTATTAGTTTTGTCGACAAATTCACATAGTAGCATTATTTGTCAACATTTCAGGAACATGTCCAAGGTCTGAAGAATGCCAAATTACCTTTTTAAGCTACCACTTACGAAATATAAACTAGTCAAAGTATTCTAGATCCAAGAAATCAATAGAGTATACGACAGAACAGATTTTGTTTCCAATTTAAACTATATGTATGTTCCATGGCATTTCCAGGATGGGAACAGTGGAATGTGTTTTGGGGGCAGCGGGCCATAAGGTCATTTTTTAGAGACAGGTGTATAAAAATTATAACAAGTATAGCAAAACTTTTACAAGTTTAGCTGTACAAGACATAAAAATTCCAGTTTGGACATGCACATAATGCGTCAAATTTGAGATTCAATGTTCAATGTTCAATAATTCAAGTTTAGAAGCAATAAAATGTCATTAATTTCATTGCAAATTTGAAATATATAACAAAAGGTTTGAAGGCTACATAACGTCTAACAATAGGCTATAATAAAATATAAAATTTCCCCTGCTATCACAAAGTCCCCAAAACCTTACAGGTGGCAGCGATTGGTGATGGAAAGGGAAGATGTGTTACAGTCTAACACAGGTTTGAAAAACATAATCAAAAAGTTGATTTTTTACCAGCAGTTCTCTATAGATCAGGAATGATGATGCCTGCTCAGATTTTTATAAGCAAAGAAAACAGAGAAACTTAAACAATAAATAACAAACACCCGACATTTTCTCAGCATTTATCTTTTGGTGCCCCCAAAAGCGAACTCCTTACCATAAAGTTTATTATTTCTTAACACAGCCAAATAACTGACCTTCAAATTTTTATTACATCAAGATAACTGGTAGTGTTGGTGTAAATTATTTCTCATAATTACACTTTACTTAAGTTGACTTAGGGTAATGCATTTCATTGTAGTTTGGATATAAAACACTTAGGGAAGTGTGCACATAGGGATGATGCATGTAGGAGAATTTCCACCTTTTGTGGTCTTATCTTGTTGTTACATTCCACTTTCGGTGGGTGATCCACCTGTTGTGAAATATTTTATTATTTCTCCTACCTACCCTTTTTTCTTATTGAGCCACATGTCATGATTGTGTGTTCACATATCCATATGGCCTTGCCTTTATAAGCAGGCTCATCTACATTCTATGTAATTTTTGATGATCCAGTTGATCAGTATTTTGCATCTTGATTAGAATACAGTTTATTCTTATCAAATCTTTTGTCTCTCTTGTGCTATTCATTGTGTTCTAGATCTTGGCTATATTTGACAAATTCTTACATGGTATCAAAGCCATTGGGACTTCATTGAGTAGTCTTTTTGGAGAGCTTTTGGAGCATTCATTTTTCGTATCTGGGGAGCTGCGCATTTTGGGAGTGTCCTATGGCAATTTTTGTTGATAATATAGTGTCAGTCAGTCTCCTTCTAGCCGACTCTGAAAATCCAAATGTGTGAATGGCCTATCCGCCTTGCACATTTTCATTGTATTATGATTATCTATTTAATCCTTGTCTTGTTCGATATGCAAACATGCTTATATTATAATCGATCTATTTTGCATATCATATATTGTCTTCATTATCCAATTAGACATTAGACTAGGCATTAGTCAAACGTTAGTTAGTAAGCAACTTATGTGAAAGTCGCTATCCCTCGTGCATTTACGTATGGTGGCGACTCTCGGAAAGAGTCACCCCCTCGTCACTTATATATCGTGGACAACTCTCAGGTAGAACATAATATAGAACACATACACGGTGAATAATATCTGGTCGTTATCATATCACAGATAACAATATATCGTGCAAAACAACTGTTGTCAGGCCGAATCGAATAGAGAGACGAATCGAACAAAGAGTCGGCTATCAGATTAGTGATAGACGACTGTAAACGAATATAGCATATCGTGGTTGGCAATCAGATCAATAAGAAACAATTGCAGCATATCATGTAAACATATATACTGCAGTTCGAATTCAGTCAACTTCAGATTGTTCAACAAAGATAGACAGCAAATTGAAATATAGATTGCACACAGATATCAACAGAACCGCATATCACGTTCTGGCAGATTGAGAATATACACACAACCCGATATATATATCCAAAGTCTTTCACAAAGGAGATCGACGGCTGTGCGAACTCACATAGCAAGCAGATTGAACATATAGTTCGACATCCATACATTGCATCAGATAGTATATCTATTACTGCAGGTTGGTATCCTACGGAGGACATCAATATATATATGCAGTCCAGGTTATTCACAACAAATTGGAAACATCCACATTCAGATATTGTTCTTGAGACTTAATTGCTGTCATCCATTAATATCTGATTGTGATCAAAGGACTAATAAATTTTAAAATACCTGCTCATTTAAAACTGATCAAAACTCAACAATTTCGACCTCACCATTGTGTATGAGAGGCCGTTACCATGAATTTTGAGTATACATTCACCTATATTTGGTGAAAAGTGAATTTTGGGCCTTAGAGGAAAAATTCAGCCAGTTAGGCAGTACGGTACGATTTTGCAATTAAAAAAAAAAATCTTTTGGAGATTGGTTTTTTGAAAGAGACGAAAAGAAGATTTTCTTTGAAAAGAAAAAGCAAGCAATGAATGTGCAAGAGGGGAACCTGGATTTGAATGAAGAAGTGTCATTTTGCTGTTACTGAAGGGAAGTTATTAAACTTCCCTTCAAAAGACCAATCTTCAAAAGATTTTTTTTTTAATTGCAAAATCGTACCGTACTGCCTAACTGGCTGAATTTTTCCTCTAAGGCCCAAAATTCACTTTTCACCAAATATAGGTGAATGTATACTCGTTCATTCACCTATATTGACCTCACCAAATATAGGTTCCCCTCAGTAATCAGATATTTTGCTGTTAAAAGACCAATCTTCAAAAGATTTTTTTTTTTAATTGCAAAATCGTACCGTACTGCCTAACTGGCTGAATTTTTCCTCTAAGGCCCAAAATTCACTTTTCACCAAATATAGGTGAATGTATACTGGTTTTTCTTCTCTTCTCGTCTCTTTCAAAAAACCAATCTTCAAAAGATTTTTTATTTTTTTGCAAAATCGTACCGTACTGCTTAACTGGCTGAATTTTTCCTCTAAGGCCCAAAATTCACTTTTCATCAAATATAGGTGAATGTATACTCAAAATTCATGGAAACGGCCTCTCATACACAATGGTGAGGTCGAAATTGTTGAGTTTTGATCAGTTTTAAATGAGCAGGTATTTTAAAATTTACTAGTGCTTTGATCACAATCAGATATTAATGGATGACAGCAATTAAAGTGAGGAAGTTATTAAACTTCAGCCAGTTAGGCAGTACGGTACAATTTTGCAATTAAAAAAAAAAATCTTTCGAAGATTGGTTTTTTGAAAGAGACGAGAAGAGGATTTTCTTTGAAAAGAAAAAGCAAGCAATGAATGTGCAAGAGGGGAACTTGGATTTGAATGAAGAAGTGTCATTTTGCAGTTACTGAAGGGAAGTTATTAAACTTCCCTTCAAATTACCCCTTCCTTGGAGACAATATGCCCTAGCAACTTCCCTTTAGTAACAGCAAAATGACACTTCTTGGGGTTTAATAACACACCAAATTCCAAAGTCTTATTGATCTCCTACATTCTTAGCATCAGAATGTAGAAGAATGTAGGGAAGTTACTGAAGGGAAGTTATCACTGTTACTGAAGGGAAGTTGCTAGGGCATATTGGAATTATGCTGGATAAAGACAAGTTCTTGAAACTTGAAGATTATGCTGGGGGTGTTGTAAAGTTTGGTGATAATTCTGAGATTCAAATAAAAGGTAGAGGGTCTTTACTTATTAATGATTTAATACACCTCTTCATGATGTGTATTATGTAGAAGGCCTTAAACACAACCTTTTAAGTGTCAGTCAAATCTGTGATAGTGGATACAAAGTCTCATTCAACTCACAAGGTTGTGCAATCAAAACCTTGGTTACAATGGAGGCCGTAAACGAATAGACGACTGTAAACGAATATAGCAGTTATTTTAAAATTTATTAGTCCTTTGATCACAATCAGATATTAATGGATGACAGCAATTAAGTCTCAAGAACAATATCTGAATGTGGATGTTTCCAATTTGTTGTGAATAACCTGGACTGCATATATATATTGATGTCCTCCGTAGGATACCAACCTGCAGTAATAGATATACTATCTGATGCAATGTATGGATGTCGAACTATATGTTCAATCTGCTTGCTATGTGAGTTCGCACAGCCGTCGATCTCCTTTGTGAAAGACTTTGGATATATATATCGGGTTGTGTGTATATTCTCAATCTGCCAGAACGTGATATGCGGTTCTGTTGATATCTGTGTGCAATCTATATTTTGATTTGCTGTCTATCTTTGTTGAACAATCTGAAGTTGACTGAATTCAAACTGCAGTATATATGTTTACATGATATGCTGCAATTGTTTCTTATCGATTTGATTGCCAACCACGATATGCTATATCTGTACCATGAATTTTGAGTATACATTCACCTATATTTCGTGAAAAGTGAATTTTGGGCCTTAGAGGTAAAATTCAGCCAGTTAGGCAATACAGTACGATTTTGCAATAAAAAAAATTAAATTTTTTTTTTTTAATTTTTCTGCGAAAAGTTTTTAAATTCCATATTATTTTATATTTCTCAGTTTTTTAAATATTGTTGTAAAAGTTTTATATTTCAAAAAACAAAAATATATACATTGGTTTAATTTCTGCAAGCGTACGACCTACCAGTAGTCGCCCCTTTATCGACCGCCACCCTATTTCCTCTGGGCACTACTTCCCCGACCGGTTCCCACCTTTCGGCTACGCTTTCCTTGGTTGGTTGATGTCCTGCCGGTGCATCTTCTCCCGCCAACGCTCTTCTCGTGGCCGCTCCGCCAACCCGACGGCCCACAAGCTCCTCCCGTCTCGCTAGTTCGCCGCCCCACTTGGTTCTCCCTGCTCTGGCGTCGCCTATCGCTTCTGCATATTGGCCCGGACTACCACAGGCCTATTGCCACTTGGCGGCTCCGCATTCGCCAAACACTGCAGCGTCACCGCCACATGTCACCCGCTACCTAGTCTGCCACAACCTACCATCCTACCACGTAATCTACCAAATCAGCTATCCAATCATCAGTACGGTCAGACACGCAGGCTACCACATTAGCACACAAGACAGACACGTCAACGCCACGTCATACTTCCGTACTGCCACGTCATTGTATGGATCCAATAATTTTATGCCACATTAGCTTTTTTTGTACAAATGTCGTATTTCTTACAGCGCATAGGGGGTATGACGGTTTGGTGATGGTCATACGACCGTCAAATTTAATCCATTGAAATGCTGACGTCAACCCCCTCTCCAATGAGCTTTTTGGTTTTGAAGGCCAACTTTGGAGGCCCATAACTTGCTCATTTTAGCTCATTTTTTTGTGCAACTTTTTTTTATTTGGGCTAATTTTTTCATGCTCTTGTGGTGGTATTTTTTGATTTTGGAGGACAAATTTTTCACAATTTTCAGTTTTTCACAACTGTACCCGTCCAATCCTCAATTTTGCTACTTCAGAGGCTTCGTTTAGACTCATACGACCTCCTTTTCAAGTGTCATTTTTTTTAAGCGCATAATTTTTCGTCTACTTTCACGTGGTGCTCCTGTTTTTCACCATCTTGAGTAGAAATTGTACTTTCAATATTTGGTCATTTTTGGCCTATTTGGTACTTGTATTTTGCTTGGATCTCAGCTTAGATCTCTTGCAGTATCTGTTGGAGTCTCTTATAGCCTATTTAAGGCAGTTGTAAAGTTGAAATCAGAAGTCTACTTTGCCATTTTTTGCAAGTGGCCCATTGTACATGCACTAAATATAAAATGTCAAATCA
Source organism: Cryptomeria japonica (assembly GCF_030272615.1). NCBI lineage: Eukaryota > Viridiplantae > Streptophyta > Pinopsida > Cupressales > Cupressaceae > Cryptomeria > Cryptomeria japonica. The sequence continues at coordinate 405,220,207 of NC_081411.1, forward strand.
TCATTTTGGGAGGGGCGGGGGTTCTTTGATTGAGTGAATTTGAGGGGGTGTCTTATGTGATTGTGCCTCTCTTTTCTTTGTGCTCTTTCATTTTGATGCTATGGGTTCTCCTAAATTTCCACTTTTCACTCCACAACTATGCTTCATGGAAAATTGATGTATGGAGTAAGCTAATGGAAAAGGAATTAACTCACTATATTGATGGTACTATAACTGCACCAACCGATCCTAAAGTTGATCCTAATGCTGACATGGAATGGCTCACTAAAAACATTATGGCTATTGGCACATTGAGGAAATACAAATCAAAGGATCTCATATTTCACATTGACAAGTGTAAAACAGTTAAGGATACATGGGATGTCTTGGGAAAATTGTATGGTCAAATTAATGAGATTAGAGGCTATCAACTTGATAATGATCTCACAATGTTGGATCCCAAGAACTTTGATACAATCTAAGACTATGTCACTAAGACAAATGAGCTAAGAGCACAGTTGAAGGATTGTGACATTGATAAGAAAGATGCATAGTTGGTCTACAACCTATTGGGAAAGCTTCCATCAAAATCAGAATACGCAACATTTGTTTCTAGCTTCCAAACCCATCACTTGGTAGTGGGTAGTTCTTTCACTATGCCCTCATTTGATGCATTCACAAAAATGTTGATGTTAGAGCAATCTAAGTAGTTGAGCATGGGGATTCTCAAGTCTTCAAAGTCCAAGGCTTTGGTGGCAAATCAAGGGAATCAAGAGAATCAAGGAAAGGATTCCAACAAGAAGTAGACGCAATTCAAGCCTAAGACATAACAAGATAGAGCACAATCTTCCTCTCCACAATAAAAGGATTCTACCTCCTCACCTAAAGAAAAATCATATGAGGAGAGGCTTTCTTGCTCATATTGCAAGAAAAGTGGTCATGATGAGCATCGTTGCCACGCCAAGCAAATTGATGAATTGATCAACATACTCAAGAAGAACAACATTGATTTGCCATCCACTTATAAGAAGAAGAATTCATCTCCTCTCCCTACCTCGCAATCAAAAGGTAAGTGACAAGCTCTTTGTGCTACTACAAGTCATGATTCAGGGAGATGGCTTCTAGATCAAGGGCTTCTCATCATATTGCATCTTCACTGTCTATGTTCTCTTCATTTGAGCCCTTGCCACATGCCACCGATTTTGATGGGCAATCATACATATATGAATCTGATTGGGAAAGGATCTATTGCCATTGGGAATAACTCCTTCAATGATGTGTTGTGTGTACCCCATTTGACAAACAATCTTCTTTCCATCTATCAAATCACTCATGGAGCAACAAGGAAAACTGTGGAGTTCACACCTAATTTAGTTATCAGTAGAGACTTGGAGACTAGAGCTATTATTGCTAGAGGGGTAGTGGATCATGCATCTCAGTTGTATTCCTTTGTAGATTTTGCTCCTATTGATGAGGATGATTCTTCATATGTTGATCACACTTCTTGTGATGATTCGGATATCAAGGAGAACTTTGGGTACTTGAACTTGGGTATTCTCACATGTGAACCCGTTCTTGAGCATTGCATTTCATCTCCTATTGATACCACATCACCTATTGCACCTGATGATGCAGATATTGCAACACTTTTGCCTTCTTGTTCCAGCTTCAGTTCATTGGGATGACTACTTGACAGACATTGCAGGTTTGTTTGTGGAGTCCTACATTGCAAATTTGGGAGACATCATTGATGATATTCATCTTCTCTTTGATGAAGATGATCCTTCTTCGATTGTTGCGAGGGAGCACTCCGACCCTCTTGTTCATTCTCTACATGATCATTCTTTCGAGATTGACATGATTGTGGATTCTTATGTACAACACTTGGAGGAGGTCAATTTATCCTTAGAGGAGACATGTGAGTCTTTGGATCTTGTTCTACATTCTTCTCCACTAGATCTTGAATTGCCTTTTTCAATTGTGTGGATCAGTACGCCTGATTTGGAGGGGGTATAACTTTCAGCATCGACATGGGGACACTTGAGTAGTTTTCAGAGACACCACACATCTTGAGTTTTTCTCCTGCATCTTCCCTTCATGATTGGGGAGACTTCATGGATTCACCTTTGGTTTTGTTTCTTCCTAAGGGGAGGAACGTTTTTCAACGATTGTGGAGCACTTTCTTCATTCAGTTTCGAGCTTCTACCATTGGTGCAGATTCTACATTGAGGGGGGGGGCTACTTGGTCTCTCTTCTTCTCTCATATGGGGGGGGAGACTTTTTCCTCACATGGGGTTTTGTCCTTCACATACTTGAGAGTTTTCATCTCTCTTTTGGGGGGGAGTTTTTTCCCATTGGGTTTTTCTCTCTTTCTCCGTTTGTGAGAGATTGCATTGGTTTGTGTGCATTTGCATTTGTATATGGGTACCTAACATGGCCTCGTAGCTGGGACCCATCTTGCATTGTTGACTTAAGTCTACATTCCCCTAAGTTGCACTTAAAGGGGGTGTTGGTGTAAATTATTTCTCATGATTACACTTTACTTAAGTTGACTTAGGGTAATGCATTTCATCGTAGATTGGATATGAAACACTTAGGGAAGTGCACACATAGGGATGATGCATATAGGAGAATTTCCACCTTTTGTGGTCTTATCTTATTGTTACATTCCACCTTCGGTGGGTGATCCACCTCTTGTGGAATATGTTATTATTTCTCCTACCTACCCCTACCTACCCTTGTTTCTCATTGAGCCACATGTCATGATTGTGTGCTCACATATCCATAAGGCCTTGCCTTTATAAGCAGGCTCATCTACATTGTATGTATTTTTTTATGATCCAGTTGCTCAGTATTTTGCATCTTGATTAGAATACAATTTATTCTTATCAAATCTTTTCTCTCTTGTGCTATCCATTGTGTTCTAGATCTTGGCTATATTTGACAAATTCTTACAGATAGGTGATGATTCCAAATTGAAGTTTCAATCCATATTGATCGGCTTTCGAGACTTTTGTCAGGGTCTTGAGTTCAAGTGACATAATGAGGCATATGCCATTTTTTGTGATGCATAACAAGATTTCAACTGATCATGATAATGTTTTCAGCATTAATGGCATCAAAAGCATTTTATGTTTTTTTTGTGATGGGTAAAAAGATCTCAACTGTTCATGAAAATATATTCAGCATTAATGGTCAAAAGCATTTTTAGCAACCTGCAAATGAATTCATTATTCTCAAAATATACTCATCACTAACAGATAGGAGAAACAGAATCTCATGCCTAAACAAGATGACCTAAGAGGAGAAGGCTACTGAAATCATTACAATTAAGAGATGCTGAAAAAAGGATATAAATATGTCATGTCCCCTCAATCAATATATATATATATATCCCAAATGAAACAATTATTATTAATTAATATATTACTTACCAACAAATGATTATTTCAAATTTATTTATTAAATATTAGTATTTAATTAATATTTATTAATCTTTATTACTAATAATATTCTTGAAATATTCAAATCAAATAAATTAATATTATAATATTTATTAATCTTTATTACTAATAATATTCTTGAAATATTCAAATCAAATAAATTGATATTATATTATAATCATTAAAAATATTATAAAAGAATATTACATATTAATAAATTAATGATATTATTAATAAAACAATCATTAATGAAGCAATAATATCTGTAATAGCCCTACATCTAAATATTAATCCACTAAATTAATTTAATGTCTAAATATTTAATAAATTGATTTAATGATTAAATATTAATTTACTAAAAAGCCCAAAGCATGAATGACGAAATATTCAGTCTTAAGGGCACAAGGATAGTGGCGGTTGAACCGGCCAAGACTCATGTTTAAATGTAGTTATATTTAAAAGCAATTAAAATAGTTATCTAAAAAAGGTGCGAGTTAACGATGAAAACAAGCGATCTTGTTAAAGGTGAAATATGTTTATTGCAGCAATCCATGATGGGCAGCAATCATTCGATTCAAGCCAGGCATAGATTAATATTAAAAGACAGAAAATTAAGATAACAAAGGGTGCGATTTGTGAGATGTGTCTTATTTGAATGGTTGCTGAAGGAAGATGTCTCTTTGGTATCGGTTCTCTTGGGAGATATAAATGAGAAATGAAAACCAAACGGAAGGGGCTGATATAAAAAAAAAGAGGAAATATATATTATGGAGGAAGCCATCGATCAGATCAGATAAGAACTGTTATTAAGTTACAGGCAATAACATCCTTGTTCTGGGTGGTATGCTTGGGGATGTGCTTAATATGCATGTTTAATATATGGAAGCCCAATAATATCTTTATGTAGAATTTAATAATAATAATATTAACACAGGCTGCAATACGTATGATAGTAATAGACAGTTTAATAACAGTGGCAGACCAGATCTGACATGAGTCGGATCTGTCTGTCTTTACCAGCCACAATATACATTAATGTTTTTTTAAGCAGTGGTAGTATTAAGGATTTATACAAAAGGTAATAAGCAAACACATAATAATTGGTAATATATATATATATATTGAATCAAAAAATAATAATAATAGATCAATTAAAAAGTCAGAAAGAACTCTTGGGAAATAGTCAATAAGAGATTAATCGTCTAATGAGGAAAATATATAGGTACTTGCTAATAACTAATAAATTGAAGAATATTAATGACCGGCTCCATGTTTAGTCTCTCAATCAATCTTAGGATATTGAAATAGATTAATTATGTTAATCAGGTAGGGGAAATGACAAAATAATGAGATCATTTCCACTGGAATCCAAAGTAATGAACTTGGCTTGGAACAGTGATAACATTCCTCATTAGAAGGGTAGGCAGATTTGTTCAAAACAGTTGGAGAAGAAGCAGTCTTCTAAACTTAAAGGATGCCTCCTGTCCTACAAATCTCTAAACAGTTGGAACAACCGGTGCAATCAGCAGTCCCATAGACCATCCAGACTGATGAATGTAACTGAAACCATTTCATATTCATTGACAGCTTAGACTGTTATAAAATGAGATAGTTTGATAAAATGAATTGACCATCATGATTACAATACCATGAAAATCAGAATTATTCGATGAATTCAAGTTCCTGTATTTAAAATCAATGGAGCAAATACTCCCTTCACTGTATTGGACCCAAAAGTTAAAATCTGTCATATTTATTCTTGACTATGAATGAGTGACTGATAATTTTGCATCCGAATTTTTGATATACACCTTTTTCTTATGATTATCTTTTGTTTTATATTGTGAAGCATTTACAAATATTATGCTCAGACATTTATTAGCATGAGATCAAACAAGCTTTTGTGAGCACTTAGTAGAAACTAATACAAACTCCTTATGATCAAACACAATAGAAATCGCTACGGAAGAACAAGTCACTACTTATAAATTAAATTTATTTAGAATCTAATCCTTACTAGATGTTTCTAGGGGTCTGAACTTGGGTATCCACCATGAAAACCCAATGCTTTAGCCAACTAAGCTCGTACTTTGACAAGACGAAGTTTTCCCAGAAATTCAGAAAAAGAAACAGAACCCAGAAACCTGTAGAAGATAACCACCAGTCCACCTTAAGGGGTGTTTTATTCTGACAGCAAATGCATAATTTGAAACAAACAAAAAAACCCTCTCTTTCAATTCTGGGCATGAAGACTTTTCAGCATACAATCAGGATATCCCAGCATTTATAAGAAGAAAGAAGGAGGGTAATTCACATTATTGGAGGCTTGTGCAAATGTTGTATGTAGTAATCAAATCTGTAGAGCTCAATTGTAAGAAAGATTGGCAACTTGGAAAAAGTAAAGGAACAACTAACTGTTGTATCCACTCACTGTAGTTGATTTGGATGTAATAAGATTTGATAGATGTCTACTGGTTCTATCATTGATACAGATCTGGAAAAGACTCTACTTTGACAATATGAAGCTTTCCCCAAAATTCAATAAAAGAAACAGAACCCAGATACCTGTAGAATGAAACGATCAGTCTGCCTGAAGAGACAATTTCATCCTGACAGCAAAAGCAGAATTTGAAATGGATAGTATAATCCTTTCTCTTCCAATTCAGAACATGGAGACTTTTCAGTGCACAGTTGGGATATCCAACCATCTATATGAAGACATGGAGAGGGCAATTCACACCATTGGAGGCTTGTACAAGCACTGTAGTGATCAAATTTCTAGAACTCAGTTGTATAGAGAATTGGCAACTTGGCAAGAGTAAAGTAACAGATAAATGTTGTGTCTTTCCCTGTACTTGTTTTGGATCTAATAAGATTTGATAGAGTTCAATTTTCTCAATTTCTGCATCTAAATTTTCAGTTTACATGGCGTCCTATCCTCTTGACTGTCATTTGATTTATTCAAGTAGCATAGTAGTTAAATTCACTGATTTAAGAGTTTCACTTAGTTGGCGACATATGGATCATTCTATGAAAACCAACAGCTTCTACACCACAAGACATGCCATGATCACCAGGAAACTTCAGTTCATGTATGAGGTCCCCATCTCCATGCTGTACATTTACATGTTAACTCTGATACCCTCAATTTAAAAGGTTTCCCTGTCTCTGTACCTCCCATGTTAGTAAGTAATCAGAATCCATCATCCAAAAATTGATTCTTTGACCACTGACCATCAACATTGAGGCTACATAGAATGTCCCCAAGCAATCCAAAGTGCCTGATACTGAATTATTTATTTGTTAAGGAGATACTTTTGTCAGTGAAAATTTCATTAAGCATTTCATAGTCATCCAATTAACTGGTTGCCCTGATTTTTGCTTGAATGGCAACAACTACATTATTGACAAATAAAAGAAGATGGCAGCATTTTTGTTTGCATTCATTTGAACCAGACAAAGGCATTTCTGAACATGGTCTTGTATGGTGAATTAGAAATCTGGTTCACCAGGCTAGTGAAAGCAGCCCATTTATTCAGCCTTAGAAATCTTGAAATCAAATCCTTCCAACCTTCAGTCTAACAGCTTGCCAATAACTTTATCAGCGTGGTTAAAAGGAGCTATCAGATGCTAAGCTACTATCATGCCTCTATGGAAGGCAGCAGTGGAATCAAAATTATTTATCCTTGCACTAATCAGCATCCCAAAAGAGAGAGTCTTAGGGCTTTTTTGCATGCACAGAAAACATCCAGGTCCTACACCAAAGGTGTCTGACATAGATTTGTAGAATTCAATATGCAGCACATCCTTACCTTTTGCCGATTCACCTTTGTCAGTTGCTCATTTTACAGATTATATGCTTTGTCAGACAAGCCCTTTGATTTCTGAGGATGTGATCACAGTAGCTACAGTAGATAGACATTTATCTTTGGTAGAGTCTCTAGCTTCATCATCCAAAAGATGACAAAAAAAAGAATAATAGAGGCACCTCAACTGGTAACCATTCCAACTGAAATTGCCAGTCTTTTCTATATGATTTTCATTCTAATTGACAAGAAAGCTATGCAAAATTTGTTGAAACCAATTCCACACATTGTTCCCTGTAAACTTATCAGCCTATGAGCGCCCTTTCTCCAACCCATTCCACAATATTTAAGTTTCCTTTAACCCCTATAGTGAAAGAGAGAGACTACAAGCCATCCATAATGATAGTTGAATTTCATCAAAAGTGCTAGTAGTATAAACTGAACAAAGGCCAAAAGAGCAATCAACAAAAGCAACCGTCATCCCAATCCTGCCCTTACTAAGAATGTTGAAGGTTAACTAGGGAGCTACCTCAAAAAGCTCCTCCTTTCAGCTATAATTAATAGGCTGACTGCTGAATGTCAGTCAATACAATTTCAACACAATTTTAGCTTGAGTATGAAATCCACTTCTAACTTCTAACACATCAGTTGTTAGCTGACTCACCACAAATGAACTGTATACCTTTTATTTGTATTAAATACACCTCACATTCCACAAAATGATATCAGTGTTTATGTAGAACACAGAAATCAAAATCTCCCAATGCTTCAAGGCAATAGCTGAACAAATGCCACTGTCACTAACAATACATACATTGTTCCACATGAGCATTAGTTGAGGATTGGAATCTGTGTCCCACAGTTGGAAGAATCCCGTTTTTGTTATATTATACCTTGCTTAGAAAATGAGCTTTTTTCCCCATCCTTAACTAGCAGCATGATGGAAAGACGAGTTTTTACAGATATTGAGGAAAGAGGGTAACAAGGGTCTAAATTTGGGGACAGCGGGGGGATGGCCATACAAAGGCAGTGAGGGGGTGGTACAAATATATATAGTACTTGAAAATTTAGTTATAAAAAGATGTGTAAGGAATAAGTATAAGGATTGAAAATGAAACTTTGGTACACCAAGTGAAGTTTAAACTAATAAACATTAAAGACATGGCCATGATTGCATTCAACATTAACAATGGTGGGTAGAGTTTGGGGCAAATCAGAAATAAGTATAAGAATTGCAAAAGAAACTTTGGCACACTAAGTAAAGTTTACACTACTAAATATTTCCTGGAGTCCCCAAACCAGGTGGTGTCTTGAAAACATCCTCAAGATTTCAGCAGCAATGGTGGGGCAGCAAGGGGACATGTACCCCATGTATCCGCATACCAGAGACATCCCCACCCCGAAAACACGAGGTTTCTTGGGGAAGACATGTCCTCGTGGAACACTGCTCCAAAAACAAAATGATTTAGCTGTGAGTTGAACAGAAATTTGTACATAGGATAAGCAATACAACTTAGAAATGTATCTCACAAAATGAAATCTCTCATGACAAAGAATACAACAAAAGGGGTATCTCACAAAATGAAATCTCTCATGACAAAGAATACAACAAAAGGGGGGGGGCAAAGTACTCTTTTAATGCACTATCCAATGCTTTCCAAAATATAAATTTGAAACCTGGCTTCCTCTCCCTCGTCTCCAATAATCTCATGTCCTATTTATAGGAAAAATGAGGGGCAGATGAGAAAAACACCAATCAAATGAGTTTCCATACATCAATAACAAAAGAGTTCCCATATATCAATAACAAACGAGTTCCCATATATTACTAATTGCGACCATTGATCACTTCTGGATAAGGATGAACCAAGACTCTAGTTCGGATATGGATAATTTCAAACTAAAACATTGATTTGGGGTCGTGTAAGATAAAAAATTGTCAATGCCAAGGCAAAATATACTACAAGACAAAACCATCCACCAAGGGCAAAATAGATTGAAGGATGAAATCATCCATGCAAAGACAAAATAAACCATAAGGTGAAACCATCCTGACCAGGAAAAGGCCCAAGGTTGAACTTTACAGGTTGAGTTCACTTGATATGAACTTTTTACACTACATTCCACTTTAAGATTAACTAGGGAAGGAAGGAAGAAATGAAGGAATTACAGGCTATCCCCCTTAATGACACCATTCCCAAATGAATATGAAGTATCTCAACTCTCCATAGATATTGATACATAGTGCAATTGATGATAAACCTGATGTGATCAATGAAGAAGGATCTTCATGAACACTCCAACCTAAACAGTCTACGTATATTAACACCAAACAAATGCTCTGTGACAAGTACACATAATTATGTTTAAAAAGCTGCACTAAACATGATCCATACAATCTAGAAAGAAACAATATTTATCCACAAGAGGAGAAAACTATATGAAAGCTGATTAAGTCAAAGGAGTTTAACAAAAATAATCCAGAACTAGAAGTGCTCAAGCAATAAATAAGTGTCCAAAAAGTCCCATGTGAATCATGCATTATGGTTATATTCCATGAAAGGAAAAAAGAATGCATGAGATTCAAAATACTACCAAAAATCAATAGTGAACAATATTGTCGACAAAAATCTATGGCATCACAATAAGGCCATGTGTCTAGTTTTCATTCATTCGATGGAAGAGAAAACTATTACAAAACTTTGGAGCTGATTGCCCATCCACTCTCTTTAGAGTACAAAGAAGAAGATGGTTTGAAAGAGATGATCAAGGAAGAAATTTTACCACGAAAGGAGCCATAGTAGCAAAACCCAGATAATTAAATTTGGAGCTTCTAGAAGTCGATTTCAGCAGAATTCAAGGTTGTTTGAACTTTCTTGATGGCTTTGGATCGACTGATGATGACAATATTTCTCTAGAGGACATGCTTTGAAATGAAATTAAAAGCCTCATGGTAGTCTATCACTGTCAAACACATTGCTCCAAAACCCTCACCTAGAACTTAGGAAGAGCTACCATGAACAACATCAAAAACCCACTCACTCTCTTTTCTTATTTAAAATACCACCCCTTCATTAGCAAACTCTTAGTAATTGAAGAGTTAGAACAAAGAAACATGAGGTAAGACGAGTGCTGCCTGTCAGCACAAATTGCAATTCAGTGATCAAAAAGCTTGTCACACATAAATAAACTGTCTGGTTGCCTGTGGCACTGCTCCAAATGATTCCAAAACGTGTTGATAAATGGAATTTTACAAATAACGAACAGGAAATGAAATTAACTTACCAAATCAAATAAAACAAGTGCCTCCTTATGGCACTTGGGTTTGAAGCTCATTACACGTTTTAGAGATGTAAGGGAAAATAATAAATGATGATAACTACATCAAAATAGATGTTTCCCTACGAAGTTAAATTTTGTAAGCCCCGAGGGAGTTTTTAACATAGACACCTTGACCTTGATCTTAAGAGTTAAAGACAAATATGCAAGCCAATTTTTAAGAATGCATAACTATGACAAGTAAATGAGGAGTTACATTGAACAATTTTGAAGCATTACAAGAAACAATGAGTTTTGTTCTTCAACTATGATTCCGAATTAATACTCAGAATGGGCTCCTCTTGATTCATTCACCTAAGAAAATAAAAATCAAAAGATTGAAAAAAATTGATAAAGTAGTAAAAAGTGGAAAGATAAGTGATTTCTGCATACTCTAGTGCCTCGGATCCTTATGCGTGGTTGGCGACCAGCTTGCACAACACCATTTCCCCCTACAGTAACTGATATTTTCCTCAAAGTACCACCATTTCCACACTTCGGACAAAACATTCTGCTCACATCTGCAGTGACTCCATTACATGCATGACATTTCAGCACCCACCTGCAAAAATCAACTAAATTATATAATGTCAGGAGTAAAAATGCATGAATTGAAATTAATTAGCTCCCCTTTTCCCCTGAATAATCTAGCAGAGAGAATCCTCCCCATCAAACAAAGCAACCTGCTGCTATATTATTAATTACATCTTCAAAATTGACAATCAAAACCTTTTGTACTGATGCAATAACTTCAACATCTCCTTAAGGCAAAAGAATTATAAAGAACAAATACCCACCTATGCAGTTGGTTCACTTGGATGCCATTTGGAGACAAAAGTCTTAGTCCCATCTGGAGAATAACATTTTGCATTGCAAAATCATTCGTTGCACATGCAATGGTAGAATTTGAAAAAGACCGGAGACTCCAACTTTGCTCACTAGCACTGTCCTCTTGATGGCTTTGCTCACTAGCACTGTCCTCTTGATGGCTTGCTAAATGTCCACTATCTGAATTCAGACATTCCACTTGACTTACACCACACACTTCCTCTTCGTTATGTTCCATATCATCTACCTCTAGTTCTATACTCTCATCCTCCAAACTCCCTTCATCGAGGAGATTGTGCATCTCATCCACACAGAGTGTGTCTGCAATATGATGCTCCTGCAGAGATTCAGAATTTTCTCCTTCCTTTATGTTTAAATTAGCTACCCTATTAATGGAATATGTGTCATTAGAAGAAACCAAGCTACCATGAAGGCCAGTTTTGCTGCTATTATTTTCACCACTGAGTTTGTTTTCATGCCTAGCCTCTTTCTCAATAGAAGCATTTGTATTTTCCTTAGGAATTCCAGTTTCAAGTTGAGATATTTCATTGGGAACATCAGCTGAAATTTCTGCTTCTAGATTTGCATCTGCACCAGTTGCATACTCCAGTGATTGTTGAGAAAGTGCCTTCCTTGCTTGCCTTCTTATATATCTCCTTCTGGTGCTTCTAGAGACAGCTGGTTGCCAATCTTCCATATTTTCCTTAGACTCCCCTTTAGAAGCATCAATTCCCTCAGAAACCATCAATTTGCCATCAATTTTAACTTCACGCTTTTGAGGCTTTTCTTTTCTAGGCTTGTTTATTTGATTTACACCTGCCTCAACCTGTCCTGCAATACTAAGTTTGGACTGGTTATTAGCAACATGTGGAAGCTCCACTTCCTGTGCAACTGAGGCTTTGGTGTGCTCATCAACTGATACCCCACTGGCCTCTGGTGAATCCAATTTCAAGTTTTTCAATCCTAGAATACGAGATTGGGTGATTTGATTGCCATTTGTTGTTCGTTCCAAATCTTCCCATTCATCTAAATTTGGCACATTAGAGCCCCAACCAGGAAGATCCTTCTCAGGCAACCTTCGAACCCTCAATACATGAAGGGGAGGGGGTCTAGTTCTGAGATGGGCTGTTCCATGAACTTCAGCTTCTAGGGTATATGTTAAAGCTAGAAGCTTAATATCTACATCTGAAAGGGACCGCAGGTCTCCTGTGGCTCTGGCAAAACTGATAACTGTCAATAAAAAAATTATCATGCAGATGATTAGAATGCCTTAAAAAATGTGAAGCATCTGAAGTCAAAATTCCATAAAAAAATGCATATGCTGCAAGAAGTGAAATATCATAACATTTGTAAAAATTGAAACTAAACAAGATTCAATTGTATATACATAGAAATAGTTTCAAAGTTCATTTTGAGGCAAGGATTTTAACCATTGACCTTATTGGTAAGACATTACTATAACTATTTTGTGCAATAGCCCAGAGTTTTGCTTTTCTTTATATATTGCATGCGACTCAAACCAATGAACAAAATGCAATTACGCGGCTATGTACAAATGCCAAGGAAGTGGTACTCCTGTGATGTGGCATCTAAGCTGAAGGTTACTACTCCAACGACAATTTACTAGATAAACAGATAAAAATTAACAGATGAATCATACCGAATGGGATGAGCTCCAGTGGTAGACCATCGGAGCTTTTGAAGCAAACAGTAATATTCATCTTACCAGAAGATATGATAAAATGTTGAATATAGAATTCCCTAACTCACCCCACTGGCCAAGACCAGATGCAAAGTCTTAAACACTTGTCAGCTGAGATACCGTAAAGCCAAAGGCTATTGCCATAGTTACCAGGAGACACAGGGATACCAGTACTAATACGAGGAGGGAAACCAAACAAATAATGGTATATATATATAGAATAGAAACATATCAAATAAATTTAAAAGATATTATCTTGCATATCATTTTCATACTTCATTTTAAGGGAACTCTTCGAACTCCTTAATTCCTTGTCAAAGAGATTCTGAAGCCTTCTCAAAACAGCTTAAATTTTACTTTGACAATCAATTTACAAATACTTGCTAAACTTTAACACCATATGGATCCTCGAAACTCAGCGTTGTGAACATCAATACAATAAAGAAAAAGAAAAGGCGGGTAAGCATACTCTGCTTAAGGGATTCCTCAGATGGCTCCATGGTGTGTATGGTGAAAGGCATGAAAGCCATTCTGTGACGAGAAACGGGGTCTTTAATTTCATCGAGTACTTCTTTGACAGATACCAGTTTCTCTGCAGAGCGCATAACTCTTTCCCCTCCATCAATGAGAGAACTGCTATCCACCACAACCACGCTAATACCCTCACTCGATTTGAAACTAGCCCCCCGTAAATCTTTCGGAATGACCAACTGATCTTTTGGTGGTGCCAGTGTTGCCTCTCTTCTCGCTACCTCACTCCATCCACATGGCTTCCCATCGGCCATGGCCGCTATTTTGGGTTTAGGGTAAAAAGAAGGTTTTTTGTTTTTCGCTGTTAAGTCCTGCTCAGGTCTATAGTTGTTTCACAACAAAATAATTTTGCAATTTTGAGTTCTGCTCCAACAGTACTGGCGAATGGCATTTTCGACCTTGATCTGGGAAGCTGGGGTATTTAAATTTCCCGTACTCTGTCAATGTATGTCCAGTCGAATGAAAACCCTAAACCCCAGCAGTATAACCTATCACTTAGGGTTTAACTAATTTTTTAATTTTTATTTTAAGATAAATAGAACGATATCACTAATTAAATAATTTTTTGGGTATTGGGAAGGATGAATTAACTCTCCACAAAATTATTTAGATTAATAGAAAAACAAGGGGCAGCCTCTAATAGTTAAGTTAAGGTGTGTTTAAAAACAATAATAATAAATAGTATTTATTAATGTTTTTGATAATAAAGCAGTCAAAACAAGGGGGCTGACTCGTAATACATAGTAAGCCTCAGAGAGAGCATAACCAGCACATACATAGCTACCAAATGGTAGTCAGCCAATCCCTATCTTAATCATCAAAAACAAAAACCACCTACAGCTATAGAATAACCCAAGATTGATAACAATCTTGTCCATATAGCAACTTAAACAATAGATAGTAAAAAATATACTAACCTTAAACCAACAATATTTAAAGATAAGCATATTGTTCATACTATAAAAACTAAAGAAAGTAGCAAGAGTCTTGGCAAGCCTCATATGGCTGATAAAGAAATTAAACTTAACAGGGATCCAGCCAATCCTGAAATTAAAACTATAACAAAAAAGAAAAGCATCCACCATTAATCATGTTTTCCAGCTCCCATGTGCTGGGAGAGCAGAAGCTCGTCCAATCTTCAGCTAGGAACTTAAATAGTTCCTTCATGGTGTCACCTTCTAGCCCACCCTGCTCACTTTTTCTTGGTGCAGCAGGCACATTGAAGTGGCCAAGGAGTGCATGACTTTAATGGCAAATTTCGCAATTTTGTTGACATGGGAATCCAGATAGTCCAGCTTCTTCTTCATCCATTCAGGTCCTCGGAGATAGCATTACAACCCACATAATGCATCACCTCTGTTAGGGTTTCAAGCAGATCCGAAGCAAATATGAACTAACAATTATATGCAGATTTAAATACAAAAAGATAAAGAAATAAAACAGGACATAGATAACACAGAGATTTAACGTGGTTCATCCAGAATGGGTTACGTCCACCATAAACAGTCGTCCAATCTTTCTTATTATCTAGCAAAAATAGTACATCAACCTCACAATGCTTTAAGCATCCCAGCCGCTTATAACATGCGTTTTTAGGGCAACAAATAAAGTTGGCCTTTTAGGGTTTTATTACAATGTCGGTTTTCATCAACAAAAAACGGCAAAAAAAAATTTCTCGTGGGCTACCGCCCCCGAACCCCTGCTCGGGGCCCGACCCGGCCCCGGACCCCGGCGAGGATACGTGCAAAGTGTACAGTACTTTGCTGATCAGTCGCCACATTTCAACAATCTCCCACTTGGAGACTGATCAGGCTCCACACCGAACAATCTCCCACTTGGAGACTGATACTTACATGACACCACTGTACATACAACATCCGCTGGATAAAACACTAGGACTTAACTGGTATAAATTCCACAATTATCAATCAAGAAGACCAACAGAAACTGATGAAGAAATCAGCTTCTCCTGTGGAACTATCTTTGTGAACATATCGGCAGGATTCTGACTTGTGTGAATCTTCTCACGCCGTAACTGACCCGCTTCCAAAACAGTCCGGATGAAGTGGTACCTGAGCTGAATGTGCTTTGTCCTTGAATGAAAAGCAGAGTTCTTTGCAAGATGAATGGCACTCTGGCTATCAGTATACAATGGGCTATCCTCTTGTGTCTGACCCAATTCCTTCAGAAAACATTGCAACCAAATCATCTCCTTGTTGGCTTCTGTAGCAGCAACATACTCAGCTTCAGTGGTTGAAAGTGCAACAACCTTTTGCAGCCTAGAAATCTAACTGACTGCAGTTCCCCCTATAGTAAAAACATACCCTGTAGTACTCCTCCGTGAATTAATATCACCCGCCAGATCAGAGTCAACAAATCCACTTAGAGCAGCATTAGATCCTTTGAAACATAATGCCTTCGTAGTAGTTCCTTTCAAATACCGAAGAATCCATTTTACAGCATTCCAATGTTCCATACCCGAATTACTCATAAACCTGCTCACAACTCCCACTGCATGTGCAATATCTGGCCTTGTGCATACCATTACATACATCAAACTGCCAACAGCTGATGAATACGGGATGTTAGACATTTTATTAACCTCTTCCTGTGCCTTTGGGCACATCTCCTTAGTCAATTTGAAATGACTAGCCAAAGGTGTACTAACTGCTTTTGCATCCTGCATGTTAAATCTTTTCAACACCTTCTTTATATACTCACTTTGGGACAAATTCAAGGTTCTATTTTTCCTGTCCCGTGTAATCCTCATACCGAGAATTTGCTTAGCTGCACCCAAATCCTTCATAGCAAATGACCTGACTAATTTTTGTTTAAGATCATTTATATGTTACATGTTAGACCCAGCAACAAGCATGTCATCAACATAAAGCAACAGGATAATATAACTGTCATTATCAAATCTTTTAAAATATACACAATGATCAGAATGACATCTATGATAACCGTGTTCAGCCATGAAACTATCAAATTTTAAATACCATTGTCGGGGTGCTTGCTTTAGGCCATACAGACTTTTCTTCAACCTGCACACCAAGTTCTCCTTACCTTTGACCTCATATCCCTGTGGTTGCAACATGTAAATTTCCTCCTCCAAATTTCCATGGAGAAAAGTTGTTTTGACATCTAATTGTTCAAGATGTAAATCATCTGCAGCCACAAGACTAAGTACAGTTCTAATTGAAGTCATTTTTACAACTGGAAAAAATATTTCATCATAATCTATACCCTTTTTCTGTGCAAAACCTTTTACCACAAGTCTGGCCTTATATCTTTTCTGACCTCCTTCCTCCTCCTTCAACCGATAAACCCATTTGTTAAGCAAGGCTCTTTTTTCTGCAAGTAAAGCGACTAAGTCCCAAGTCTTATTTTTCATCAAGGAGTCCATCTCCTCTTTCATGCCTAGCTCCCACTGTTGTTTGGCATCTACCTGCATTGCTTCTTCATATTCTTCTGGTTCACCAGAATCCGTTAATAAAATAGAATACAGAGAAAGAGAAAATCTTTCAGGGGGTCTACTTGTCCTCGTAGAACGTCTAACACTTGCAGGAGTTTGTGGGACAATCTTTTGTTGCTGAGCATCAGGTACCTGTGACATTTCATTTTCAGGAATCTCATCCAACACCACATATTCTTGTTTTTCCTGTTCATGCTTCTTTTCCTGCATCTGTTCTTTATACATAACCTTCTCATTGAATATAACATCTCTACTTCTAATTATTTTCTTATTTTCAAAATCCCATAACCGATAGCCATATTCATCTATCCCATATCCAATGAAGGTACATTTATGAGATTTAACATCAAGCTTGGTTCTATTTTATTTATCAACATGGACAAAAGCTTCGCAACCAAAGGTTTTTAGAAAAGAATAATTTACTTTTTTACCAGTCCATGCCTCCTCTGGAATACCACCATCCAAAGGGGTTGAAGGTCCTCTATTTATCAAATAGACAGTAGTATGTACAGCATCTCCCAAAAATGTAAGGGCAATCCAGCATGCAATCTCATGCTCCTCGCACGTTCCATGATAGTCCTATTCATTCTCTCTGACACACCATTTTCCTGTGGAGTTCCTGGAACTGTCTTCTGCTTTTGAATCCCATTTAAGGAACAGTAATCTTCAAATGTTTTGCTGCAATACTCACCTCCATTATCCGATCTGAGACACTTCAACTTTTTTTCCTGTTTCATTCTCAACCAAAGCTTTCCATTTCTTAAAAGTTTCAAAAACATTTGATTTTTGTTTTAGGAAATATACCCATGTTTTTCTGGTTGAGTCATCAATAAAAATAACATAATAACAAGAGCCACCAAGAGATGATACCTGAGCCGGTCCCCATACATCTTAATGTACAAGCTCTAACTTCTCACTCTTCTTCTCTTTCCCAACCTTGAGAAATCTGACTCTTTTCTGTTTACCATAAACACAGTTTTCACAGAACACTAAATCAATCTTCTTTAGTCCTGGCAATAGATTTTTGGAGTGAAGGATTTTCATCTCTTTCTCACTCATGTGCCCAAGCCTATGTTGCCACATTATCGAATCTGTTCTTGCAACATTTATTATTATTGTCCCTGCAGTAACTTTATCTATAGCAGCTAAGGTAGAGTAAGTGTTACTAGTACACAGATATAATGTGCCTACCTTCACACCTTTAGCTACTACTAATGATCCTTTAGTGACCTTCCACATACTTTCTGAGAAGGTAACTATGCAGCCTTCACTACCTAATTGCCCTGCAGAAATTAAATTTCTTCTTAAATTAGGAACATGTCTTACCTCCTATAGAAACCAATCATTACCATTCTGCAACTTGATCTTTATCTTTCCTTTTCCAACAATTTGACAAGGCTCGTCATCACCCAAATATACCTGTCCAAAATCACCTTGAACATAATCTAGAAAATATTTTCTATGGGGTGTAGCATGAAATGAAGCCCCAGAATCTATTACCCAAGAATCATTAACATTATCCAAACATAAGATTAAAGCATCTTGTAAAGTATTACTTGCAATATTAGCTTCCTTACTGTCATTTTCATTTTTGTCTCCTTCTTTGTTTTTCCGAGACCAACAGTCTTTCTTTAGATGACCAGGCTTTCCGCAGTACCAGCAGTCTTTCTTTCCTCTAGATTGAGAGCGTCCTTTCTTTGACTTCCCTCGTGACTTATCATTCCCAGGGCCTTTTCCTCTTTCCTTTGATCCTCCTCTGTTCTCCACATTCAAAACACTACCCGATGATGTTGGAGTCTCACCTGTGCTTTTCCTTCGTATTTCCTCGCTTAGGATAACACCAACAATATCATCAAATACCAAAGTATTTTTACCAAAGACAGAGTTACTTACAACCATAACCAAGCTATTCCAGCTTTCTGGCAAAGATCATAAAATCAAGAGAGCCCTAACCTCTTCTGCAAAGGTAATTTTTATCGAAGACAATTGACTGGTAATTGTATTAAATTCATTTAAGTGCTCCGCTACAGATCCTCCCTCACTCATTTTCAAATTAAACAAACGCTTCATAAGAAATACCTTATTCGAAGCCGAGGGTTTCTCATATAGCTTAGCCAATGTTGCCATCAAATCTACAGTCGTTTTTGCTTCTGTTATATTGAATGCTACAGACGACGCAAGACACAATCGAATGGATCTCAGTGCCTTTCTATCTAAAATGTCTCACTCTTCATCTGATATTGTGGTCGATTTATTTGCCTTTCCTTCCAATGGCCGCTACAAATCCTTTTGATACAGGTAATCCTCCATCTGCATTTTCCATAACTGATAATTCTGGTCGTTAAACTTTTCGCCCTTGAATTTGGAATCCTCCATTGCTCCCACTCAAATATGAAAGTTTTGCCAATTTACAGAAAACCTCGCTCTGATACCAATTGTTAGGGTTTCAAGTAGATCCGAAGCAAATATGAACTAACAATTATATGCAAATTTAAATACAAAAAGATAAAGAAATAAAACAGGACACAGATAACACAGAGATTTAACGTGGTTCACCCAGAATGGGTTACGTCCACCATACACAGTCGTCCAATCTTTTTTATTATCCAGCAAAAATAGTACATCAACCTTACAATGCCTTAAGCATCCCAGCCGCTTATATCATGCATTTTTAGGGCAACAAACAAAGTCGGCCTTTTAGGGTTTTATTACAATGTCGGTTTTCATCAACAAAAAACGGCAAAAAAAAATTTCTCGGGGGTTGCCGCCCCTGGACCCCGGCGAGGATACGTGCAGAGTGTACAGTACTTTGTTGATCAGTCGCCACATTTCAACAACCTCCTCCTTTTCTCCACCTTCAGCAGTAGTCTGCCCGCCCTTAGACTTTCTCCCGTCCTCCTCAGAGATATGTGGGGGGGAAGTGGCAGAATAAGGGGAGGTGTTCTTATTATCATCCTTAACAATCTCAGAGTCAAGGGCATTAGTATCCAGCTTGGAGGACTCTGAGCCCTCTGTGGCCTCCATATCATCCTCGACCTTATCACTTTTTGCCTTCTCAGAATCTTCCTCACCCTCATTGACATAGTTCTTCCTCACAACAATTTGTTTCATATGGCGTTTGCCAGCAAATCTGTTGGACCTCCGCGGGGTCACACCATCCTTCACGTTAGACTCAACTAACAGGATCTTGGGTTCTTTCCTGGGTTTCTTGGAGGTAGGTTTAGCAGCGGAAGGATTGCTTTTGTTTTTCTCCCCAATTTTGAGGGAAATGAGAGGGGTGTGGTCAGGGGATTGACAAGGCATAATAGGCTTTTTCGAGGTCTTTTTGTTACCTTTTTTAGTATCAGCAGGGGGGCCATGGAGGGAGGGAGCAGGTTGAACAAAGATGGGTTTAGGAGGACACAGGGCCCTGTGGAAATTGTAGAGTCAAAATATCAAACCCTGGTGGAGGATGGTGAAATTGTTGTCTTGACCCATGCAATGACGGACTTCTTTAACAGTAGACTCTAAGGCGTGCAGTAAAAAGAACGGAAAAGAAATAGTATCATGGTTGCGAAAATGATTGAGCAACAGTAAATGGTAATAATAGAAAACACCATACCTTCCCTCAAGGGTAAAGTATTTCATAATAATTTTGCACACTTGGTCCTACAGATAAGGTAGGCATTCTCTGTTGAAACCCCCACGCATCTTAACTGGTTCCTCACCCTTTTTGTAGAAGCAGTTCATACTGGTCTCGTCCGTGACCCTGCTGGTTTTCTTCCACTTCCTTCCCTCAGTTGAAAGACCCGTAGGCTGGGCGATGACGTCCTCATTGATTTCAAATGAAGTATCCCCCATAACAACTCTCCTGTCATTCCAACTGCTGACAAACTGCATGGAGAGGTTTTCATCAAACCCAATCATGGCTTCCATGAACGGGATAATGCCCCCTTCCTTGGCATACATCCAAACGCATGGGTCATTGCAGAAGCAGTCGTCAATAATGTTCGGCTCAACCCAAACTAAATCCCCCCTATAATAGCTTCCTCCAGAGTGAAGTCGGTAAGCAACGCGGAACTGGAAATGGTTATGCAGAGGGAAAAACCAAAGCGAAAGATAAGAAAAATCGACAAAGATTTAGCCAAAGTGTGGTGAGAGCTGCAATAATTATCTTTTATGGTGTTTCCCAAGGCATGCGTCTACCAGCTTCGGTAAGCATGCGAAAGGACACCTCTTAATTCATCTGCCAACTTGCAAAGATCTTTATTATGGAGAAATCTTAAGTTCCAGTTATAGCAATAAGTAATGTACTTGTTATGGTCTATCAGGTTAATGATTAAAAGTCGACGCTTCAATCCTTCGGTTACACAATTATCGGTGGTCGGACACGTCACCACCGGACGAGTGCGGTGGAGAAAATGGGGACCACTGGAAGCCACCTTGGCATAGCCCGCCCAATTTAAATTTGAATTTCCCTCCTGCAGCTTGACATCACAGATGGGCCAAAACGTCCACCCGTAAAAAAACACATAGCAAATCATTGGCTAGTAGAGAAATTTTGGTCTCTCCCGATTAGGGACTTCTATCTGTCAAGAAGTGAATCTAGGTGTCTCCAGCATCTCATACCTTTCATCTCAAGGCCTGTTGCCGCTAGAGAGTCCGCCACCAAATTTCCCTCTCTATAAATGTGTTGAATTTGAAATTCTTCAAGCCAGACTATCATAGATCATATGTCCTTGATTATGTTGCTAATCATCCAACTAATCCCTGAAACTCCTTTAGCCGCCTCAATAATCAGCTTAGAGTCCCCTTCAATGATCAATCTTTTAGCATTAATATTGAGAGCCAATGTAAGCCCCCATAAGAGTGCAAGGGCTTCAACCATGTTACTCGAGACAGAGCCAAAATTCTCCACATAGGCCGGAATCAGGTTGCCCAAGCTATCCCTTATAATTCCACCTCCCACCGCAACTCCATTGCGAGCGGCGCCATCAAAGTTAAGTTTAAGCCATGAGGGGGGGGGGTTGACCATCTAGTGTTAAGCCTCTCCATTTTTTTTGAGTTATCATATCGGAGGAAGTTGTCAGGTAGATTCCATGTCCTAATCCAATTGCAATCCATCACCAAAGGGGCAAATTGTGATTTTTTGCATTTGCAGACCAAAGCATTCTCCCTGAGGAGCTTTCCTGTTATGCCAACCACCGTGTCAACAAAGTTATTAGTCTCACGGAAGATCCGGTTGTTCCTTTCCTTCTAGATATGCCAACAAATATGGGGAGGGATGAGTTTCCAAAACTGCCTAATCGAAAGGTGGGCAGAGGGGCACTTCTAGTTGCTGATAAACTGTTGCGAGCCTTCCAAGAAGGTCCACGCAATATTGAATTTCTGTAAAACTTTGTGCCAGACCATAGAAGCGAAGGGGCAATGAATAAAAAGATGATTTATGCTTTCCTCGACACAATTACACATAACACGTTGATTGGCTAACATGAAGCCTCTCCTTTTAAGGTTATCAATAGTAAGGATCTTCTCATGCAAAACCGTCCACTAGAAGAAGTTTATTTTAGGGATAAGCTGACAATTCCAAACTTCTCTCCAGCTGTAGCAATCATTCATAGGGGCGAACAAGAGATTGTAGGCCGACTTTACACTGAAAGACCCTGAGGGATTCATAGCCCAAACAAACTTATTAGCATGAGGGAATCGGGGGATCCTGACCTCCTCAAGAAGAGATTGTAACTCTCCCACCAAATGGCCCCAATGAGTATTATCTCCCAGACCATCAGCAAGCCTCAACCAATAGCAAGAGGGAGAAATGTAATTCATCACAAGAGGACCCAGTGAGTCCTTGAGAGTTCCCATGAGGCAACTAAAGCGGGAAGAGGCTAGGGGTCTATCGCCAATCCAATTGTCATCCCAGAATCTAATTTTCTCACCATTGCCCACCTGCCATTTTAGGCCCTGTTTAAGCAGCTTCATGTTTTTGACAATTTTGTTCCATATCTTAGAACCAGGTGAAAGCTCATTAGAAGAAAGAAGGGAAGAGAAGGGGGTGTGATTAAAATACTTTGCCCGCATAATCTTGCTCTAGTCAGCTTTGTCCTTCATAAGATTCCAACCAATTTTAGTCAGCAAAGCCTTGTTCAGGTCCGAAATTTTTCTGATCCCTAAGCCTCCCATATACTTAGGTTTGCACACCACCTCCCAATTGACTAAGCTGATTCTGGACTTTTCCTCCATCCCCGTCCACAAAAAACTTCTTTGGATTTTCTCAAGTTTCTCAGCCATAGCAATGGATATCTTAAATAGCGAAAGAAAATAGACTAAGACACCTTAAAGAGAGGCTGACAAAAGCTGGAGTTTACCAACACTACTCATAGTTTTTCCAATCCAGCTAGCAAGTTTCTTCTGCATTCTTTCTAAGATAGACTCCCAGAATTGGGGGATGACCTCCTTAATCATGAGGGGAAGACCCAAGTAGGAATCGGGAAGATCAACAGCACAACATCCAAGGATTTGTATAAGTTTACCTTGGAGGTTTCTATCAGTGTTGAAAAAATAAATTTTGCTCTTGTTATAGTTGATAAGTTGTCTTGAGGCAAGGGTGTAATCCCCCAACAGGTGTTTCCATGCTTTTGCTTCTATAACGGACAACTGGCCAAACAGGAAGGTGTCATCAACAAATTGTTGCATAACCACCGAAGGAAGGGTAGAAGCAGCTTTCACCCCCGAGATTTTTCTAGTCCCGATTAATTGGGAGAAGTTCTTGCTCAAAACTTATGCACCATAATAAACAAATAAGGTGAGAGAGGGCCCCCCTGCCTTAGTCCCTTCCCAGCCTTAAAGAATCCCTAAGGGGTGTCGTTGACAATCACCAAATACTTTCCACCGCCACCTTGATAATATCGAGGAATCTTCCCCGGAATCCCATATTGGAAAGAACAACATACAAGAACTTCCAGCTAACTTTATCATAAGCCTTAGAGATGTCAAGTTTAAGAGCCATACCTGGATTGCGACTTTTCTCCATGGAGTGGATGACCTCACGGGTAGTTATGACTGCATCGAGAATCTGCCTGCCCTAAACAAAACCCCTCTGAGAGGGGTTGATGCATCTATCAAGAAGGGGTTTAATTATGTTGACAACAACTTTAGAGAAGATCTTGTAGACCGAATTACACAGGCTGATAGGGCGATAATCAAACATAAACTTAGGGTAAGGAACTTTGGGAACCAAAATAATGAAAGTGATTCAATTTATTCAGAAGGTTCCCAGTGCGAATGAAGTCCCTAGTATCTTTGATTAGCTCATACTTCATAGTTTCCCAGAACACCTGAAAGAAAGTCAGAGGGAAGCTATTAGGTTCAAGGGCCTTAAAGGCAATCATCGCAAAAACCGCCTCTTTAACTTCATCTTCAGACACATGGCTCATCAGCAGCTCATTGTCAGCATCATTCTGAACTTGAGGGATAAGATTGAGAAGCTTATCACTAACCTCAGTAGGTTCATTGGCCCTGTCATTTGTGTAAGCATTAGAAAAGTATAGAGAAGCCCATTGACCAATCTCGCTATTCCCCACCAATTCCTCATTTTCGTTATTGAATATGGATCAGATAGCATCTCTCCTTTTGTGCTTTGAAGCAGATTTGTGAAAGAAGGAGGTGTTCCTATCCCCTTAGTTAACCACTGGATTCTGGATCTTTGCTTCCAGTAGATTTCTTCAAGGCTCATGATTTCTTTCCATTTTTGTTTCCAACATTCCTCCTCTTTGTGGATATCCATTGAGGTGATCCCCTCCGCAATGGTTCTCTGGAGGTGGTCCAAATTGGTTTCAACCTCCCTTCTCTTGAAGATATCACCAAAGGAATATTTACTCCAGGCTCTGACCTCCCTTTTGATTATCTCCAACTTTTTAGCAATTCTAAACATAGCAGAACCTTTAATAGGGGAATTCCACCAATTTTGGATACACTGTTTGAAGTCCGGGTGAGAGTGTCACATAATCTCATACCTAAAGGGTATGGGGCCCGAGGTTGGCTTGTCAATCCAAGAAAGGAGGATCAGGGAATGGTTAGAGATAGTGTGCGGGAGAGACGAGAGCAAGGAATTGTTACCAAGGTCCCACTTGGCAAAGATCAGAAACCTATCCAGCCCGACCTGAATCAGATTAGAGCCTTTTCTATTGTTAGATCGGGTGAAAGGATTCCCTTGAAGGTCAAGATCAAGTAACTCGTTATTTCTAATGAAGTCTGCAAAGTCAAGCATGCTATCACTGTAATCTGTTAAACCTCTTAACTTCTATGAGGGAAAAAGGGGGGTGTTAAAGTCACCGGCTAACATGAACATTGCCTCCCTATTATTAGTCATGAAGGTAGTGATTTCCTCCCAAACCAGAGCCCAACCATATCTAGTATTAGGAGCATAGATGTTGAATAAGTACCATGATAAGTTGTTCATAGTGAACCTGGTAGTAAGAAAGTTGTGAGAAAGGTCAACAACGTGCCCATCCAACTTGCTCTCATTCTAGAGAGTAGCAATTCCCCCTAAAGCACCTTCCGCCTCACTATAATAGAAGGCAACACCCAACCATATACTGTCCACAAGAGTAGCAAAATTTTTATAGGTCACTTTCACCTCCTGGATTAGAATAATATCAACCTTATTGGTCACTATGCATTTCTTAAGAGCATACTGCTTCCGGGGGTTGTTTAAACCCCTCAAGCTCCATGAAAGGAACTTCATTTCTTACCTTTCTGAGATGTCTCTAGAGTTAATTGTCATCCACTGGCAATTTCTCTGGCCATTACCTTAGTTCTGAGGGTCCTCTCAGAGGGTCTGCCTGGTTTAGAGTCGTTTCCAACATCCACCTTCTTATTTCCTCTAGTTTTTCTTTTAGGTTCTTGCCATTCCTCTTTCTCTTTATCCACAGGCGATGACGGGGCACAATGACTTCCATGAGAGAGAACAGTGATCTCCCCAGTAGATCTAGTAGCAGAAGAAGAGGAGATCGGATCCAGGACGTTCCCTTTGGAAGGCGTGGGCCCAGCACCAGTGCACCATATGCTTCTCCCATTGTCTCCCATAGCGTTGGGATTCAGTTGCTTGAGTGCAGACGGAGTGGTCTCATTGTGCCCTTTCTTCTCTTTGAAGCACTGTTCCGCTTCCAGTCCTTGTTCTACCTTTGTCTGGATATCTCTCCCTCTTCTAAGTCTGGGCCCAAGCATCTCCCCGAGGAGGGAGGTGTCGCCTTGGGGTCAGGGGTTTTCATCATATTAAGAATGCCTTCCAAGAAGGGGTAGCCCTCTTCAATAGTATCTTGAGGACCCTCCCTTTCCTTCAAGTCCTTGGTCTGATCCTCAATATTGTCAGTAATCGGGGGATTGGGGGCGGTAACATTTTGAGTTGCCTCCACATTGACAATACCCGGGGACGACAACTTCTCCTTCAGCTTTTCCTTCGGAGGCGGAGGGACCAGGCAGTCAGCTATTACATGGCAATGTTTTCCACACCTTTGACAATAAAGGGAGGCATTCTCGTAGACAATAGCCTGCGTCCATTTATCCCATTTGGATTTAAGAGTTATGAAGTTAGGGAGGGGGTTGTTAACAACCACATTCACACATAGGCGAGCATGAACTAGTCTAGACTTTTGCATCGTCACATTGTCAGTAGCAACGAACTAACCAAAAGAGTTACCAATCCATCTAAAAATGGTGTCATCCCAGAACTCCAAAGGGAGGCCAAGGAGTCTGATCCATACTGGCGCTAGTCTGAGGAGGTTTGCACTAGGGTCAAACCCCGACTTCCACTTAGAGAGAGTTAAGTAGTGTTTGTTGTAAGACCATGAACCAAACATAATGTAAATGAAGTCTTCTTCAGCAGTGAATCTAAATAAAAAGAGCCCCCCGACATAGCAAAGACAAAGACACTACCTTTAAGTTTCCATCTGGAACCAACTCATCTTCTGACCATATCTATTGTGGGTCTGAAGGCTAAGAATCTCCCCACCAAGCAGAGGTGTAGGGAGGAAGCGATATTATCCATAATATTGTCGGGGAGACAAATCTCGAGACCATCCTCACCAGCAGTTACCTTTGGTAGCAGATTCAACGATCCTAACTTTGTATTTCCAACAAGGGCACCTTTCCAGGCACTCACTTGAGCTTCCCCAGGCAAAGACCCCACAACATCAGTCTTGGGAACCTTGTTAGGAGAATCCAAGCTGGAGGTCTCATGTGGAATCTTCACATGGGAGGGATCCTCATGCAGCACCGCATTACAAGCGTCAATGACACCAACCAAGGGAGCCCACCCCGCACTCTGGGAGCGCAGCACGAGAGCCAGATCCGGACACAACTGAAAGTTAGCAGGGGGGGTCGGGTTTCAGGGAGGAAGAGCCCTCCCCTACAGAAACAACGACCATTGTAGATTCAAAAATCAGGAGAGCGGGATTTAACAATTATTTTTTATTTATTTTATAACTATTTTATTTTTGTATGTGACTTTTAATTATTTCTATATATATTTTTATTTTTAATTAAAAAATAAATATTTATATATCTTAGCTTGGTTAATTATTGAATATATGTAATTTTATTCAAGTATGTGCTCATCAAAATTTTAATCATAATTAACAAATAATTAATTTTTAATCTTAAATTAATTATATTTGTATTATTAAAATTTTAGTTTTAATTTTTTTATTAAAAAATAATAATTTATATATCTTAGGTTGGTTAATTATTGAATATATGTATCTTTATTCAAGTATGTGCTCGTAAAATTTTTAATCATAATTAACAAATAATTAATTTTTAATCTTAAATTAACAAGTCAAAATATTTTTCTTAAAACTTTCTTTAATATTATGTAAACTTATTGACCAAAATAATTGCTAAATGTAAACCATTTCATTGCCAAAAGAACATTTACACACCCTTTTCTCTCACTTTAAAAAGGAGAAGAATGAATAGTATGATCAATTTTATATTGATTTTAATGTTACTTCCTTCATATTTAATGTTTGTGCCATTCTACAAATGCCACAATTTATATAAAAGTATAGAAAAATCTTGGTAAAGATTTAACTAGCATGTGCACCAAAAGGGGGTGCAAGGGTTACACTGATAGTAAGATATGGATGAATTATAGAGAAGAAGAGGTGGTTGTCATTCATTATTAGAGAAGTAAATAGAGTTAATTTCTAACTCTCTTTTTTCTCATTTTATTTTAAGAATAAAAATCATAAAAAAATATGATTAATATTTTCACAAATGAATGAAAGAGAAAGGACAAGATTATCCTATTTCTATACAATAGATCATTTTTGTTTTATATTATATTAATATAATAAAAAAGATAGATTTTAGATATTTTTGTCTCTTTCTATCTCACATCCAGGGAGTTGGACCAATATTTGTTGCTTTGTAGATTGGCCTAGAAAGGTCAATTTTTTGTTATCTTGTTTCTTTTAAGCAACCACAATTACTGCAAATCTTAGAAGCTCATCTAAGTCACTTTGACAATAGAGCTATTCAATTAATGGATCATTACAAGTTTAGAAGCAAAAACTGGTATTCTATAAAATGATATTTAAGTAATGTAATTCAAAATTTCTTATCATTTGGTTTTGCATATTTGTCCATTGAATTTTGGCAAAATTCCTTCTTTTGTCGAGAGACCTTCTAAACCCTCTTCTATCTAGAAAAAACACAAGTTACATACAATTCAATTTCTGTATACTTATGTTTCACAAAGTTGGCCATTATGATTTGGGATTGATCTCTTTTCTTGTTGAGAAACCTTCACAACACTCCTCTATCTAGCAAAAAGATGGACACTAGTTGAACCTTCTCATGTACTTCCCCTTCTAAACTTCATTGTCTTGGAGATTGAAGAACTTCAAAGGGTACCAAACAAACAAAGTTTTTGTATTCATTCAAAATTGGAACAAAGAAATAGAGGTGTAGGATTCTTGAAAAAAAAAATCTGCTCAAAAAATTAGAGAAATTTATTATATGGTAAATATTACTATTAGGAAAAAATACAATAGATTTACAATCTATAAAAGATTAAGAAATGTTTTTAGAAGGAAAATGTTAGTTGCCAAATCCATTTTTTTTATAATATGACTAAATGCTAGTTAGTTGAAGAAAAAATCCAATAAAAGATATTGTAGTTGAAGATCTTTTGGTAAAACTTTTCACTTTCATATCCAATATCCTAGAAAATACAATAATAAAGACTACCCTCTCATGAATCTTTTATTGATTCCTTAACATATGCTCAAGCCAGAAACTAAATTCTACACTATAGAGTTTTTACTTCTTGAGTCACATCTTCTAGTAAAAAAATATATCTTTTCAAACATTAGCTCAACTAGAAACCAAACCATTATCAACCAACAAATTGAATGGTAAAAAGATGGAATTAGTATTTGATACTATAATTTTTCAGCAAAAATATTTGATGCCATATAAAAAAAGTAAAACAAACAAGACCTTCTTGTGGACATTTCAAAGCTCCATCTTCCAACTAAAATTATTTTCTTTCTCAACATAAACTCAATCAGAAAACTATCAAAATCTACAAACCTTTAAAGTATACAATCCTTTCAAACCCGGAAAGTCTTAATTTCAAGTTAAAAAACAAAACTTGCTTGTGTATATTTCATAATGTCCATATTCTGCCAAAAAATCGTAGTCATTAACATAACTCAATCAAAAATAAATCCTAAATTATGACAACAAGAAAGTAAACCCCAACTCCTTAAAAATAAAAATATTAATTTATCAATTATGTTTCCAAATGAACATATTTATTGGGAGAAAATAAGTTAAATATATTGTACAATAAGAGAATCTGATAAAAAAAATTCTCCTTAAAATGTTAATGCAAGAAAGTTTAAGATACAATTTATAATATGATGAAGATGCTCTATCTAAAGATACACTCGTTTGGAGATTAAAACCAGAAAAGCCTAAATGCGAGGTTGAAACCCTTAATTCAAGTAGAAGGCACTTGTGGATATTTGATACTATCCATATTCTGATGAAAATACTTGTTGTTTCCTAATATAAACTGAAGCAGACAACCCCTTAATTCAAGTAGAAAGAACTTGTGGATATTTGATATCATCCATACTCAGATGAATATACTTGTTGTTTCCTAACATAAACTGAAGCATACAACCCTAAACGTGGTAGAGACTTACCAAATTGGCTTTTGAGAATTAGATGTCAAAAGGAAGTTTCATTTCTTTACCAACTTAAACTTAACTTAAAAAAAAACTTAAAACCATTAAAAGCCTAAATTCCAGAATGATGAACCAAATTGACCTTTGTGGATTTATTATAGTAGATACTATGATTGAATTACGACTTATTTTCCTACCAATAACTAAACACAAGAAAATCCCTTGAAACCCAAAAATCAAAAGAGAGATGAATTGTGCTTGCATTTCAACCAAAGCCTTACTTATTTCCAATGAAAAAAAGGTAATAAGAAAATCAAAACCCTAAAACACGCCCCCTCTTAATATCTTATAATTCAAGAACTTCGTTCTAGACTTGCCCTAGCCTCGTTGATTTGCAGCTTAGACTTTAGAGCTTCCTGAAACATTAAATATGTTCTTCCTTCTTTATCCCAAACCATTTTATATAGTTTGGATGATGGCGATTTCATTTTGGTGGTGAAGAAAGGTGGTGGAAAAAGATACAAAGAAATTTGATTTACATTGTTGTGAATTTGACACGTCAACCTTTGATAGTCTATCAAAAACGCATCCAACGTGAGAAATATTTTACAATATTTTAAACTGGTGTGAAAAACAAGTGTTGAGATGCATCAACTACTTGGCAAATTCTCCTACATAAAAAATTAGGCATCCACAACTTTACAATAACGAAGGGAAAAGTCAAGGGTAAGACAAGAGGAGAATCCACTCGAGGGAAAGTATCATCTATAAATATCAATCAAAATAAACAAAGACATATTGAAAAGAAAAGTTACCTTATAAGCCAACTATTTTTTTGATCCACTAATCTCCCGCAAAGAGATAGTTGAAGTATACCAAATTGTGGAAATATTTTTAAAGGGACTCTAACTGAACAAAGAAGCCATCCTACATATGGTGTTTATTTTCATTAAATTTTTTCTTTATTGTTTTATTATGTTTCTTATATCATGATTATGTTTTAATTAGATATATCCAATCATAAATTTACTTATAAGCAATTTTTGTTAGGGGTGTAGAGGCCCCTAACATTCCATAATGTGACTCTTTTATTTCTAGGAGAGGCCTTTCCCTTCCTAGATTTCAACATCATAATTATCTTTATATGACCTTCGACATACCTTTCTTGGTTACATTTTTCATTATTTGTTTTATATATTTGTTTTTCTATTCTTGAGATTATTTTTTTCCAACGAAGCCCCTATTGAAAAATACCTCTCTTATCAAGGTCATTAGCTTGAACTTATCCAGATCTTCATTTTGTTGTTCTTCCTCTAGTGATAATTTTTTTATAACAACGATCTTCCCATCCTTTAAACTATCTTTAGGCCTTATTAAATCCTTCATTTCTTTCAATCCTTGTTTAGCTTCGACAAATTAGGATAGGCCTATCCTATCCTTTTTAATAGACTCAACATTTCTCCTTTTATTTTTTATGCCTAGAAGATAATAGGCCACATCAAAATCCATTTTGTTCTTATCATATTTTAGACCCATCTAAAAAGAGGAGTAGAACAATATTTCACATTTGTAGTTCCCTTTCTATTTACTAAGTTGTTTTAGAGAACTTGGGACATGGGAATCTAGGTTATCTAATGGAGGGGAGAAGCTAGAGTGCTTTTCTTTTTTGGGAAGGTCTTATTCATCGTTTGAGATCATTCTAATAGTTTACAACCTAAGCTACAAAGTGCCTCATTCATAGACATAATTTGCCTTTGTTTGAGAATCTTTTTACCACAACATTTTGCCTCATATTCCAGATTTTGACACAATCTCAAGTTTTCCCATAGGGGAGGAGTAGATATCAAGAGATACACAAATCCTAGTATACATCCAAAATCTTCCATTATCTATCTATTCATCCATCATTATGAAGGAGCCAATTTTATCTTCAATCATTTTTGAGGTTTTAGCATTCTACTATTGTATAAGATTACATAGATTGAACCACAATAGAGTGTTGTTGATTTTGCCATTAATAAGATTAAAATATAAAACTCATTCAACCAAATAAGCTTGCATATCAATCGTTATAAATTCTTAATTTATTATTTCTAATTTTCTCTCCCATGTAAAGCATTTCCCCGAAAAAAAACTCTAAGGTATAAACTTAATTTTAGCATCTTTTCCCCATTTTCTTTCACATCATTTCTAAATTGTTTCCCTAGCATGCCATTCAATTGCCCATTTCATTAAAAAGGCACATTCTCGAAGGCAAGCCACAAAATTGGTAAGTTTGTTTGAATTCGAGTAGAAGGAAATCTGACATAGCGACTGATTTGAATGTAGGGAATTTTCTTTGCACCTATCATCAAATTCAAACTTTTGGGTCTCTAGACTTTTTCATTGGACACACAATAAAGATTGTATGTTCTTCAATCCCAAGATCTCCCTCTTATGCATCACTTGCACCCTAATTGCTTGCTCGCTCTAATTTAGCTTCCCCATATTTTTGTAGAATAAAAGTGTGACCCCCTAGAAATCGACCGATCATTGATGCCAAAATTTCACCTTCGAGATGCATTGACCCATCAAAAATTATGCACCACAACTTTATGACAATGAAGGGAGAAGTCAGACGTAAGATATGAGGAGAATCTGGTGGAGGGTTCTCCACATAAATAGCCTATCAGTTAAATATGATGAGGTGGATAATATTAATGAGGGCACAATGTACTACTTAATTTTGAAATATAAAGGTTATCATTAAATATTATTGTTTTGATATGTAAATTGTGTTGACATGTTTAGCATAACTGATACAGATGGAGAATGATGACTGAACCGGTACAAGATTGTTTGAGATGACATTGTGATGAAGAGATTGAGATTGCATGATGGATGACTTTGATCAATTATTTATGTTGTCATTGATGACAACTAATGTTTATTCATTTCTACTGATATTTACTTATGTTGTATTGTGTCATCTAAATCTTTTGGTCTATCGGAGAGGGCTTACCGGTAAAGAATCAAGAAACTAAGAATTAGGACCTTAACCGGTAAACGAGGAAATATTTTGATTGTATCTAGCGATTGGTGATGTTTGAGGCTTTGTGGTCTTGAATGTAAGTTTCTATCATTGTAAAATGTATCTGACCGAAACCACATCATGTTGTGACAACCAAAAGTTATGTTTATAATTTCTATTGAGTTTTTGCCAGGGTTTAAGAAGGGTTTAAGGACCGGTAAAGAATTCTCTTGACCGGTAATGATTTTTGGTTTGGCGGTAATCTACATCAAGTTCACAGGTTGATGAAAACGCAACAAAAACCGTGTGATGTGTTTGAAAGATGTTTTGGCGTGTTTGGACAACAAATTTATTGGAAAGTGCAAAGTGCTTAGCGAAATGAGCCAAGGGTTTGACTTTGTACCAGATCGACTTGTTGTGATGATTTATGATTATATTGATTTGTAATTGATTGTAATGATCCATATGATGATCTTTAATGAGTTGTAAATATTTGTGATGATCTATGTAGTAAGTCTTAGGGTTTTGATGTCGACTTAGTTGTAAAGGTTATTTATGCCGATAAGGTTGATGTTTTGAAGTGTCAGTGATTTTGAGAAGTGTGTGAAGCCAAACCAAGGTGTGTGAGAAGATCTACCAGAGTGATGCAGACTTAGAACTTAATTGGATTTGATCAAGCAAGTAATCGAGTGCTATACACAGATCATTCACAGTTGTTCTCTAACAATTACAGCAGCTAAAATCCCTTAATCGGGTAGGTCCTAATAGGCCTCACATTGTAAAATCTCCTAATAGGGTGACTCAATATCTGAGATCTAAATCCTCTTGCAAGTTTGATCCTAATAGATCAAAGCTCCTAACAGGGTGACTCCTAATAGGGTCTGCTCCTAATGGGGCATCATTGTAAGCTTCTAATCAGGCTTGGCTCCTAACAGGGCGCATTCTGAAAGAGTGCAAAATATTTGTGGGTACCAATTCCCACCGTGGTTTTTCCCTATTTGGGTTTCCACGTGAAAATCATGGTGTTCATATGGTGAATGTTTTTGATGTGATGGTTTTCTTTACTTTTAGTTTATGCATGGTTAGTGAGTACTTAATGTGCAACATTGATATATCAGTTTAGCAGATATTTATCAATAGATACCGGTACTGGTAAATGACTATAGTGTTGATCTATATTTGATTTGGTGAAAGTTTTATGAGTCTGAGTTTCTGATTTCATATTATTGTTAATACTGATTCACCCCCACTCTCAGTATTAACCGGATCCTCTACGATCAACAAATTGTCAAATTTAAGGTAAAAATAAATATTTTTTTGTTATTTTTTTATATTATGTTTATTATTTAATATTAATATTTTGACATGTAAATTATTGTCAATTTTAAGTTAAAAGGCAAGTTTTTATTAACACACTCAAGTCAATATGCCCCTATTGCCATTATAGAAGCCTCTCAAACTAATTATAATTTTTTATTAGCATACTCACATTATTACACTTTGACTAGTCGAACCAAGTTGTTCTAAAGTCAGCCATTCTTGGGGGGTATATTAGCTAAGAAAAGATAATTAGTTATAATTGAGGATATTGTAGCTACAATATCAAAAAGATAGTTCCATGTCTATAGATTGGAATAGGTGAGTGTAAGATCATAAGAAGTCTATTGTAAACAAAGGATAAGGATCATTATATCAATATAATCTTATCCTTCAAGTTAATAAACTTGATATTTTCCTTTAATGTATATGCATATTCTTATGTTCTAACTAATGCTAGTGTTTTAGGTTGTGTGATTAGGAATCCCTTCATTTGTACCCCTACTTGTGTCTATGTCATATCTAGCATTAGAGATTATGTCACAAGTTTTTGAGTAGAAGACAGAAGGTGGATCATTAAAGTTTCAAAGTAGAGGTCTTGTAATTATTGTCCTTTGTAGTGTTAGTGCTTTTTTTGCAGTCTTTATTTATGTTTTTTTTCAAGTGGTTCTTGAAACTTAAAATATATACCATCCTTATGAATGACTCCACATAAGGTACTTAGGAAACTTTTAGATTCTCTATAGACTATCGGGAATTTTTCTAGATGTATAAGGAAAACAATATGGTATACATAAGCATAATTTTGATAGAAGAAATCTTACTTAAATTATATGAGACTATTTATTAGGGTTATTTTGACATACTGAAACTCTGAAACTCTAAGAAAACTATAAATAACCAATATTGTAGATTTTGGGAGCTAAAAAGATATGTTCTAAAAAGGTTTATTTTTTGTTTTTTTGTAAAGGTCCCAAAAATTCTATAGTTGAGTGTGAACATCTTTGATATTTTATTGTTTTCTTAATGTTTTCTAGCATACCCTAATATAGAAATAATTCTTTTTTAAACCCTAACATTGAAAGATTAAAAAAAACTAATTTAAAATTCTTCAATTTTCATTTTAAACCAAAAAAATGTAGACTACAAAAATTAAAAGGTTTTTACTAACTTGGAAGAAAGCAGATATGGTTTTGTGGCCTAAACTTGCTTGAACTAAGTAGGATCCCATTTTTATGCAACTTACGGTCGAGTAAAATGAACTCATCGTAATTTAAAAAATAAATAAATACATTTGCAAAATAAAAATCCATTTGGTAATAATCGAGATCTTGTTTCACAAATTTAGGCTTGAGATCTAGATGCATAACAAGATTCCCTTCCAAATTTAGGCCCAAGATCTCGATGCATAACAATTTTAGTGCATATTTTCATTTTTGGTTGTCCAAAAATTCCATGAGAAGTGGACTCAAATTCTTTCTTTTACCTTGATTTATGTTAGAGAAGGGAGAGTCAAACAGGTTTAACAAGGTGTGTTATGATAGCTAAATCATGCTAATGAAGATTACAAAGAAGAATCTCTAACTGCTAGATAATCTAAAAACACAATTACAAAATGGATGCTACACTATGCACCAAGCACAAATATTACAAAATAAAACCTTTGTATGCTAGGTAATCTAAAAATGCAACTACAAAATAGTTGCTACAGTGTGCACCAAAATATGAGATTGCAAAATGGGTGTTGTAGTGTGCACTGAGTACATTATATGCCCCCATTAAGATGTCAACTTATAGTCATGTTGATATCTTAAGGAACATATAGATCCACATCAAGGATAAAACACCATTAAAACCAAGGAGATATCCTTAAACATGCATATGTTCCAAGCTAGGAAGAAGATCCTTATAAAGGATGCAAATCTTTAAATAAGGAAAAGGTAGTTGTATGTGAGATATCTCGCAACAAGTGTAAATGGATACTTATGAAGGACGTACATAACTATCAGAGGGAGAGGGAGATATCTTTACTTAAAGATATCTACCTCCAAAATGAGAGGAGATCTTTAATAAAGATGACATCTCCAACATTAAGAAAGGGAAAGGTTATCAAGAATACACACCTCCTTAATTGCTAGCAGAGGGGATTCTTGATGAAGGATTATTGACAAACAATTATATGCAATAAAAAAAAATTATTAGAAAACATACAATTCAACAAATTGAAAATTGGATCCTAATGAAGGACAATGTTTGAAAACTATTGTTGCCCCTAGTAGAGAGACAAAAATAATTAGGCTATTATGTTGCTACCCAAGTTTGGTTGCACATGAAATTGTACCACCATGAATCACAACGAGCCCTCAAAAAGTAAGCTACTAGTGTCACAAAGTGAGGAGCAACATAATAGGAATGAAATGTTATTTAGAAGGGACAAGACAAAGGTGCAACTCATTGCCACTTGTCATTTGAATGATACCAGAATTGATGAATTGTTGAATTTTACACTCCAAAGCTTGACGTTCATTAGTGGAATAGCCATACATTTGATGATACACACAAAAATAATAATTTTCATGATATTGTTTATGATTTCTATTTCGTTTGGCCAAGAGAGCATAATCAATTTGGCTTGAAGAATGTGAGATTTTGCCAAGATCAAGAGCTCAATGAGAAGTACAATAGAGAGACAAAATAGATGATAGGAATAAGCTGTATTCTATCAAGATGAAAATATTGATCAACTGGATCATCAAAAGTTACATACAATGAATATGAACCTGCTTATATAGGCAAGGCTATATGGATATGTGAGCACACAAACATGACATGTGGCTCAATAAAAAACAAGGGTAGGTAGGAAATAGGTGTGGTAGGTAGGAGAAACAATCAAATATTCCACATGAGGTGGATCGCCCACCGAATGTGGAATGTAACAACAAGATAAGACCACAAAAGGTGGAAATTCTCCTACACACACTATCCCAATGTGGCACAAACACCCAAGTGTCTCATACCCAAACTACTATGATATGCATGTACAAAAGTAAACTTAAGTAAGGTGTAATAATATCCAACATGAATAATTAATTACACCAACACCCCCCCTTAAGTGCAACTTAGGGGAATGCACTTAAGCCTACAATGCAACTAAGCAATGCAAGATGGGTCCTGACTACAAGGCCATGTTAGGTACCCATGTACAAATGCAAATGCATGCAAACCAATGCAATGAAATCTCTCACAAAATGGGGAAAGAGAGAAAAACCCAATGGGAAAAAACCCTCCCCCAAAAGAGAGATGAAAGCTATACAAAGAGAACTCTCAAAGAAGTATGAGAAGGACAAAACCCCATGTGAGGAAAAAGTCCCCCCCCCCCATACGAGAGAAGAAGAGAAGCTAGGTAGCCCCTCCTCAATGTAGAATCTGCACCAATGGTAGAAGCTCGATGATGTATGAAGAAACTGTTCCACGAATGTCAAACAACATTCCTCCCCTTAGGAAAAAATAAAACCAAAGGTGTATCCATGAAGTCTCCCCAATCATGAAGGGAAGATGTGGGAAAAAAACTCATGATGAATGGAATCTTTGAAAACTGCTCAAGTGTCCCCATGTCGATGCTGAAGGTTACCCCCTCCAAAGGTGGTGAGTTGCTCCACACTGTTGAAAAGGGTACTCCAAGATCTAGTGGAAAAGAATGTAGAACAATAGCCAAAGACTCACATGTCTCCTCTAAAGACAAAGAGACCTCCTCCAACTGTTGTACAAAAATATCCATAATCATGTCAACCTCTAACGAATGATCATGTAGAGAATGCACAAGAGGGTCAGAGTGTTCCCTCACAACAATCGAAGAAGGATCATCTTTATCAAAGAGAATATGAATATCATCAATGATGTCTCCCAAATCTGCAATGTAGGACTCCACAAACAAACCTGCAATGTTTGTCAAGTAGTCATCCCAATGAACTGAAGCTGGAAGACATGAAATATCCCGCTGCACTGAATCACAAGAAGGCAAAAGTGTCGCACTAGCTACATCATCAGGTGCAATAGGTAATGTGATATCAATAGGAGGAGATGAAATAGAAGGCTCAAGAACGGGGTCACATGTGAGAATCCCCAAGTTCAAGTACCCAAAGTTCTCCTCAAAATCTGAATGATCAACATAGGAAGAATCAACCTCATTAATAGGACCAAAATGTGAAAAAGAGTACAACTGAGATGCATGATCAACCACCCCAGTCGTAATGATAGCTCTAGTCTCCAAGTCTTTAATGATAACTAAATCAGGTGTGAACTCCATAGTTTTCTTTGTTTCCCCATGTGTGATTTGATAGATGGAAAGAAGATTGTTTGTCAAGTGGGGTGCACACAACACATCATTGAAGGAGTTATGCCCAATGGCAATAGATCCTTTCCCAATCACATCCATGTATGTATTATTGCCCATCAAAATTTGTGGCATGTGGCAAGGCTCAAATGAAGAGAACATAGAATGTGAAGATGTCATATGATGAGAAGCCCCTGAATCTAGAAGCCATCTCCCTAAATCATGACTTGTAGTAGCACAAAGAGCTTGTCCCTTTCCTTTATTTGTCCCAAAAGAGTGATCCTTTCCTTTATCCTTTTCTTTGGAAGCCGAAGTAGACATTCTAGAAGGTAGGTTGATTTTGTTCTTCTCAAGAAGATGCTTCAACTCATCAATATCCTTCTTGTAGCAATGTTGTTCATCATGTCCCGACTTCTTGCAATATGCACAAAAAAGATTGTCCTTATATGATTTCCTCTGAGGTGAGTCACCTTGTTGTGGAGAGGATGATTGTGCTCCATCTTGTTGTGGTTTTGACTTAGGTTGCTTTTGATTCTTGTCTTTTCCTTGATTTCTTTGATTCCCCTTATTAGCCACCAATGCTTGTGACTTTGAAGATTTGAGAATCCCCATCTTGGTCAACTTAGATTGCTCAAGAATCAACATCTCCGTGAATGCATCAAGTGAGGGAGAAGTGTATGAGGAACCTTGAGCTAACCTATGGGTATGAAAGCTAGATACAAAGGCTGCATACTCTAAAGGAAGCTTGTCCAACAAGTTAAAAACCAATTGAGCATCATTTTTGTTAATTCCACAATCCTTTAGCTTTGCTCTTAGCTCATTTGCTTTTGTGACATAATCTTGGATTGTATCAAAATCCTTGGGATCCAAAGTTGTGAGTTCACTATCAAGCTTGTAGCCCTTAATCTCATCAACTTGACCATACAATTTCTCATAAATATCCCAAGCCTCTTTAATTATAGTACACTTATCAATGTGAAAAATGAGGCCATCTGATACATACTTTCTAAGAGTTCCAAGTGCCATAGCATTCTTAGTGAGATGTTCAATTTGAGCATTAGGATCAACCGAAGGATCAAGTGGTGTTGTTATAGTTTCATTTACATAATGAATGAGTCCTTTTTCCATTAGTTTACTCCATGCCTTTATCTTCCATGAAGCATAATTATGAGGAGTTAAAACTAGAAATGTAGGAGAACCCATAGCACCAAAATGAAAAAAAACACAAGATATCTAGAGAGGCACAATCACACAAGACACCCCCCCAAATTACTCAATCAAAGAAACCCCCCCCCAAAATGGTGATTTGG
Organism: Cryptomeria japonica; assembly: GCF_030272615.1. Classification (NCBI taxonomy): domain Eukaryota; kingdom Viridiplantae; phylum Streptophyta; class Pinopsida; order Cupressales; family Cupressaceae; genus Cryptomeria; species Cryptomeria japonica. The sequence goes on from NC_081411.1 coordinate 405,260,437, forward strand.
CACTTTATACTTAGTGCGTATACAATGGGCCACTTGCAAAACAAGGCAAGGTGGACTTCTGATTTCAACTTTACAACTTCTCAAAATGAGATATAAGAGACTTCAACAAATATTGCTACTGATCTAAACTGAGATCCAAGCAAAATGCAAGTACCAAATAGGCCAAGAATGACCAAATACTAAAAGTACATTTTCTACTCAAAATCACTGCAAACTAATTGCATATTATAAAAGTAGATAAAAAATTATGCAATTTAAAAAAAAATGGCACCTGAAAAGGAGGTCGTATGACCCCAAATGAAGCCTTTGAAGTTGCAAAATCTGGGATTGAACAAGTACAGTCATGAGAATCTGAAAATTATGAAAAATCCATCCATCAAAATCAGAAATTTCCTCCACCACTGCGAAGAGCACAAAATTCTAGCCCATTTCAAAAAAAATTGCACCAAAAAAGGAGCAAAAATGAGTAAGTTAGGGCCATTTGAAGTTGAACTGCAATTTCAAAAATGCAAATGAGAGGGGGCTAAAAAAATTTCAAAATTGCTGACATGTTCTGACATCAGCAACTAACTGCATTAAAATTGATGGTCTTTTGACCGTCATCAAACCGTCGCTCCCCCTGCACAAACAATCTGTACTATACAGAAAAATGATGTGGCGATTGTGTGGCGCTGACGTGGCAGATGACTGTATTGTTGTAGTGGTGGCCAACTGGGCAAGTAACATGGTCTGATAGGCATAGCATGGTAGTCCACGTGGACATGCTAGAACCAGAGTTGGGGGCAACTGCTGGAGCTATTGTGGTCGTCGTCGGGGGAGATTGCAGAGCCCGGAGAAAGTCGGATGACATAGATAGCACGGGTGGTGCCGGGACGCGAGCGACGGAAGCCGGAGATGCAGCATGGGCAGCGCTGCTATGGTCGCTGTTGGGGAGGATGCATGGCGGTCGGTCGTAGTGGAGCCCAGAACACAGCGGTCGGGTAGAAACTACAAGCGGTGGGTCACTACTGGCAGTGGGAAGAAGGATAGGTCATCAGCTCCAGGGAAGCTGACAACAGTTGCAGATGGTGGTATGGCGGGGGATCGCCGTAATAATTAAAACCCTGCCAAAAATAAAAAAAAAATTGTGCGTACGGTGCAGGTCATGATGGGGGGGGTCAGCGGACCCACCAAAAATATAAAATATTTATAAAAAAAAAATTCAAATGAAACTTTACAATAAGCCTGATAAAAAAATATTCTGGGATTAAAATAGAAAATTAAAAAAAAAAAAAAATTCGCAGAAATAAAAAAAAATAAATATTTTTACAAAATCCGTACAATATACCAGAATTGGCGAAAATTTTTCCCTCACCAAAATAGGCTGAATTTATACTCAAAATTCATGGAAACGGCCTCCCGGACTCAACCGTGATGTCCAAATCGTTGTATGACGCCCCCAAAAATATCACCTCCCTAGATCCAAAAATTGAAGCCTCCAAAATGACTAATCAAAGAAGCCCTTTAGGCTCTGATACCATGTAAGATTTTGCCAAGAATAAGAGCTCAATGAAAAGTAAAATAGAGAGACAAAATAGATGATAGGAATAAACTAGATTCTATCAAGATGAAAATATTGATCAACTGGATCATCAAAAGTTACATACAATGAAAATGAGTCTGCTTATATAAGCAAGGCTATATGGATATGTGAGCATACATACATGACACATGGCTCAATAAGAAACAAGGGTAGGTAGAAAATAGGTGTGTTAGGTAGGAGAAACAATAAAATATTCCACATGAGGTGGATCACCCATCGAAGGTGGAATGTAACAACAAGATAAGACCACAAAAGGTGGAAATTCTCCTACACACACTATCCCAATGTGGCACAAACACCCAAGTGTCTCATACCCAAACTACTATGATATGCATGTGCCTAAGTAAACTTAAGTAAGGTGTAATAATATCCAACACGAATAATTAATTACACCAACAAAGAACATTGAACAAAATAATCTCTTCTTTAGATGAAAAGTTAGGAGAAGAATACATAGATGTATTAGACAATGGAGGAGGGGATGTTGACAAAGGAGGAGGTTGGAAACCTAAACCCTCTTTATAAAAGTGTGATTTATATTTGTTACAAGCCTCAAAACTATGTTGCATACATCCTAGCCATGCCCATTACATCCATGTTTAGAATCAAATGTAGGATCTTTAGTGGTTTTTGAAATGTCAGGAGGAAAGGGTTCACTCTTAGTTTCAATTGGGCTGAAGTCTAAAGAGCCCCAATTATCATCAAGACATGTGTTAGAAGAGAAAGTTGGAATGGGTTTGGAAGAATCTTGGATAGATGAAACACAAGGCCTATTCTAGGCTTCATACTTAGAGTGAGAGACTTTGTATTCTCATTTAGAGGGTGTAAATTCTAATGGACCCCAATTTTCTCCAAGAAAGCATCATTAATAGGAGACTGTTTTGTACAAGGAAGTAAAGTGAACATAAAGAAAGATATGCATCCTAATTCTTCTTTGACACCATTATAAGGGTTAGGATCAACCTTGATAGTGTACAGTTGATTGTCATTTACAAATTTTATCGTGCGATGAAGGATAAAAGGGCCTACTTGTATAGCATGAATCCACAATGTACCTATAAGAAGATTGTATGTGATGGTACTAGGCATGTCATGGATAAGCATGAGAAAAGTCACGAGTCCTAACATAATAGGTAATATGATTGTATGTAACGATTATATACCAACATTATCAAAGCCACAAATAGAGAGAGAAATAGGTTGAAGGAGGGAGGAAACCATATTGATATTATGGAACAAGTTTATGCTACAACATTAAGACCTAATCTATTATCAATTAAGGTACACTTTATCCCATGTTCATTATTGCAAGGTATGATCATGAGGGTATAATGTTGATTTTGAACTTCCAAGAAGGCAATTCATCTTGTGAGAGCATAATATTTGTCTTTGGTTCATGCATACAATTAAATGGGGTTACTACATCATTTGGTCTAGTAGGAGAAGCAACTACCTTATATAAGGCTTCTTGGATCAACTCATGGTATGTAGGTGAAGTTTGAATCATATCTTGTTTAGGGAGATCTTAGCTAAAGTAGCATGAATCTACTCAACAAGATTATGCTTCCTACCGACATGTTGTTGAAGATGAAGGGGTGGAGGAAAAATAGGTTGAGAAGTAAAAAGAACATTTTTATGAGTATTGTATGTGTGGGCCACTACATGATAACTAGTTTGTTGTGACATTTTTTGATTCATCCTATCTCTTTGAGTAATTTTTTTGCATAATTTAAGATGTCATTAGGAGGTCTAGTTGGCTTCTTAGCAACAACCACGGATCTGGTTTGAGGTTGCACAATAATCTTAGGATTTTCATGTTCATTTGTATTATTGGAGATATAAGTTGTATTGACAAGACTTGAATTAGGCTCTTTATTCACTAAATCTTCAACTTGATGAGAAAGAGAAGTGGAAATATTTCTAGTGATATCATCTTATTGCACCAAAGTATCCACATGAGTAGGAAAACTTTTGGGAGAAGGCCAAGTATAATTCATCAATACTTGATTTCTAGAATGGAGGTCATTGAAGTGGATAGAAGGTAAGGTATCAATAGGAAAACTAGCTCAAAGATATCATCCTCTTGCACCAAATTATCCTCATGGGGGAGGTACATTTTATGAAAAGAATCAAGACCATTCTTCAAATATTCATCCCTAAAAAGGAAAATTATTGGAAGAAGTGTTAATAATCTCTTCTTGCATCAAAATGTTTGTATTAGTGACAAATGTTTTTGGGGAGGGGCTATCATTGACCTTAAAGGTACAACATGTAGAGTATGCCACAATTTTCAAGGCACTCACTAGGCCATATATCAAAATTTTAAAAATATTTAGCAAAGCTTTTAAGAACAAAGATGTGAAACATAAGATATGCATAAAGGCTACTAAGAATTTAAATGTGAAATATAAGATCTATTTCAAAAAGTTTAAGAAGGAGAATGTGAAAAATAGGACCTTTTTCAAAGGTTTTAAGAAAATGAATGTGAAACATAAGATATCTGTTAAGAAAGGAAGTGTAAAACACAATACATATTTCAAAGTCTTTAAGAAAGAAAATGTGAAATATATGAAAGAAAAAAATGCTTGAAACAATTTTGAGATGTGATTTAAGTGCACAAGTGATATATTTCATAAATGATTACAAAGATGAATCCATTAAATGCATAAAAATCAAATTTGAGAATGAATAAAAAAATATACAAGTGTAAGACATGTTAGGTTCACCAAAATGAAATTATGAGAAATGGGATCATAACCTAGAGACATAAACTACTTACGAATATCGATTTCAATAGGGGAAATAGCCACCAAGATGAAACTTTTGTCCCAGAGGAGAGTTGGATGCTATGTATGATCATTTCCTCCTATTGTATTTGATATGATTTGTTGTAAAGATGCAAGAAGTAGGTAAAAGGATGCAAAATTAATCATATTTAGCATAAAAAGATAGAAGCAAAACTGAAATTCAAATCAAAGATACAAATCTAAAAATGAGATACATAAATAAACCTATCATTGGAATCTGGAGTTGAAAGTGTTAGTTAAGTGTGCTAGGAATCCTAGACCTAAAGATGCTTCCATCAACTAAAAGTTCAAATCCTGGCTTAGGATTCTTTGTAGACCATTCCATACAAAATGCAACAAAAAAGTGTTAGTCACATGTGCAAATCAACATAGACTAGGGGCTTTTTCCTATTAAAAAACTAGAACTATATGTCTCACTTCACTTAGTGCAATCCTATAAATTTTTATTGTAAGATCCATGAAAACAAATAAAAAAGAGGGAAATATATTGTGTTGTATATAATATTTTTCCTAACTCAAACCCTATGTGGGAATTAAACTCCACTACAACTATGATTGACTAGGAGAGAGCTTACCCCTAGTAGGGTAGAGGCTAAATCTAAAGTAAAATGCTAAATTGACAAGATTATACCTCAAGATTGATGATGGTGGTGATGCAATGCTCTTTAGATAGGTCTTCCAAGTGTTGATGCAATAACATGATGAATCATACCAAAATCCACCATGAAAACATACTCGAAGATAGCTAATTGTAGCTTGATGCTCCTTAAACTCAAATCTACTACTAAATGAAGGAATTGAGTTCGTGAAAAGGACTTGTGGGTTGTGTAAGATGATAAAATAAATTAGAGATGATGCCTTTATATTGGTTTCTTAATATATTTTCACATTTAGGCCATCTTCTAATGGTCGTATACACAAATCAAGACTAGATTTGTAAAGGGAAAGCCAACACTATCAATAACTGAAATTTTGAGAAATTTTGGTTAGTCCCCCATCATTTACATAGTCCTACCAAAATTAGGCCTCTAAAAGGGGATTCATGAGTGTTGAGGTAGGTGAAGCAAAATTAGGTCCTAATTTAGGTATTTGACAATAGTAGGATGTGATAGGGCCCAAATTAGCTTGAGAATGACATAGGCTAAGGCACACTAAATCAAGGTCCCAAAAAGGTGTGTAAAATTATAAAGGGTTTATAATTTATAACACTACACTGACACTACTAACATTTCTTTGCCATTGATGTCAAAGGTGGAGAGTTATAGAAAGGGGGGTCATTATAGAAAGAGGGAGTGTTATGTTCTTGTTGTATTCACAAACAATTCCTTGCAAGGTTGCCATCAGTGAAAGGTGGAGATAATTAGAAATATCCTCATTGATTTCAAAGTGTGATTTGTTTAAGAATGGACATTGTTGGAAGTATGGTAATTGATGTTAAAGTGAGATTGCTGGAAATACTATCATTGATGACAAAAGTTGTTGATGTCAAAGTTTGGGAGATTTTTTATTATATTGGCTTCAATTGTTTAGATGACTCATTGAATTTTATTATTTTGAAAGAGGTGTAATTGGAGGCTAACTCATGAAATTTAATTAATTACTATTATATAATTTAATAGGGATGACTTATGTGTTTTATGCAATTAATTTTGGTTCCGAAAGGGGTGTAAAAAGGTGAAGTGTGTGTGAGAAAATGTTTTATCATTCGAATACAAAGTAGTGAATATTTAATATAAATAATATTTTTTGAAGTATGAAAGTGCAAATAAAATATGGTCATCATTTTTTGAAGAAGCAACATCCAAAAGGCCAAATTTTGCAAAAGAGGTCATTTCCTCCTAAAAGAAGAGATTGGCTTCTATTGCTTAGTTGGTGCTTAGTTGTGAGGATTGGTGTCTCCAGTAGGTTGTTGCTTACACATTCTATAAATGAGAATTGGTGTCTCTAATGGGTTAGTGCTTGAAAATATTGTAAGATCATTTTTGTTGTGGCTATATTTAGAGAATAGATCCAAGCAATCATTCTTCGTGGTTTTTCCCTAAAAGGGTTTCCATGTAAATCTTGTGTTCTTAGTTGTCTAGATCTTGTGTGTTTTCTATTATTGTGGTTGTTAAATATTTGATAAGTAAATGTTTATCTTATATTGATTCATCTCGCTCTTAGTATTCATCACCATGCTCCTTGCAATATATATAACCCTAAAAGTGTTTCCTCTTTTATTCATTCTTTTTTTCATCCTACCAAGTTGATTGAAAGCTTACATTTTTGGAATGGGTTAGCATAGGATGAAGGGTAAATTGAACAAAATAAGGAATAATAAATGAAATAGTTATTGATAAGTAATTTATTGTAGGTCCAAGGGGTGGCAACATATGATGCACATAAAGAAACACCCAAAGGAGAATTATATCTATACAAATTAGCCATCATTGATCATATACCACCATGCAAGGAAAAAAATGAGATAGTACATATTAATATACCTTAAAGATGTAGATTAAAAAATATGTGGCTCACAACTAATCAAGACAAACATCTTCGTACCTCAGCATAGGTTGATATAAATGTAGGAACGATAGCCATATGGCTAGTCAAAGGAATGGAATGATTAACTTTACTGGGAGGTTGTGTATAACCTAGGACTTAGAACAACTCTTCATAGACATGATTTTAGAGTCAACAATACAAGAAATACCACACAAGATATCAACACCAAGTTTATCACTTTGAACGATTCTTTTTTCCTTCAATCAATGGGAGAGCTTCACTTTCCAGGTATTGTTGACTCATCCATTGTTGAAGATTTTCAAATTGATTGTCAACCTTCTCCAATTGGTCAATGGAAACCCTAGTTAGTGATTCATCCACATCATGATAATTATCTAAAGAATGAGGATAAACGAGAACATTTGAAGGATTTCTAGAACCACCAACATCCTCATGAAACAAGTTGTCCAAATAAGGCTCCATCTCCTTGGTAGTTAAACCTTGGGAAGCCTTAATTCTACAACTTCTTCTCACAAGGAATATTATAGGTTCCATACTAATAGTAGTAAAACTCATGCACTAAGGGAGGGAAATTGGAAATTTGAAATTTGCAAAGTAATTGAATAATGTAAAATTTTAGAAAAAAATGATTACTCAATTAAATAAGCAAATTAATTGAAAAGATAAATTATGCAATCCCCTATGAAATTGAAATTTAAAATTAGGGATTTGTTAAAATAACCTCTTAATTTTAAAAATTTAAATTGAAAATGATGTAAAGGAAATTTAAAATTAGGGCCCTGTAAAAAGAACCTCATAATTTCGAAATTGAAATAATCAATTTAAAACTAAAAAATAGGGCTATTTTAAGTAACCATTTAATTTTAAAATTTAAATTTGAAATTGTCCACAAGAGATTTAAAATTAGGGTCATGTTAAAAGAACCTCTTAATTTTAAATTCATAAATTGAAATGATGAATCTAAAATTGGGAAATGCACAAGGTTAATTTAAATTTAAAAATTAGGGCTTTTTTAATTAACCACTAAATTTTAAAATTTGAAATTTGATCCAAGATTGCAAATTTTAATTTGAAGTGTAATGCTTGCCAAAATACCCTAGAGAAAGTAACTAAACTAACCAAAAAATAGTGATTTTTTCTTAAAACATCAACTAATACAACATAGTAACTATCAATACTTCAAAACCATAGATTAACATCACATAAATGCATAGAATGTCACAAACATAACCACACCATAACAACATATAATGCAAGAAAAAATAACATCATAACCATTATCATCTCAAGACATACATATGTCTATTCACTCTTTCCCCTAGGGTACTTTAACGTCACTACTTACTAGAAACATCATATAAACACATCCATATTATGAAACCATTAGCATCATGTTCATTTAAGTTCTATTCAATTACTTTCTTCTTGTCATGAGAATTATGAGCTATTAAATACATATCTTCTTAACCCCATTAACTTCCTAAGTTCATTTAGAAGTACCAGATCAAATGCTCCTAATTCCCATATCCTACCATTATTCCTCTATCGCATCATGAATCCATATATATATATAATCTCCTACATTTGTAACTATATTACTTCCTAAGATTAACCATTACACACTTCATCAAGACTACTATTCTACAAACATATACAAAGAGTATTAGAACAAGTACTATTCTTCTTTCTGATGAGGTTCTCATGCAACAAGACCAATTTAAGAACCATATGATACAACAAGAATGCACATAATCTAAACATTCAATTTCCTAATCCAACATAGTGAACATTCCTTTACTACATAGGTCATATAAATATTACACCATCTCATTCTATCACAAGTCATAGTCTCGTCTTATCTACATCTTGTCCTAATGCATATGTAAACAACATAAATTTACATAATATCTTGGCATTTACAATGTCATCATGATACAATATACTATTTCAACACCTAGAATTCAACTCTGCATAATGAAGAAACATTGAGTCCATACAAATCTACAACTACTCATACATTTCCATATCCCAAGATAACCAACATTAAAGATTAATATCTTTTCAGCCAAGGCATACATGATCATTAACATATTCACTACCATCCACAAGATTTACACAAGACAATCCAATCGTATCACTCAATCATTTAATTCCTTTCTACTCTAGAATTACATACACAATTGAATATCCATTTATAGAAATCTCATCCAATACATCTCGTTATGAATCATCTACTACAAGACCTATTACACATATTCACAAGATTTTGATTACACAGTCTTCATTACTATCACATCTTTCTTGAGTTACAAACCACATGATATCAATTCCAATTACATAGAATATGTTCCAAGATCCATCCGCATGATGAGATAATATAAATCCATATCCACATCCACATACATCCAATGAAGAACATCCTAATGGAAGAAGGCATCAAACCACCTGACCATGTGGAACTAGATAGGAACCACCCCCCGTGCTATGAGATGACATGGGGTTCCAACTCACACTCAAGACCTAAGCTGACACCTAACACCCAAGAGACTCAACATGAAATCCACAAAGACAACAACCATAACAAAGAATTACATCACATCACAAGGCTAATCATAACTCAATAAACTCCTAGAGGCATAATCAACAAAAGGCATAAGGACAATGGACACATGTAGGGAAAGAGTGTCATCACATGTTGTCCTCACAAAGAAGGGGTCACACCACACCTTGATAGACATATGGAACTATCTCCACCTTGGGGCCAATCAAGGGAGATTGTTTTACCGCTGCAATAGTCTTCTCAAGCTCATCTCGAGTCAAAACTCAAGGGCAATGAGGTAGGGAACCAAAACCAATTTCATTATCTTGATTAAATGAGTCCTAACTACCCAAACTCATTGATTAATTATTAAGGTTATCACTTGCAATTACAAAATAAAACTCCTCAAGTGGTTCCAATAGGTCTAGACCCCCTCCTAGAGGTCCATTTCTCATGACCCTGGTCCTACACATGCAAGAGCCCACTCCCCCTAAACATGATCCAAAACCTTAGGGTGAACATAAAAATAACATCACATGAACATTCAATCCAAAAGCATAAATGATAGTCGTAAACCTCCACAAAGAACTATAAATCAAAATCAGGCCATCTAGCTCACAATGCCAAATCACACACAAATCAAAAACCTCAAGAAAGACAAACTCACATAAATAGGGACAAAATATAATTCCAATAGATCCACATAATCCTCTATAGCGAGGCACAACATACCCTCTTGCTGGACCAACAATAATCCATCCTCAAAAACAAGGATAAAGTAAAACTTCTTGCTGAAGAAACAATACAAAATCTCAACGGATAAAGTAAAACTTCTTGCTGAAGCTCAAAAGAATTCAAATACATCAAATATGAATAGTATAATGCTCCAAAACCTCAAAAAATATCAAAACAAGGCCTCTGGAGTCAAAACCAATCAGAAAAACCAACTTGGAAGGCTAATACTGACCCAAAAACTCACTGACACCAAAATGGTGCTATTGCAGCCCAGAGTTGCACTTTGGTTCTTTGAAGTGGCGCTTTTGTCACCTAGAGTGGTGCTTTTGTCACCCGGAGTGGCACTTTTGTAATAGGGTGTGGAAAACTAAAAAATGAAACCCTGAGCGATCCATACTTGCCTAGATCCGATCACTGACTTATCAAAGGCATAAAGACAACCCAAAAAGTCCAAAAACCCAAAATAAAATCAACCAAGGCTTTATTAAGGCCAATGTGACCCAAATACAACAATTTATCAACATCTACCAACAATATCTTACAAAACCTGAGACACAACACAACTTCTTCCTAGACTTCTCAATCGAAACAAAAAATGATACAAAAAGATTCTAAATCACAATACACAAGGCAAGAAACCCATAATAACTCCAAATAAAAACCACAAAACGTTTATAGGAAATTCCAAATCAACAATAACTTTCCAAAAGAGCTTTTCCAACACTACACTTTCAACTCACATATCAAATATAAACCTTTTCCCAACTTAATCTTTCAGATTTAATGAAAAATAGAATGATTATTCATTTCCAAAACTCCCTAAACAATCTTTTACAAATAATGACAAGCAATCTTTCCTGAAGCAAAATTGAGAATAGGGCATCCAAAAACGGACCTGGAAAATCACAACAATGGCATAGGAAATCTGATGAAGAGAAGTTCCAAATCCAAGCAAGCTCCCAAATGCAATCCAAAATCGAAATTCAAGCAAGAATCTTTCAAAATAATTTTGAGTAATCTCCAGGAAGCCAACCCTCGTGAATGCTTAGGAAGCCCAAATTAATAAAAATCAAAACTCAAAATATAGGAAAAAGCCAACCAATCAAAATATAGATTTTTTTTATTAATATATGAAAATATGAGATTACAATTCAAAAGGGGCCTATATTAAGCCCAATGTATTACATGCAAACTTTAAAGAGATATACCTACCCCTATACATTACAAAGATACTGCAAAAAGGCACTGTATCTTAAGCCCCTATAAGGGCTTGGGCCACAAAAAACCATGGCTCACTATCCTTAACTACTAAAAATGTCCTGCTAAAAAAGTATGTTCATATCGGCATTTAACAATTCACACCATGGAGGACTAGAAGTTGCAACTGAGACCGAGCTAGAAACACAAAAAACTTGTAGGCAAAACTTCTCCTATTCAGGTCGGAGGAGAAAAAACCTTACACGCTCAAACTTCAAACTTGAGGTGGTCATTGTCTTGCACTTCATCTTTTCCTCGGAATGAAACTCTAAAACCATGGCCTCCACCTCTCCTGCGCATGGTGATATGTTCTGATCACTTCCATTAATGAATTCCACTCTGCCCTGATATGACTTAGATAGAGTCTTTGGTTTACCATATTTGGCCATCGCACAAAAGGAACAAACCCCAACTCTTCCACTGTGATTTGATTGTCGAAGCACTCGCTAAAATTAAAACCATGTCCCAAGTGCGCCCATTCAAGAACATAATCCATTCCAGATATTAGTTCTTGTTCAAAAAGAGAGTTCATGACCCAGTGGATATCCTCCTCGACAATCCCTAATTCCAGGCCCCTGGCTAAAATCATAGCAGCTATATCCACATTGCATTTCCACCGATGAGTAGCTTGTTGGAAGAAGAAGCCCATTGTCTCCTGCACTGCACTTATAACCTCCTCTGATGGGCATTTGAGCAGTAGTCCGAGTCTTCGATTTTCCACCAGCCCATATAGCGCTTTCTGCTACTTCTTCATTTGGAAGGTGAATGTGGCCTCCATCCTTTCGCCAAACAACACCTGCACATAAAAAACACACAAGACAAGTAACAGGAGAATGATGAAATGCATCAAGTTTGGCTTCTTTAAAAAGAAATCCGGTTTGTACGAGTAATCAATCACATTACTGTCACGACCCTTGAAAGTTAATACTTGATGCTGTGAATATCATGTCATCACCCACTCACATAGATGGAAACATTATAACCGGGAGCTTGTTGTAAGGAACCACATGTTACGGTTCACATCACTGCCGCCATTGCCATCATTCACGCACACCAAAACAAAAAGCTGAGGAGTAACACACTTAAACTGCCAATCATTACAAAGAAAGGATTAATGACCATGAATATTATGATTCACACAAATCACATATGTACTTAGAAAACAAAGATTATCATATGTTGTCTGAAAGCATGAGATGACACTGTCTTGTCATCATTTAGATTTTGAATTATAGCCAATTTTATTCTAAATCCAACTTGTCATCAAAAACTTCAAAAAAGGAATCCTAAATTTGATTAAAGGACAGTGCCCATTTAGACAATTTATCTGCTTTTGTATTACCCTCTCGTCTAATGTGGCTAACCATGACTTCTTCAAAGTGATTCAAATCCTCTAAAATTAGTGAGATAAAATTTTGCAGGTGCCATGCTTTAATTTGGCCATTTTTAATGGCCTGGATTATGATCAATGAGTCCCCTTCCAGATGTAGTCTTTTAATCCCCATATTCCAAGCACATTGAGTTGCCAGCCAAGCTGCATAAGCTTCCGCCTCATTGTTGGTGCCCTGTTTGATACGTTGAGCTCCCAATTTTACAATGTTGCCACTGTGATCTCGAAAAACCACTCCCACCCCTGACCAACCCCCTCCACATTGAACTGCCCCATCAAAATTGACTTTGATCCACCCCTTCTGAGGTGGAATCCATTTTGTGGGTGAGTTACATTTCTTACTCATCAGCTTAGGAGGCCAGGCCCCATGTCTTATTTTTACATTAGGCCATGCTTTTTGTATTTTCATATCCTCTATGGTAAATAGATTTTTCGTATAATCCATCTGAGAAGCTGCAACCCCTAGAGTCTCCTCCATTGCCCGATCAAGCCTGATACACAACCTCCTAACATCCTCAGCCTTGTCTTGGAAGACCCTCTGATTTCTTTCCTTCCCTATTTCCCATATCACAAGTGATGGGCATATGTTCCATATGCTTGAGAAAGTTGATTTCTTGTTTTGCTTTGTTCAACTATCAAAGACATCTTTGAGCGAATTTGGCAATGGGCTTTGCCACTGCAATTTACCTTTCACCATATACCAACATTTTTGTGCTATCTTGCATTGTAACAGAAGGTGGTCAAGATCCTCTTCAGCTTCCCCACACATTAAGCACTTGGTCGGTCCTGCCAAACCAAGCCTTTTCCTCCTCTCACCTATAAGAATTCTCCCTTTTAGGGCCAACCATGCAAATGTCCCTGCTTTGGCTAAACAATGCGTATGCCAAATTAAATCATTAGCTATTATGCTGTCCCCTACCATGCCTTCCAGAAGCCTATAGCCTAATTTAACCGAGTAGTTCCCATCTTTAGAACCACACCAAATTACTCTGTCCTGACCTTTTGTGAGGTAAATCTTTCTCTAATCCAAAACTTGTTTTAAAAACATTTGTTGTTGATCCGATAGACCTATGTCTGAAAGGTCTTTCCAGCACCAAACTTCTCCCAAATGACTTTGTTTGGTCACCAAATAATCACTGACCTTGTCACCCCATATCCTGCATAGATGTGATTTTGTTTCAGAAAAAATGGCCATGTGTTTTATAACTGGGTACGCCGCCCAAGAGTCATCCCAAAATTTAGTTGACTTTACGTTACCAATATGCCATGAAAGATGTTCTATAATAACTTTCCTGCTGCTCACTATGAAGTTCCAAATTGCAGATCCCCTGGGGGGGTTTTAATTGTGAATATTCAGTGATTCTCCATTGTGTCCAAATATTTGGCCCTCATAACCTTAACCCATAATTGATTTGGGTTAGCATAAATGCTCCAAGAGAGTTTAGCTCCCAGAGCCTCATTCATGATTTGTCGATTCCTAAGCCCAACACCACCCTTCACTTTCGAATTGCAAACTTTTTCCCAGGCCAACAGAGGGATTTTATCTTGTTCATTAGCACCATTCCAGAAGAATTTTCTCATTTTCTATTTCATCACATTGATGATTTTGCTAGGAATTTTTAGACATGTCATTGAGAAAATGGGAATGGCTGAGACAACTATTTTTAACATCAAAATTCTGCCTGCCAAAGTCAGCCATTTACTTTTCCATCCCTCCAATATGTTGAAGCATATTTCTACCAAATTTTTCCAAATTGTTGACTTATTGGCACCTCCAAATAAGGGAACACCTAAAAACTTACTTGGTAAAGTTCCCAGCTTCATGCCAAGTATGTTGCTGATTTCCCTCTATTTCAGAGGTGGAGTATTGAAGAAAAAAATCTCAGATTTGAGCCAGTTCACTTTTTGACCTGAGACTTGTTCATATTTATCTATCACATGTTTTACTACTTGAGCTTCCCTTGTCGAGGGCTCTCTAGCCAGAAAAGTATCATCAACGAATTTCAAATGAGTCAGAGGATCCACCCCTGCAACAATCCTTATACCCTTCCATTGGCCAACTCTACAATCTTTCAAAATCAAACACCCCATCACTTCAACCATAATAATGAAAAGAAAAGGAGACAGTGTGTCCCCCTGTCTTAAACCCTTGTTGGAAGCAAAGAAACCCTGAGGGCTCCCATTGATAAGAATTGAGAACCGAGGGGATTTAATACAACTTTCTATCTAGGCTATCCAAACCGAGTCAAAGCCAAATTTTGTTAGGACTTTTAAGAGGAAGTCTCTATTAACCTCATCATAGGCTTTCTGTATATCCACTTTTATCATCATATTCTCCTTCTTAGATAAATGAATGGAGTGAATTGCCTCATGTGCCAAAATAATACCTTCATATATAGATCTTCCGAGGGAAAAACCACTATGTTCTGGGGAGATAACCTCTTCCATAATACATTTTAGCCTATTAGCTATCACTTTAGAGATCACTTTATAGATCGTGTTGCATAAAGAGATGGATCTGAAATCATGGAAAGTAGATATGTTTTCCTTTTTTGGAATCAATGCTATGAATGTATTGTTAAAATCCTTAAGGATGAAACCACCCATTCTAGACTCCTCCACCACTTCCCATAGGTCGTTTGCCATAATGTCCCAAAAATGTTGAAAGCAAAGAGCTGGGAACCCATCCAGCCTTGGGGCTTTGTCTGCTCCCATGTCAAAAACTGCAGCCTTTACTTCCTCCATCGACATAGCCCCGAGTAACATTTTGTTATGTTGTTCCTTCACATAGGTGGGTAAGATTTCCATAATAGAATGTAGATCCTGGTCTGCCATTGCCTCTCCATTGAAATCGCTCGAGAAGAAGTTCACCGCCTCGTTGTTAATGGACTCCTGGTCTGTTAACAACTCCCCCACCATATTGTGTATTGAGAAGATTTTGTTATAATTTCTCCTAACCTTTGTAGAGGTGTGGAAAAATTTGGTATTCCCATCACCCTCCTTCAGCCACGTTTCATGGGATTTCTATCTCCAAAAGGTTTCTTCTCTTTCTAAGACTTCAGAGTACACCTTATTAAGTTGTTTCTCTCTCAAGAAGACCGATTCATCCATGCCTTGTAGAATAATTTGTTCATGTAGAGTTTTTAACTCTTCCTCTAAACTCAATTTCTCCTTGAAAATGTTTTTGAAAGACTCTCTGTTCCACTTTTTGAGTTGTTCTTTTATAAATTGAAGTTTTTTGAAGAAAATAAAATCTTTATTATCGGAACTTTCGAGGGGCTGTTTCCACCATGTCTCCACCAATGATCTTAACTTGTTATCCCTTAGCCACATAGCTTCAAATTTGAAGGGGCATCTATCAGGGGCTCTTTCATCCTGAATTCAGATGCCTATGGGGTAATGATCTGATCCCATGAATGGTAGAGCATCAGCACTACATGTCCATAGATGAGAGGACCAGTCATCAGCTACAAAAAATCTGTCAAGTCTTTCTGCGATGTTTAAACAACCACTTCTTCTGTTTGTTCACGTGAATTCCCCAGTTTTGAAAGGGATTTCTATTAATCCCGATTCTTTGATGAAAGAGCTAAAATCTAAGTTACTTTGCCTCATCCAACCCTTGCCACCCATTTTTTCAGATGGATGAATCAATGCATTGAAGTCTTGACCTATAAGGAAAGGTGTTACAATGTCCTGTTTAAGACACTCTGAGATATCATTCCACAACTATTTTTTTAAAGAGGGGCTATTTGGGCCGTAGAAATTGATTAAAAATAATTGCAACTGAAGTTGCTTTGAGTAAATTCGCACCCATTGCCACTAGTGTCGCTGGTTTGTATTGCTGAATTTCACTAGAGACTCATTCCATAAGATGGCTAAACCACCCGAGGCTCCTTGAGCTTCAACTAAGACACATTTCCATTTTTTGAATCTACTATAAAAGGTTTCAAAATCTTCAGACTTAATTTTGGTTTCCTGTAAGCAAACGAGATCCAGGCGAAACTGATCAAGGAATCTCTTAATCAATCTAACCTTGTTAGGGGCATTGTAGCCCTTGACATTCCATGAAAGGAATCTCATTGCTTCTGAGAAGAGACCACATCCCTTCTCGATCTAAGTTTGAGTTTGCTTTGGCCAACAACATTACCTGCAATCTCCAGTCTAACTCTGTTGGATTTAGGTCCTCTTTTCTTACTTTCTCCTATCTTTACTTTAGCATTTTGAGCCAAAGTCATTTCTAGAGTTCTCCTATCCAAAACCCCTCCTATAGCAAGAAGCCCTATGTCATCCTCTCCCTCTAAATTATTAGATAGATCTCCCTCAGATTTTGACGAAATCAGGTCACCTCCACTATCTTTCATCCCTTCAAAGGATGCATCTAGGTTTCGGATGGGAGAGATTTGGATGTCCTTAAAGACCATTTCCTTCACAATCTGATCAATTATTGGAGGTGTAGAAGAAAGCTTTTCATTTTGAAAGTGTATCCGTTCTAGAGGCACCTCATTTGTTCTTTAGGCATATCCTCCATCTGAGTCTCTGGGACTATAGTCTCTTCTCCATCTGCTATGGTAACAACTTGAAAATTTTGCAGGGACACATTTCCTTCCTCTTCAAAATGGACAACATTTTGCTTATGATTCTCCAATGGGGTTATATCCGGAGCACTTAAACCAGCAGTAGGGCCCCAATTGTTCCCCAGTGCACCCTTCACCTTACTCTGCATTTGAGGATCACTACATTGGTTTTGGATCGCTAATGAAACTGATCTGACTATGTTTGTTAGGGTTTCTAGGTGCTTTGTAGATGACTCAGATGCAAATAGATCATTAATCAACCATTTTCTAGAGCAGAGAGATGCTATTGTGTTTAGATCAGACCCATAACTCTTCCTAGATTGTTGCAGTACATCCCAATCCAAGGTTTCCCATTGATGTTCCCAATCCTTGGATTTCGAAAGCCTGATTATATCCTCCGCCAGTCCATCCTGAACTTTAGACTTTCCTTTGTCTTCGATTTTGCAGTCCCCTTTAGCATGAGCCCAGATCCTTGAACCAAATTTGATTTCTATTATGTTCGGTAAGTGATGCACTGGATCCCAATCAATGCATATCCGTAAGACCATACCGAAATCTGGAGGATCTATAAATTCCTCAGCTTTTCTGAAAAAACCTAGGTTTTCCCCAATTTTTTAAAGGGTTTCTATGTTCTTGTATTCATGAGGCAACCCTGGAAATTTAATTCATAATGGCACCCTATTGATGTTTCTGCGTTTGGGTTGAAATTTGGCTTCCATTTGAGGATGCTAAAGCCTTTTCCATACATAAAGAAAGGTCCATTGTCAAGAATCCAATCCCTATCCATACTAGATGGGCATATAACCAGGAAAAATCCATTTTCTATTATTTTTAGTTCTACACCCTCCCCCCAAATAGAGTCACACCATGCCCTGATTTTTGACAAAGACGACCACGAGCCCCCCCATTTCAGGAAGAGAGCATGTGCATTAAGAAAGTTGATGTTTTCACCCCATTCAACATTCAAGATTTCAATGTTTAGAAATCTATTATAGGTTGAGTTTGGGGATACATTCTAAAACTTTCGTAGCTTCCCTCGAAGGCTTCTACTTCCAAAATTTCTCCTGCACCGTCTTGAAATCCACCTTCTGTTGGTTTCTGAGAGTCTCATACTCTCCGAAACTGGCATTGTTCCTAAACCTGTCATTTCATTTAAATCCTCTTGCTTCCATCCTCCTTTGCTGCACAGTCTTCGGACCCTTCCATGGACAAGACTAGTCTCTGAGCACTGAGCGGGTATCTCTGAAGTGGCCACAATATCCATTCCTATTCCTAGGCCATTTTCCATTGAACCCTCCACTGTAACTGAAACCCTCATGGTGTCTGAAGCGCTGCCAGGCTCTATCTACCATCACTGAGATCCTAATGGAATATATGTAAATCACCATCTAATCAAAATATTACAATAAGCTATATAAACCAATTAATTATTAATTAATAAATAATCACAAACTCACAAGGTAAGTCGACATAAGGTTGAACAACATACCACATGACGCAAACCAACGACTCAAGTCAAGACACTAACTATCAAGGGTATCAACTTAAGCCTAGAGTATGAGAGGGAAACACATGTCATCTTCGACAACTTGCCATTGGGATAAAGACATGCTCAAACCTATGAGACCAGGTGGAGTCAATGTTGGGTACCTGCAATCCTGCATCCACGCGATACAACATATATACAACACATATACTTCATAAATGTTCAGGCAAGTGATAAAGAATCACAATGTCATATTGTGCTTGAAATGGGTGGTATGACATTGTCTCTAATCATGAAGACACTAGAAGACAATCACAAACATTGTAGCTTCAACTCAGTTGTCATAATCATAAAGTAGGTTTAGTGTAACCATATCAAATCCCATAAGCAAAATGATCTTTCATGAATAATGAACACATATAAATCATCAAATATAGATCCATCATCATATCCAATACAATCATGAAATAGTGTTAGTACATAGCATGATACCATCAAATCATCATAAATTAGACTAAGCTAGATCAATATAATCCTTTGATGTACAAAAAGACAAGATGAATCAGGGAGGGGCACTACATTCTCCCCCCCTTGGGCTCAACTTACTCCTAGAAGTCGCCAAGGGTTATGTTGAAAGCATACACACATCAATCCAAAACTTCTTAATTCAAACATTTCCTAGCTCAAGGTAAGATAATGAAAACAAGAGTTTTCTTTCCATGCTTCAATTATCCAAAGTAAATATGTTACACAAAAGATAAAAAAGTCACAAAACTCTTACTAGTTACAATAAGCATGTTAAATAATTAAAATATCTTCAAGGGAACTTTATTTAACCGCATTTTGCAAGACTAAAACTATAATTCTTGTCTCCAAGTTAGCATCTATAATCAAAAATCATAATAACTCACACCATTCAAGCATGGTAACACTTCTTTAACATCTAGTTGCATGGAATTAAGAAGAAAAATATACATAAACACACCCTTATATTACCAAATAATTTATGTCATATATCTAAATGAGGGGAAAAATTCTCAGTAATAAGCCTCTTCAAGTCAATTATAATCATGACATTACATAATAACCAAAAATCTTTAACACATATTACTCAAGAGAAACAAGATTTACGACAATCAAATATCCTATTCTCCACCATGCTTCCACTGTGCTACTTTGATACAAACATTTGATGAATCCTTCATCCAATCAAATAATTCAAAAGCACTCTTTTTCATTAATTATACATGAGATATACATAAGCACTCATTGAATATCGAAAATCAACAATTCATTTTCTTTTAACTGTTTCATATATGTTACAAATTTCTTAGATCCAAATGCACTTCTATCTAATATTTCATAGTGTAAAGTGGAAAATTGGAGAACCTTAGCCAAATTCGCCACTTGGGAGAAAGGTGGGAACTTAACTAAGGTTCAATTTTCACTTGGGAGGACTTTACATTCAAAAGAGGGGGATGAATCTACTAGATCCAATCCTAGAGGATTGAAGGATTGAATACTAAGTAGATTGGAATGGATTGAAATGAGATTGATCCTCTTTTGTAAGTTGATTGATTGGATTAAGACAAAGTGCTGAAAATGAAGACAAAGTATGTGAAAACATTGAGCTACAGATTCAGGATTCAACTGTGCACCTAGATGTGAGAAGTTTGAGATGATTAAGAGCTCCTCTGTGAAATCTGACAAAAGTTGTAGGGACCATGTGTCCAGACAGGGGCGCCCTCCAATCGGTCCTCCAAAATTTCTGTGCGTTGAAAAGGGTTTTTTCATCTCTGCGAATAAAGCTTAATTCCAGAAGTATAGCTGCACACCTATTTCCTGCACACAAAAAGAAAGAGAAATGAGTTGGGAATAGGGGTTTGTCTTTAGATCAAACCCCGATTTTGGAATTAACCAGGTGGCTAAAATAATGTAAATGAAATGACTGAAAGTAGAAATCCTCCTCTTTGAGGGGATGTTGAATTGAATAAAATTGAAATGCTTATACCTCCTTGGGAAGTTTTGTTTGCCTCCACATGGAATTAGGGTTTCATGAAGTAGAATGTTGATCTCCTCTTCAATGCTTGAAATCTTGTCTCTATTGCTGCTCCAAAGCTTGAAGGAAGACTGAAAATGCTCAATTGCTCTTGAATTCTTGAATTCTTGATCTCTTGAATGCTTGATGTTTGATGATAGACTCGATAGGATTTCTTGTGATGTCAAATGTGAGGGGAAATCCCTCTTATATACTTTCCATTGAGTTTAATTAACTGATTTTCCAACTTAGGCCAACATGGGGGGAATTTTTGCTTCAAATTTGAGTTAGGTCCAAGGGGAGAGGATCAAGGGAGGTCCCAAATAGGTGATCCCAGGGTGCCACGCCCTGGTCCTTCCCTATTTCGGGGTAGGATCAAGGTGTGGGCATAACACAATGTTGAATTACAATGACTTTTTGATGCACATGAGCATATTCAGGTCTCCGATTAGGCCGAGGGGCGCAAAAACTAAGGAGAAGACCCAAATGTAGTCGAAAATTGCAAGGGGTGCAATTTTAGGACATTACATTTAGCCCCCACTTTAGCAAGAGTATGAGCTTACGCAAATACTATTGGTAAAGTACAACGAATTTAGATTGAAAGACTTTCACCACATCAAGGAGGCAAGATTCACCAAGCCCCTAGTGGACTTTAGGATCTTACGACTTCAATGATAAGGTAAAAGGGAAGATCATGAGAGAGAGAGAGAGAACCATGACTGCAACTAGTAGGGTTCTCTTACTACGAGTCATGAAAAGAATACCAAAATCCACAAAGCAAAGACAAAGCTCTCTAAGTAACTTTAAATATCAAAAGAGAGAATTATGAGCAGAGTGTATGCCCCCACATTAAAGTGATTGTGTACACCTTATCGAGAGCAATTTCTTTAAGGTAGGATACACTCAAAGAAGATAAGCATGTTATCGCAGTAATTTAGCCCCCAAGAGAGGATACATCAAAGGATAATGAACACAAAACACAAAGCATGAGGTGGCTTCACCAAACTTTGGAGTCAGTATGCTTTTTATATAACTCATGTATATCATATATATGTATATATGTATAAAATCATCCTCATCCCCCAAAGAGAGGAGACCACCATGGAAGAAGCTAACACATGTGTCTTTCGAGTCAACATGGGAGAGACCAAAATAGATCTCAATGCTTTGTATCATCCTCAAGTAGATAACACTGGGGACAACAAATAGAAGAATAGGGAGAACAAATATAAGAATGTCACAAACAAGCAAGAGAGGAGAGAAAGAGAGTTTATAATGCTAATGAAGCTAATCAAGCATGTCATCCTCCCCCTGATCTTGTTGATCAATGTTTCGGGAAGGTGGACAACATGCAAGAGGAGACACATCAAGTACAGTAGATGGAGCTATCACAAGTTCCAAATAAGGACCATGCTCTAATGATAAGTCACTTTGTTTGTTACTAGGAGATAGGATTAATGTTTTTGAAAATTTTGCAAATAAGTCATTGTCAACGTCAACATATTCACATCATCAAAAATATTAGGATTAGCATTTTTATCAATAAGAATATTTTCACCTATTTCATCATCAAGATTAATAAGAATCTAATAGGAATAGAACTGAACCATCATTTATCTTAAGCATTTTGTATCTTGGAGAATTAGGTTGAACATCATGTTTAGGAGAAAATGGGATCATGTCAACAGTTGGTGTTTTAGGAGAAGAAATGGTTTGGGAAGCAATATCACGAGCTCTAGCACGACATCTCTGTCGGTGTTCTCTCGCACAACGGTTTCTTCTAGTCTTGGTTGAAAGTTGAGGAGGGTTGGGTTCATTAGGTATATGCTTCATCTCTTATTTTAGTGAAGGATGAATGGGTTGAGGTATTTTAGGCTGGACAATGGGAGAGGCTAGATGCTTCTCTCTATAAGATGAAGGAGGAGGGACCGCACCATATAAAGAAGGAATGGGAGGTGTAGGAAGGAGACCAGGTCCATCACGAGGAGGAGGGATAGGTCTAACCTTAGGAGGGATAGTTTGTTTTTTAGGAGGAAGAGTTTTTCTACCTTTGGGAGGAGGAGACTCATCCATAGGAGAAGGAATAGGTTCTTTTCTAGGAAGAGGACTATCTCTTTTCTTGGGTGAAAGGATACTCTTCTCTCTAGGAGAAGGAATAGATGACTCCTTGGGAAGAAGATTATTTCTTTCCTTGGGAGGAAGAACAATCTTATCCTCAAGAAGGGGTATATGATCATCAAGAGGAATTATAAGTGTTGGATTTATAGGTTTACTCAAGGAAAAAATCATTTCATTTTTCCATTTTTGATATGATCTAAAAAGAGCATCACTTCTAGGTTCAAGAGGCTTGAATTGTTTGAACCAAAAATAATCAAGACAGACATCTCCACGCCTCATTGTAGGTTGAAATATGCTATGATTAATAGTTATTATTTCACCATTATGAGGCAATTTCAAACATTTATGGATAGTAGAAGTGATCACCTTCATGGAAGAGATAAAAGGATGTCCCAACTTCACATGAAATTGATCGGATGTAAGAATGATAACAAATTTAACATCTAAGCATTTAGTGATAACATCGATAGGAAGTTTTATAGAACCAATAGAAGGACAAGAGAAACCATCAAAAACTTTAACTATCACATTAGTATCATCATATATCACTTGATGCAATTGCAAAGTATAAATAAATTCTTCAGCTATCACATTAACCATGCAAGTAGGATCAATAAGGACTCCTCTAGCGAGTATACCTTTGATTTTTGCACTTATGTATAATGGGCCATCGGGTGCCTTAATGATCTCACTAGGATAAAATGTTATGCACAAATCCTTAGGAGGTTCTTGTTGATCTACAAGATTCACCATGCTATTAGATTCAAGGCCAACATCATTGGGAGAGAAAGAAAGATGATCAGTTTCAATCACATTAGTGGAATGGGATGGTAAAGGATCAGTGAAAATTTGAAGGTTCTGATTAGGAGGAGCTATGGATTTTTTTTCCTTTATCATTCACACCTACCACAGATATAGTATTATTATCAATCAATTCTTGAATCTTCTCAATGAAAAACACTTCTCAGTATCATGACTAGGCTGACGATGATATTGACAAAAAGATTTAGCATCAAAGTAAGGGGAGGTTGTTTTAGAAGGATCAATTGGTTTTATTTGAGGAAGTTTAAACACATTATTTTGTATTAACTGAGACATAATTCTATGCAAAGATTCATTCAACGGAGTAAACTCTTTTTCTCTTTTAAAGAATTTAGACAAAGGAGGCACACTTGTAGCACCTATGAGTTGACTGTTGTTGTTGTCATTGGATTTTATGAATCCTTTGTTTGGTTTGAACTTCACAAACAGTTGTTGAGCACTATCGCCCTTATCACTTGGAGCCATGGAAGGAGATGATTGTTCCAATTGACTCACAATTAGTTGATAATTGTGAAGTACTACACACAACCATGGAAAGTAAGTAAACTTAGTTAAAATAAGTTCATCCCTAATGTCTTTTTATAAATTAGCAATGAAAATATTTTGAATGTCTTGATCAGGCACATGAAAAGAAATCTGAGAATACAAATCCTTATATCTACCAATAAAATCAGTCACTTTTTCTTTAACACCTTGTTTACAATGCATTAAATCAGTCAAAGTAACTTTAGGACCAATGTTATTGTGAAATTGTTGAATAAAATCATTAGCCAGTTGTTGAAAATAAGTAATAGAATAAAGAGGCAAAGAATAATACCATTGCAAAGCTCTATCCCTTAATGTTCTAGTAAACAACTTTGCTAACAACCTTTGATCATGAGCAAAGTCATTGCACAAAGTTTGGAATGTTTTAACATGAGTTAAATGATCACCTTTTCCATTATAAAGTTCCAATTAAGGGACTTATATATGTTTAGGAGGGACGAATCTAACAATGTTATGAGATAATGGGTTCTCTACATCAAATGTGAGCACATTATACTTGGATTGATTCATAGAACCTATTTGTTGTTGTAAGGAAGATACTGTTTGGGAAAGGCTATTGATTGTAGCTTTGGTAGAAGGATTGAAATTAGACATGTTGGATTGAGAGGGAGGAGTAGCATTGTTGAATGAAGGAAGAGGTTGAGAATAAGGAGGTGGAACACTATGATAAGTGGGTAATGGAGAATATTGGGTAACACATGGAAGACTCATAGGAGGAATGAAGGAATTATGATTAAAGGAGTTGCCCCCTTGACTAATATTTATAGGTGGTGAATGTGATTGGGTAACAAGGGGAACACTCATGGTAGGAGGGATGAAAGAAGAGGTATTGCCCCCATGACTAACATTTGTAGGTATAACATTTTGTGTAGAGGTAGCCATGATGTTTGATGTGAAGGTAGGAACACTAGTCATATGAGTTGTCAAAGGAATAGAATGATTAACTTGATTAGGAGGTTGTGTATAACCTAGGTTTTCATCACAACTCTTCATAGGAATTATATTAGAATCAACAATATGAGTAATACGATGCAAGATATCAACACCATGTTTATCACTTTGAATCATTCTTTTTAATCCTTCAATCAATGGGAGAGATTCAATTTTTGGGTATTCTTGACTCATCCATTGTTGAAGATTGTAAAATTGATTGTCCATCTTCACCAATTGGTCAACAAATACTCTAGTTAGTGATTCCTCCTCATTGTGAGAATTATCAAGAGGATAAATAGGAATATCTGAAGGATGGGAAGAGGCAACAATATCATCACTGAAAAAGATAGCCAAATTAGGCTCCATTTCCTCTGTAATCAAACCTTGGGCAGCCTTAATTCTAGAACTTCTTCTAACGGGGATACTATAGGTAGGACTAATAGTAGTAAAACTCATGCACGAGGGAAAAGAAATTGAAAATTAGGGTTTTAATTTTGAAAGTTTCAAAGGAGGGAAAGTCAAAATTAAAATTAGGGTTATCCAATTTTAACCTCTTAATTAAAATTTTGAGATTTTGAAATGAAGAAATCAATTTAATTTTAAAAATTAGGGTATGTGTAGTGAACCACTTAATTTTAAAATTCAAATTGACAATTGAATTGTTGAAATTCATATTTTTTTTCGACCTTAGGGTGACCTAAAATCAATAAAATTTCATAAATATCTAGAATTATGTAGTAAAATACAGTCAAAACAAACTCCCAAAATTTGAGCAGAAAAAGTCAGTATCAAGTAGGTAGCAACTTGGTCCGAACACATGGTCCGACCAACTTTTTTCCAGATTTTCGAGGAAGCAAAATATTGTGATTTTAATGTGAATTCCAGAAGGATATGGAAATTGGAGATGCCTAGATATGTGAAACTAAGCCCTGAAGGTCGAGATAGGACACACTTAGGATGTATGATAAAATGATTAATTGAAAGGACAACAAAAAAGGGCACACTTAAGGGCCAAATTTTATGATGTCTAGAGGGACAAAGAGATTTTAGATTTAATTGGTCCAATTAAATGCTTAAAGGGAGATTTGAAATTAGACAAGATTAATTTAAGTTTAAAAATTAGGGTTTGTTGCATAAACCACTTAATTTTAAAAATTTAAATTTGAAATTTGAATGTTGGAAGGAGGGATAATGAATTTTGAAATTGAAGCAAAGATCCAAATATAAAAATTAATCAAGATCTACACAATCCACAAGGTCAATTTTAAAATTAAAAATTAGAGTTTTGTGATTTAACCACTTAATTTTTTAAAATTTTGAAAATTGAAAGTGTAAATGAAAACTTAAATTGCAAAATGAAAAGTTCTCAGATCTAAAACAATCAATCCAATTTAGACAAATGACAAGCTCAATTTTGAATCTAAAAATTAGGGTTTTTGTAAATTTAACCTCTAAATTTTTTGAAAATTGCAAAGAAATTAAACTTGTGAATGAAAATTTGAATTTTAAATTGCATACACTCAGATTTGAAGACAAAATCAGAAGCAAGCATAAGACATGTTGGGTTCACCAAAATTTAAAGTGGAAAATTGGAGAACCTTAGCCAAATTCGCCACTTGGGAGAAAGGTGAGAACTTAACTAAGGTTCAATTTTCACTTGGGAGGACTTTACATTCAAAAAAGGGGGATGAATCTGAACCAAGGGAAAATTGATGTGAGGGGATAGAATGGTTAATTCAATCCATAAAACATGCAAACATATAAAAAACAAGATTAAATACCGTTATACCTTCACAATCTTCACTTGTTCCTCAGATTGAGCTTTTGATGAGATTGAAGTAGCGCCCCTTCTCCAACCTAATTTGATTATCTCAATGGGTTGATGTGGATGGCTCTCCAATGTGCACAATAAATGGATTAAGGGATTGAATGGATGAATGGATGATGGATGCTCAAGTGGTATGCAAATGGATAAATATTGATATGTGAGGGATTTGACTATAGTGTAGGCTCTTGGATGGATTCTTGAACTCAAAAGTGGCAGCATAAACTTACTTGAATTGGAGATGTCAAATGAGGGGATGGAGACCCCAATTTATAGAGTTGAATAGAGGAAAATAGACGGTCAAGATTGAAAAGCAATGTAGGCCTAGGATTGAGAGGAAGAGATCACATGGATCAATGGACAATGACATGACAAGGGGGTGGAGACCAAGAGATTTGCCATAAAGGAATTTCTTGTCTCCACCCTCCTCAAAGTACATGGGGAAGAGTTACCAATGCACCTAGGAAGGATAAAAGGAATTAAAAATTCCTTGGGGGATGCACATGGAATTAAAAATATCAAGATATTGTGTGCATGGGGATTGGAAAAGAGAAAAGGAATTTTAAAATTCTTTGGGAAGATGAGAAGCATGGGGGAATGTGAGATTTTGAAAATCTCACATTCACCCAAAAAGGGAGCATTTAAGGTGGAAGGTGAGGAGGGGGATAAGAGGATTTAGCCATAAATGGCTATGGTTGACTTTTGTGGCTAATCATGGAGATTAAGCACTAACAAGGGATTAGGGGGACTATTTAGAAGAATTCGGCGAGGATTAGGAGCAAGGGAGATTTGTAGGAGGATTTGACTAGGAGAGAGGAGTGAGAGTAATTAAAAATTGGAGAATAATGCTAAGTAGGATTAAAAGAGTTTCTAGAAGAATTAATTAGACTAATGATGGATTAGGACAAGGTGATTTGTAGGAATCACCTAGATTAATTAATTAAAGGGGGATTAAGAAGAGTTATTTTTTGAGTACTTTAGAAGAAGAAGGGAAAATTGATTTATTAAATAAATCAATTATATGGACTATAATGACAATATTAATTAGATTAAATTCAATTAATTATTGAGAAGAATAAAGGCTAACACAATTGAATAAATTAATTATGTAGGAGGGTTAAATTAATTAAAATAATTAATTTAAGTGTCTACATTTTGCCCCTCTTTTATGTAGCAACAAAAATTGGCGGTGGGAAAAGATAGAAGAAAGAGGATGCCCCAACGTAAAGCGCGGGTAAAAGATAGAAGAAAGAGGATGCCCTGACATAAAGCACGGGTGGTGTATGCCCCCTTGAGAATTTTTTCAGAAAGTTCTTGAAAAGAAGAAAGAAAGATAGAGAATGATAAACGAATGCGAGATAGAAGAAGGGTAGAGACGAAGGAGTGGGTTCGTGAGGGGGACCCATATAAGCCACACAAGGCCCAATGAAGGGTCATTGTCACACATAGCTATTGGAGAAGATTAGAGCCTAGAAAGAAAAAGGAGAGATGGACCGCATTCCTACACATGAGCATCACATAGAGAGGGTTTGCTGGAATGAGAGACCAGCCCACTATAGTCCACTGGTATGTAGCCTGGGCCCACCTTGTGATTTGGTAGTTTAGGATAGAATTTGAGGGCTAAAATTAGGCTAAAAGTTTAGTAGGGCGGACGCGCTGATCATTGTTTCAGCGCGCGTGCCCCTAGGTTAGCATGGGCATTGGAGAATAGCGTCAGCAACTGTGAGGTTTGGGGGATTTGAGGGGGTTCGGGTTGGGCATATGCACGTAGCGCAAGTGCCCGCGCTGGTCAAGGGTAGGGTCTAGGTCTAGGGGGAGGAATGGGTTTTAGAACATCCAACTGTGGTGTAGCGCGAGCACCATTGTTTTGGCGCGTGCACTGAATGAATCAGCGCAAGCGCCAAAAGGGGTAGAAAATGATGAAGTAGAGGGGTAGAAGTGCAAAAGTTGGCTTAGAGGGCAACATGGAGGCTTCAGGCATAGGATAGGGTAGACTTAGAAAGGATGACAAGGGTTAATGAAGTGGTTTGCTTGAATGTAGGTGGACTTAGGACCACTAGGATTGAGGGAGCACTGGTCGACGATGATGAGGATATATAGGTAGTTAGTGGCAGACAAGCTAGAGATGAGGATATATAGGTAGTTAGTGGCAAACAAGCTAGAGATATTGAGTGTAGTGGGATTGGATTTTGTACGTCGATGGCCGAGGATTAGAGCACACACAACCATGATGACTATGCTGGTGGAGAGATGAGACAACAAGACTTGTACCTTCCATATGCCCACAGGAGATGCCACTATCACATTGTTGGACGTGTGGAGGATCTTGAAGATCCCCATTCGCGACATGATTATTGAGTATAGACTGGATGCAACAAATTTCTATTTGTGGGAGGTTTGCAAGTGGGATGTGTTGCTGATGATGGACATGACACAAATGCGCTTGGGGGGGGCGATGGAGATTCGACACATTCCATGATTGGTGCTCATGATTTGTGGATTCCTTAGTGGACGAGTGATGACTAACTTGGGAGGACATGGTTTCCGATTGGATGGAGCCGGTGTGTATACTATATGGTATATGATTGCGTAGAGTATGCATGGAGAGCGGCGATGCTCGCGCAGTTATCTCATGACATTCATCTAGTTGTTTATCGGGAGTATGTGAGTCTGTCGACAGGGGTGACCTTGCTTCATATATGGGTGTGGGAGTACATTGCAGTGACTTGGCCAGTTGGAGTATAGGACAGGAGGCCATGACGACCTTATATAGACTAGTACAGGGGATTGTTACATTACACCAAGATAGGAGCTATATGGTTCTGGCGACGCATTTTGGATGAGCTTATGCAGTTTACATGGTGACCATTTTTGGACAGCGAGCGATGGAGGGGAGACTAGCAGCTACATTGGGCAGGGGTTGAGATGTGGCTTTTTGGGAGACCAGTCTATGTGACGGAGTACTATGCACCATACAGGGTGGCCCGACAGTTTGGAGAGGTTCAAGATATAGTGGGTGATGTGCTGTTGTACCCATGGCTAACATGAGATGCAGGGGTATGGGGGCAGACTATGAGTCCTTTGGAGGCCAAGACTAGTTTTTAGACAGTAGCCTACATGGTTTGGGATGAGCGGAGGGGTGCGGGGGAGGATCTTGGTATGATAGGAGGCTACAGGAGCTGGTGGGAGGCCCACCAACCAGTGCGACTGACCATTCCAGGGATACTGGAGGATGATGAGATTCAACCAACATTGGATGAGATAGTTGGGGGAGAGGAGGATGCTCCTCCAGATAGGGCTATGGTGGGAGGAGGTAGGGGTACCCATAGGTAGAGGAGGTGAGGAGTACGAGGGAGAGGACCGATGGTGGCCATGCCAGTATAGGCACATGTAGTAGCGACATCCATAGGTCAGGTGGCAGGAGAGGGAGAGGGGGGAGGTGATGAGGTGGTACTTATGGACATCCCCAATTTATAGGTACAGGATACTGGGGTGGAGATTGATGGCAGGGTATCTTAGGAGGAGTATGACAGGGTCATGCAGGAGAGGGATGTCACCACAGTGAGAGTACAGTCTCTTGAGGATGAGATGCAAGTGGAGAGAGCGAGGGGGGACATCCTACAGGCTAAGGTGGGGAGGCTACAAAAGGAGAGATGATTTGATTGAGAGCCTTCAGACGACTCAGACAGAGGTGGATGATTTGTGGAGGGAGGGGGAGGATGCAGAGAGGATGCTGGAGGAGGAAAGGACAACGACTACAATTGGAGAGCTGCAGAGTACACTTCAGCAACATGATGAGTAGTTGGAGAGTCTCTGAGTCAAGGTGCAGAGAGCAGAGGCAGATGTGACTTGCTTGCAGGGAGAAAGGGACTTAGCATGACAGATGCTAATCCCCATAGGGCTGGGTCAAATGTACTCAGACATGATGTAGTAGTGGGAGAGGGCAAATAGAGCAGGGCTGGAGACTACGTACTATAGAGGATTATACCATGGAGTCATCCTAGCAGATCAGAGGGCAACATCATACACAGAGAGTGTACGATCACATAGGACCTATAGTCAGTGCCTGAGTCAAAGCCAACAGACAGGGGGGTCAGTGGGTATGAGGACACCAAGGACAGGGGGTGAAGGACCATCTAGAGGAGGAGGGGATGAGGAGGGGGCTAGAGAGACAGGAGGGGAGAGCTAGCTCCATGTGACATTGTATATTATTTTGTATCCTTCGGGGCGGCCATTGTACCATGATTGTCATATTCATTTATGATATATATATATATATATAATATATGTTTTTTGGCTTTATGTATGCATGTACTTTATTATGGACATTATGATGGACATTGTTTATTGTTTTATGATATGATGTATTGATGATGATTATGCATGTGTTGTGTTGACCCGTTTATGATACAAGATGGATGCTTATGATATGTTACTGGCACTTTGGATGCAGGATGATTATCATGGCTTCTATGAGCTATATGGATATATATTTTTGGATTTTATGATGCATATTATAAAATGTGATGCATGATGTATTATTTTTGGATTCTTTGATGATTTGAAGAAAGGAAGGATTTATAGTATATAATGCCTAGTTGCTTTTTGTTTGTAATGGACTAAAATTTGAAAATGCATGATTTGGTTAAATGGATTAATCTTTATAATGAATATGTACACTATGATGGATAATGCAACAACATTTGTAATGCAAGCTAAATGATGGACACACCGTACAAAATAAAAAATTAATAATGCAACAAAATTTGTAATGCAATCTAGATGATGTACAATGCACAAAATAAAAATGAATAATGCAATAAAATTTGAAATGCAAGCTAAATGATGTACATTGCACAAAATAAAAATGAAAAATGCATACAAAATAAATTAATGCACCAGATAATAATGAGTAATGAACCTATATGGACAATGCATAATTTTTTGAGAATATGCCAATCATAATACAATGACCTAAGGTGGGATGGAAGAAAATGGGGGGAGTAAATTGAGGTCTCCAAAATGTGAAAGGGAGAAATGATCAGAGAAATGTGATGATAGGAAATGGATAGGGAGATTTGTTGTGCACAAAATGTGGAGATCCAACCTAGTTTGATATTGCCAAGGGTAGTCTACATCATTGATTATAGGAACCAGGATGTCATGAAAAACCCAAGGCGTGGACTGACTCTCAAACAAACAGGTATGCCTTGCACACAATCATGCAAGTGTTGATTAACACTAATGCAGGGTTGTCAGTTCGTACAAGGAAAACATTCAAACACACCATACCACAAAAACATGCCCTAGTATGCCCTTTTCCACAACATACCAAGATATAGATTGATCCTGGCAGCCATGGGAAGGAACATTCATAGGTCAAAGTGATGCAAATCAAAGCAAACAAACCAAATCATGCGAAAAAAATGCACAAGGCCAACTGACATCTCTTGCCAAGAGTAGGACTTAGGATTTGTGGATATACTGTCGGGTAGGGGAAGGATGCATCCCGATGGGCAGGAGTGACTCATGGATGTGAATAGGTAATAGAGCAGGTGAAATGGATACTTGATTGCAGATGTGAGACTTGACTGTTGAGACTTGATGGAGTACATGTGGATGAGTTCTTGGATAACGCACAAATCAAGAAGAAGCTTAAGCTCAAAACTAGGGATTAAGCTGAGTTAACTGGGACGAAAGCTCAGTTTGATGGGGTGAAAGCTCAATTTGATGGGATGAAAGCTCAATTTGATGGGATGATCCTTATTCATGATTCAAGAAAAGACTCATCATCATCGTTCTATTGAGTGTGGTTTGGTGGATGATTTTCTTGATGGAATGAAGGAGACAACCAACAACAAATGGGGTAATGGATGCCGTGGTAGAAGGTTTATGTAGTGGCATGGATTAAAGAATATGGATATCAAGTGGGTGGGTGGTGAAGATAGAGTTTGACATGATAGATGATGGCTCTAGATTATTTACCTTGATGCTTGTGAACAGGTTTTCACTAAGGTACTTGCCCATAGCGCCACAAAGTGGTTTTCATTGATGGACGAATTGATTTTTTTTTTTAGACAATTGATGACCTTTTGAGGACTAGGCATAAAATCTCTTCAGGTGCATGATGTTCATAGGCTCATCCAAGGGATCTCCTTCAGGAGTAGCCAATTGATATGCCCCTGATCCATACTTTACTATGATTACATAAGGTCCAAGCCAATTAGGCTCGAACTTGCCTTTCTTTTCTCTTTCTTGAAGATTTTTCTTGATTTTCCATAAGGACAAGATCACCAACTTCAAATTCCCAGTTTCTGACTTTCTTGTTGTAGCTCAAGTGTTGGCGATTTTGATATACCCAAAGATGATTCAAGGCCTTGAGGCGCCTTTCATCTAGCAATTCTAGCTCTTGTATCCTAGCAACTCTATATTCCTCATCAGGGAGGATATTCTACAGGGATACCCTTAGGGAGGGGATTTAGATCCCAAGAGGGAGTACAACTTTGGAGCCAAAGAAAAGGGCATATGGAGTGGTGCTTGTGGGTGTGCAGATGGAAGTGCAACAAGCCCACATAGTAGGGTGGAGTTGGAGGTGCCAGTCACGACCAACTTCATTGACTATCTTTTTAAGGATTTTGATTAAGGTCTTATTAGAAGCCTCAACTTGACCGTTTCCTTGCGGGTAATAGGGGGTGGAGAAGTGATGCTGGATATCAAACTTTTGACAAAGCTCTCTAACATCCTAATTCTTGAAAGGTCTGTCATTATCTGTGACAATAACCTTGGGGATTCCATATCAGCAGATCAAATAGTTCATAATGAATTTAGAGATATGTTTCTCAGTGGTGAAGGTAAGAGGGATGGCCTCCACCCACTTGGTGAAGTATTTAGCAGCGGTGATGATTAATTTATGACCATTAGATGATGCAGGGTGGATTTTCCCAATGAGATCGACCCCCCATTGTGAGAATGGCCAGGGTGTGATAAAAGGCTGTAGATCTTGTGATGGAGCATGGATCTTGTTGCCATGATTCTGACAAGGGATACATTTCTTCACATAATTATATGCATCTTCTTCCATTGTAGGGTAGTAGTATCCTGTTCACAAGAGTTTTTTAGCCAAAGTGAGACCACTTGAGTGTGCCCCACAGATACCTTCATGCACCTCGTATAGTGCCCATTCAACCTCTTGTTTGTCTAGACACCTTAGGAGGGAAGCATCAAAATTCCTTTTGAATAGGGTGTCTCCAAGGATAGTGTAATGGGCACAGTGGTAGATAAAGGTTTGTTGTTGGGTTTTGGCGAGGTTTGGAGGAATGGTGTTATCTCTTAGGCAATTGAAGGTCTCTTGATACCAAGGGGATTTAGGACCAACGAGTACACACACTATTTCAGACTCAGGTAGGTCATATGTTGGTATGAGGAGTTTCTCAACCAAAAACTCACATTTCTGATTGTGTGCCGACATCTGAAGGAGGGAACCAATAGTGGCCATTGCATATGCAACTCTATTATTTGTGCATGGAATCTGATCAAAATTGATTTGTGTAAAGTGCTACTTGAGGTCCTCAACCATACTATGATAAGGAAGAAGCTTGTCATCTTTTGTTTGGTACTCATCATTGACTTGTTTAATGACAAGTTGGGAATCACCATAGACATTTAATTCCAATATTTTCCTTTGGATAGCCAAATAGAGTCCAGTGATTAGTGCTTCATACTCTACAATGTTGTTGGTGCATGCAAAGGATATCTTGTATGATTTAGGGATACAATCTCCTTGAGGTGTGACCAACAATATGCCTACCCCCGATCCATTCTGGGTGCAAGAACCATCAAAATACAACTACCATGTGGAAGATATAGTGACAATCATTATGGATTCATCTAGAAATTCTGTGATAATAGGGTGATCACCTTGAAGTGGAGCATCAACCAGTTGATCGGCTATCACTTGTCCTTTGATTGATTTTCTATCTACATATTAGATGTCAAACTCACTTAGTAACATGACCCATTTAGCAGTTCTGCTAGTGAGAGCAACCTTTGATAAGAGATACTTGAGAGGGTCGATCTTAGCAATCAATTTTGTTTTGTTGTTAAGCATGTAGTGTCGGAGTTTTTGTGTGCTGAAGACGAGTGCTAAGCATGCTCTTTCAATAGGGGTATAATTGAGTTCATACCTTACTAATGTGCGACTGATGTAGTATATACCATGCTCTTTTCCCTGATCATCTTGTTGGAATCCAAGAACACTGAGAGGGGGGGTGAGTTAGTGTTCTAGTAGAATGATCAATTTAAACCTTAATAAAACATGCATTCAGCAACCCGTATACAGGTACATATAGAATTGAAAGAAGTAAAGCAACCAATAAGCCAATCACATAAATAAATATCATGACACACATAATTTTACGTGTAAAACCTCAAAGAAGAAAAAGCACGGTGGGATTTGTGACCCACAATATCAATCCACTGGCCATATGAAGAGATATTATAAAATATAGGGGCCTGCACTTGTAGGAAGGCTTACAACCTAGAGCACACTGCTCAATCACAAAAGGAGCCTCACTAACTACATACAAATCTAGACTACAATCTGGAGAAATGATTGAATTGCAAAAATAGCATCTTCTATGCCCGAATACAGTTCCGGTTAAGCTCTGTCTGTTCCGGCCTGAAACCCTAAACCCTTACTGGAATACCCCCTTACAAAAATATCCTCACATACATGATCTCTCTCATATGTTTCACATCTCCACTACATTCCATAACCTTACATCCTACATATTACAAAATGGTCTAATCAACTGACCTATATACCCCTTTACAATTCATCATGCCTTATGTCGGCTTACAAAGATAATTACAATATGAATATACATGTCGGCTCAATAAGATAAATACATGAATATCAAAATCAATTTCCAATGTTGGATCTTCCAAATGATGTCAGCCTCCAATACCAATAACCTGAATATAAACCATGTCGGCCTCCAATGCTGGTAACCTAAGAATTCCTTCCAACCTGCCGGTGCCCATGAAGTGTCTGCCGGTTCACTACTATACCAAAATATGAAGCAGGAGCATGTTGCCATGTTGCCATCAATGACAACACATTGAAACCAGCTAATTGAGTGTCAATTTCCAACAATCTCCCCTTTGGCATTGATGGCAACACTCATGTGAAAAATGAAAATGGTTTCCATCTGTCGGTTTCATCCCGAGCCTGCTCCCTTTGAGCTGAATATCCATCTATGATCAAAGATACTCCATATCTCTTGAATATTATTCACCTATACTCCCCCTAATGCATACAACTTCTTAAATTCTTCATATCAATATCACTCCCCCTTTGACATCAATGCCCAAAAATGACAAAAACTAGGACGAATAATGAAAGACTGTACAATGAATGTCCCAAAATACCTTACCAGAGCTGAATATATTTGAATTTTTTTGGATAGGCCTTCTCCAAAAGCTCTAGATAGGTATCCCAACCTGATTTGAAAGTGCCAAAAATAGATATAAGTCCATTTAGCATATGGGCAAATGACTCATTCTTATTTAGCTCTACCAGTGTGGGCCTACCAACCATATCTATACACTCCTTCTTATGTACACTTAATGAATCCAACCAGGGATTCACCAATCCTCTAAGACCTTGAGCTCTCCTTATAATTTTATCTTTTTCCCTCTCAAGAGCTAAAACTTGGGCTTTCAAAACCAAAATTTGACCATCTATAGGTGTAGTTAATGAATGTGAACCATCAAAATAATTAACTATACCTACAATCTCCTCTCGAATATCCTTAATCCTTTTATCTGTCTCAGTAGTAAGTAAATCTGTGTTACAACATATTCTATAAATATTAATACATTTCCTTAAATGTTTATCTATCAACTTCAACTTTTCATTGATCTCCTTCCTCTCCGACTCAATCATTTGATCAAATGTAGCTTTCTTTGCATTTGAAAACCTTTCCAGTGCCCGTCGGTTTGATATCTGCTACAAAGACTAAAAATCCTTTGAAATGTGCTATGTGATTATCTTAAGCTTGCCAAATGGCTTGCCGGATGGGCTTGCTTCTTTGTCAAATTCGCACTCTGGGACAAGTCTATGCAAAATAGTGATAGACTGATCAATAACCCCTTTATCCAGAGATCCTTCCTTCATCATTTTCCGTGCTACCATCATCATGAGTTCAGTAGAACTCATCTTGGTAATGCTTTTCTTTTCAACTTGCGAGGTGTCGATTGACAACAATGATGGACTCACTACCAGTTCCCTACCAGATTCCCCTTTCTTCTCCTCTGATGGTTTAACTTTTATAGCTTCCATACTTGCACCAGTGGCTTCGCCACTTGGTGCAGTCTCAGTAACTGTCAGTTCCTCCCTAGGAATTGTGTCCTTATCCTACATATTTTGATCCAGAGGACTGTTGTCCTCAACATTAGTAACCTGTATATTTACAACTTTTACACTCTTTGATTCTGCTGGTATCTCAACATTTTCCTGTACATTAGTATCTATCGGGGGCTCAATATCCGCTATCTTAATGTTTTTCAAAATTGAGGGTGAAGTACCCACAATACCTTTACCTTTCCCTTCAACTGGGATGTCTGTAGTATCTGTCTTAGGTTCTAGAGAAGTATAAAAACCATGGTTTTCTTCAAAGAACTTAACCCATGCCTTATGGGTCTCCTTGACTATCTCATTGACCCTACCTAACATAAGACTGATTATTCTATGCTTTCTGTGAAAAATATTT
The DNA here is from genome assembly GCF_030272615.1 of Cryptomeria japonica. Taxonomy (NCBI): domain Eukaryota; kingdom Viridiplantae; phylum Streptophyta; class Pinopsida; order Cupressales; family Cupressaceae; genus Cryptomeria; species Cryptomeria japonica. Next base: position 405,298,369 of record NC_081411.1, read on the forward strand.
CTATCTTCAACCTCAAGTGTCTTGTCCATCTCCTCAGGAGTAATAGAAACACAAATAGATAACAATTCCTGAATTTTTATATGCCTGTCCTCTTCCATTGCCGATAGTCTTCTAGCATCTAATATGTCATATAACTGTGCCAGTATTTGGTTTTCAATTTCTAGCAAGGCTTTCTTATAAATATCCAAATATAACAAAACTGATTCCTCTATTTCTCTCTGTTCATTATCATCCAAATGCTCATAATAAAATTGCACATTTTTCAGCATACCATCTTTAATGATTTTATCTACTAACTCTGCACAAGTTTTGGGTGGAATAATAGTTACATTACCATATACAAGTGCAAGATCGGTGTCATCCTTCTTCTTTCTCCTTCCAGTACCAGATGGGGCTGAAGGTATTTCTTTATGTGCTCTTTTATGTGCTGATACCTTGATAGTAACTTTCCTAACTGGTTGTTTCTTTGCTTCTACCTTAGTCTCTTCATTTTTATTCCTCAATACCCTTTTGAATGCTAAGGGTGTGTTATCATCAGATTCAGAGTCTGCTGTGATTGGCTCAATGAATATTTCTGGTTCCTTCCTTTTTCTCCCTTTCTCCGGAACAACATCAATCAATGCCTTAATGTCTTGTGAAACCTTTTCAACAAATTTACTTGCCTTGCCCTCCTACTTCTCCCTCTTCCTCCGATTGAACTCAGTTTCAACCTCTTGCTTCTTCAGCTTAGCAGTGCCAAAGGTTTTTATAGTTTCATCAATAGGTGCATCAATTAGCATTTATGCATAAGCATCTAGGATATGTGCATCAACTTCATAACACATTTCCTCAATCCAAATCTTTTGGGGCCTTACAGCTTCCATCAAAGTTTCATTTTTCCTAACTATGAAGCATATCTCAGTTGAGTACTTCTCAACAATGTGCTTTGGAACCCTCTCCTTAGAATTCATAGCTTTCTGAAAGGCTTTAAAGTAACCCCACACTTTGTCATCTCTCTGACTACCCAATGTAGTGATTGATTGTTTAAGTTGCCTCCCTACCGGGATATCGAATGCCCATTGTCTGTTCCTAAAAACAAGAGTCTCATAAATAAAAAACAACATTAAACAAACAATTAGGTTTCCATATTGGAATGTTCCTTTCTTTTCTCCTTTGATCTTTCCAAGGTTAATCAACAATTCATCCAACATCCAACCACATAGATCTAACTTCTCATTCTGCCTCATCATTTTATGAGCTGCATAAATGCAGGAGCTAGAAACAAAATTCAGTCGGTTTGATTGAGTTACCTTGTAACCAATGACCATGCTTCCGAATCTGATATTTGTGTCAGTGATAGTACTAATCCTCATTGATCGCTTGTCTGATGTCGCATCGGTGATCTTGTTGACCTGATCATTAGAAAATTTCTTCTCGAGACGTTGTCCAACCTATGATAAATCGGTGATGGCCCTAATGGACTCCTTCAAAATCTTATATGGTCTATCCAACTAGATAAATTCCCCATGCACTCTACTCAAAACATACCTGACAATTTCATCTTCGAATTCTGAAATATCCAGAATGTCGGCAAACCCTAGATCCACAATATGCTGGTATTCGAGCTTAATCTTTCCAGAATCTCCCAATAATTCACTCATGTACACGCTCTTAATATCACTCATTTCTAAATCTCAATATGACAATGAATGTAATCTCTGACATCTTCAACATACACGACTCCTTTCAGGACATGGGAAAAAGCACCAACTTAATCGTCTAGGGTAGCAATATGCAAATATCGCTTGAAAATAGGCCTGGGACAGTCCTTGACCTCAACTAAAGTAGGATTTGCAATAAACATAGGTTCAGATGATGATCCTGCTTCCATGATGAAAGATAAATACCTGTGAATAGCTTCTGATGAAAAACCTTAGAGAACTCTTCCGATCGCTGGTGAAATCGCTCAAGAAGATATCGATCGCACTGGATCGCCTTAGACTTCCTCTTAATCTCTATGAATACAAAGTGATAAATGAAGTGAATTCATCCTTTTAACCTCCAAGAAACCCTAATCCATCATTGATATGAGTGACTTCTGATGGAAGATACTAGATCTCAATCAAACATCTCCATGCCGGATAAACATCTTCAATGTCTGAAACATCTTCTTCTCGGGGCATAAGCAGCATCTTCATGAACTTTGCCTACCCCTAAGGCATCTGCCTTAGTTACCGGATGAGCTTCCTGCCAGTCTAGGAGCAACCTCCTCTACCAGTTGAGTAACTGGTGCATTTCCATCTACTGATTGTTCTTCTAACTTCCTGACCCATCTCTGGGTATGATCTTGCCGGATTTCATTAACCTTCTCTTTTCCTTTCTTATTTGATCCATTATTACCAATCGGTGGATTTTTGCTTCTACAGAACTTAGTAATATGTCCAACCTCATTACATGCATAACATGTAACATTGTTCTTTTGAATTACTTTGCTAAAATTGATATAATTGCTTGACCTGTACTGGTTAGCCATATGTCCAAATTTTCCACATGCATAACATTTAACATTCATTTCGCAATCTTCTGTCTTATGACCATACTTATTACATTTAGAACATTGGCCGGGAGCAGAATCAGGGTTCTGATTTACTCTATTTCTACATTGCCTAGCCATGTGACCAAATTTATTACAAACAAAGCATCTACCATTAAATTTGTAAGCATTAAACTACCTTACCGATGCCTTATAGTTTTGAGCTTCATTTGCAGTATCGGAACTCTGTCCTTGTTCAAATCCAAGTCCACTGGAATCTCCATTCTACCTTTGTCTCTTCAATAACTCATCGAGCTGTGTTGAACTAATCTTGATTTTTTCTTTATACTCACTTGAAATAGTCAGATCGTCTCCCAGAATTATCATTTGTCTCTCAAGCTCTTGTTCATTACCCTGGGATTGTACTAAATCAGTTCTCAACATATCATTTTCATGAACCAACCTTTCACATTCTTAATTTTTTTTTTTTCAGAGATACAACAAGATTTTCTTCTTTTTTCTTTCGGTCCTCAATTTCTTTAGACATCCTCATAGTTATAGCTTGCATTTCATTCCTCATAACCATGTTCTCTTGACTCAGCTTCAGACATCTCTCATTAAGTGCAGCTTTCTCTTCATTATCCTTATTCTGCAAAAGTTCCTTCCTCCTAGCCTGAATAGATGACAATCTCTCCGGTAGGACAAGAATGAATTCCTAAGTAGAATTCAATTCATCTTGTAACTTCAAGTTCTTCATCCTTTCAACATCATAATCTTCAAGTGCCACCTCAATTTGCTTCTCAAAACTCATATCCATGGATTCCAGATTTAGGATCTTCCTCAAGCTGTTAAACTTCCTTTGAGGCACAAGGCTCTGATACCAATTTATGGAATCCAAGAACACTGAGAAGGGGGGGGGGGTGAATCAGTGTTGTACCAGAATGATCAATTTTAACCTTAATAAAACATGCATTCACCAAACGGTATACCAGTACATATAGAATTGAAAGAAGTAAAGCAACCAATAAGCCAATCACACAAATGAATATCATAACACACATAATTATACGTGGAAAAACTCAAAGAGGAAAAACCATGATGGGATTTGTGACCCACAATATCAATCCACTAGCCATATGAAGAGATATTACAAAATATAGGGGTCTGCACTTGTAGGAAGGCTTACAGCCTAGAGCACACTGCTCAATCACAAAAGGAGCCTCATTGACTACATACAAATCTAGACTACAATCCAGATAAATGATTGAACTACAAAAATAGCATCTTCTATGCTTGAATACAGTTTCGGTTAAGCTCGGTCTGTTCTGGTCTGAAACTCTAAACCCTTACCGGAATACCCTCTTACAAAAATATCCTCACATACATGGTCTCTCATATGTTTCACATTTCCACTACATTCCATAACCTTACATCCTACATATTACAAAATGATCTAATCAACTGACCTATATACCCCTTTACAATTCATCATGCCTTATGTTGGCTTACAAAGATAATTACAATATGAATATACATGTCAGCTCAATAACATAGATACATGAATATTAAAATCAATTGCCGATGTCAGATCTTCCAAATGATGTCCGCCTCAAATGCCGGCAACCTGAGAATTCCTTCCAATCTACCGGTGTCAGTGAAGTGTCTGCTGGTACACTACTAAACCAAAATATGAAGCCGAAACATGTTGCCATGTTGCCATCAATGACAACATATTGAAACCAACCGATTGAGTGTCAACTGCCAACACATCTGTCTATGCCAATAATGCCCCCAGTGCCACTGCGGTGGTTGATATGTACAAAAGGGGCGACTGTCCTGGAATAGGAGGCATAAGAACTGGAGGTGATACAAGGTATTCTTTGAGTTTATCAAAATCCTTTTGACATAGGCATACCCATTTGAATTTGGTATCCTTGCATAGTAAGTACGCAAATGGGTGACATTTATCTGCGAGTTGTGAGATGAAGCATTTGATGGATTGGAGCTTTCCTTTGAGGCTGCGCAATTGTTTGAGAGTCTTCGGGGGAGGCATTTCCATGATAGCTTTCACCTTTGTAGGATCAACCTCTATGCCTCTACAGGAAACAATGAAACCTAACAGTTTCCCAGATGTAACACTAAAGACGCATTTCTTGGGATTTAGGCGCAGTTTATATTTTTCCAATCTCTCAAAGATCTGCCTTAGGATAGGGATGTGCTCATGTCTTGTCTTACATTTTCCTAGGAGACCATCCATGTAATCCTTCGTGATTTTATGAAAAAGGTCATGGAAAATTGTTGTCATTGCTTGTTGGTATGTTGCTCTAGCATTCTTGAGACCAAAAGGCATGATTTGATAACAAAAGGTGCCCCATGGTGTTGTGAATGTTGTTTTGTGTTGGTCCTCTTCTGCAATCCTGATCAAATTGTATCTAGAAAATCCATCCATAAGTGATAACATTTCATGTCCCGCTGTGAGATCTACGATCATGTCTATGTTGGGAAGTGGGAAATCATCCTTGGGGAATGCTTTATTCAACTACCGAAAGTCTATGCAAATTAGGATACCTGTAGCAGGTTTGCCAACAGGGACAATGTTGGACACCCATTCAGGATAATCTATTAGTTTTATGAATCCAGCATCCAACATCTTTTGAAGTTCTTCTTTGACAAGGAGTGCAATGTGTGGATGCATCTTGCGTAATTTCTACTTTACAGGATTAGCATCTGGGTGAACAACAAGATTGTGGACTACTAAGTCGGGATCAAGGCCTAGCATGTCAGCATATGACTAGGCAAAGTTGATCTTTGTTTCTATGAGAAAATTGATAAAGTTCTATTTGTCTTGATCCGACAAGGACTTAGCAATGAGCACGTTCTTTGGGGTGTCTTCAGTGCCCACATTGATAGTGTACATTTCTTCTATTAGTAAAGTTGACTTGTCTTATTATGGAGGAACAATGGTAGGGAGGTCAAGTCCCTCATCCTCAAGCCCCTCATCCAGGTTTTCACTTGCCGATACACACTTTGTTTTTACTTTTTCCTCATCCAAAGGTGCCTCAGTAAGGTTTTTCGGTAAGGAATCATGATTTTTCTTTTTATTATCCTTTTTATGACTAAGAGCATTGACCTGACTACCAAAGTATCCATTCTCATGTAGTTGGATCCCATGAATTCTATTGTAGTTTTCTTAATTATGCATAGTCAAGAGAGCCATGAGAGCACTATCATCGACACATATGTCCAAAGCGGGTTTGTCTCGTTGGTCCTAATCTATAAGCTCAGGGTGGACAAGTTGTAGCTCATGTGGAGTGGAAGGGATTACGGGGGTGATGGTGTTGATACGGGTGTCAAAGAAGATGTCATCTTCATACTCAAAAGGCATTTCATAAAATTCCTCTTCATCAAAGAATTTGAAATCTAAGGGGGGACTTGAAGGGGTACTAGCGATAGTGATCTTAGGCACTGGAATGTATCCCAAGCCCTTGTTATACTTTTATGAGATGGATTTATTAGTGCTTTGATTCCTTTTTCTTTTGGCCCTAGGTCGTGTCCTTTATAACCCATCTTATCCACTATGTCTGATGCTTTTGGATACATCTTATTGGGAATATTTGTTGGTTCTTCATCCTCTTCATGGTACAACCAAGAAGAAACATCTATCTCAAGAATCTCTTCATCAAGTGGGCCCCATTGCTTGAAGGTCGTGTCTTTACATTGTATAATGGGTTTCTAATGTTTTTTGATTTCTTTGGGTTTACCAAATGACTTTATTTAGGGACAAGGGGAGATTTCCTATTAATAAGACATCCTCAAGTTTGTATTCTCCACAGCCATTGTCTATGATCTTGACCTTAGGTTATGTTTGGGATGAGGTGGAGGAAACTTTAGATGCGTCCGATGGAGGAGGTGGAGTGGGTCTATTTAACGAGCAATGGTATGGATGTTTTCCCTCTAAGAGCTTGCAACACCGAAAAGGTTGTGATCGCCTCTGATAGTGATCTCTCTACCATTGAAGGGAAATTTAAGGCATTGGTGGTAAGTGGAGGGTACTGCTTGAAGGGAATGAATCCACAGGCGGCTGAGGAGAATGTTATAGGGGAGATCAAGATCCAAAACTTGGCAAGGGGTCTCAACTGTAACAGGGCCCACTTGAAGAGGTAAAGTGATCATTCTATTAGAAACCCTTTCTGTATCATCATAGGCTTTGATTGTAATTCATCTTGACGTATCAACTAGGTCCTCAGAAAGTCCCAATTGCTTTATTAACTTGTATGTACAAAGGTTGAGTCCAGATCCACCGTCTATCAAGATGCGTTAAACCTTGTGTTTTTGGATAAGAGCTTCAATATGAAATGGCTTATTATGATCATCATCAGTGGGAGCATCATTGGAGGTGAAAACAAGGTGTTGCTGGGAATCAAGGTTTCCAAAATCTCCTTGTGGATTCGAGGAGGGCTTCTTCCAAAATCTCCTTGTGGATAGGGGAGGTCTTGAGGAGCTCTAAGATGGAGATCTGTGCATGGGTCTTCCCAAGATGATCAAGGAGGTCATATCGATAGGTGGATGACATGGGGGGAGGATTCGGTGGAGGGGGAGCTCCTTGGACAGTTAGTCTTCCGCGACGGGTGGTTACATTGTAGTCATTTTGAGAGTGGGAAGTGGAAGGTGCGGTGCCTTGAATGACTATGTTAGAAAGGTTGGGTCTACTTTCCAGTTGAGGAGGGACAAGACCACCTTGAACAATGATCTTAGGTCTATTTTGGGTAGAGGGAGGATTAGCTCCCTAGACAATGATGACGTTGATGTGGTTATCCGTAGGCTCAATACGACCCACCAAGGAGTCAAAGCCAGTTATATGATTGGTATAATCATAGTTCACAACATTAGATGATGATGCCTTGCCTTTGTCATACTTCAGGAAGGGTTCCTGGTACATCTTGAGTTTGTCATTATTATTACTAGGTTTTGCTGTTGCTACCTCAATATCACCCTTATCAATGAGATCTTGTATGTAGTTCTTTAGTTTCATACACTTTTGTGTATCATGCCCATTGATGCGGTGATAGTCAGAATACTCATTCTCATTATACCACCTAGGTTTAGGTTGGTTAGGATCAAATGGGCGAGTTATCAGAAAGACAACCGCACCATCTTGGACAAGCTTTTGGAATATAACCTCAATGGGCTCAACAAAGGGATTATACTCCCTTGGAGCTTGATTGTTTCGGGGTGTCACCCTTGGATTGAGACATTGTTGGGGGGCCTCTGAGATTGATTTTGATTATTTTGCTGAGTGTTGAATTGACGATTAGTGGTGGTGGACTTTGAAGGGGCGACCACGGTCTGGACCCGCTTTGCGTTAGTGACACTGATGACCCAAAATAATGGCTCCTTTTTGTCAAATTTTGTAATAGAACTCTTGCTTTGGTCATATGTTTGGGTAATGTATGGGTCATAGGACTTTCCTTATTGATGTATTTTTAATATTTTTGGACCTGATTTATCCTAGACCTAAGGTTTTTGATTAAAGAAAAAGTAGGTTTTGAAGGGACCCCGAAACCCTTTACAAGCTTAAAACAACAAAGCAACAAGAAACAAAGAGAAACAGAACATAAGGAAAAAAAACCAGCATAGAACCGAGAAAAGCTAGCAAAATCCCCTGAAAGCCAGTAGGCCGTTCAGGAATCAGATTTTATCTAGGGCTTTAGTCAGGGTGCTGCTTATTTCTTGCAGCTCTTTGATGTTGTCTTTGAGGTTGGGGGGGTCCTTGGCCGCAACAACCACAACTTTCTTGATATTGGCCCTGGTTCTCTTAGCTGTTCTGCCCACTGGGGTAGCATCACCAACACTTCCAGTTTGGATGGTCTCCTCCTCTAGGTCAAGGTCAACAACCGGTTTAGGAGAATCGTCAAAGACCTTAGCAATGTCTTCCAGGTTTTTGGTGACAGTAGAGAGGATGCTTGGGATAATTCCCATCAGATTTTTCATCGCTTCTTTTCCCTCTTCCAACAATTTTACCTTATTCTCCATTTCCCGCTTCCAGTTAGCATGCTCTCTGTTTTCATCCTCCCTTTTTTTGTCCGAGTTTATCCCATGCTTCTCCAGGTTTTTCAGAGTTTCGTAAGTCCATCTGTCAAAATTCATTCTGGTCTCCAAGAGCTTCTTGAGATTATCCAGGATAAGCCCCTCGCCAGCACTGTCCTTATCCTTGCTATGCCCTTCCTTAGCCAGGTTCTTCTTGGAGCATTTGTTTGTTTCCTTCTCAGAATTGACTTTTGTTTCCTCAATATCCTTGGGAGCTGTATCCTCCATCAGATTGCTATTGTCCTTGCCAGGGTGATCACTAGGATTAGGGCTTTCTTGACCAGGCTCAAAATCTCTGCTTTCTTCCTCGTTGCCCAGTTCCTCTTCCTTCTAGCTGTCTTCTCTATTAGAGTCATCCGTCTCCATACCACTGCTTTCCTTGACAATGTCCTTAGTTTCTAGCCTGAGGGAGATTTTCCTTTTTTTGCTGGATGGCACCTTCTCTTTGCTGGTATCACCCTCTTCCATCCTCCTTTTACCAGGGGAGGCAGAAATCCACTTATTTTCCTACAGAGCTAGGGTTTTGCAATGCTCATAGATGAGTAGTAGGAGCCCACAGTGGAGAATCGGGCTAGAAGGGTTCGTCATGTGCTTGTTCAGGGACCTAGAGAGGGATCGAAAAAGGTAGTAGGGCAAAGACACTTTTTTGTCGTGTCTGAAATGGTTTAGGAGCACGAAGTGGTAAGTGTGGGCCCTGGAGTAGCGGCCTTCAACCGTAATATACTCCATGATAGCATTCAGGACCCAGCCCCACAACTTCTTGTTGTTTGCAGCATCATAGTAGCCTCCAGTAGCCTTGCCAATTTTGGCCCGCTCTTTCTCTTTACGTGAGAACAGGGACACAACATTGTTGGAGACCTTGAGGTCTCGAAAGAAGTTGAGCCCGGAGTGGGGCATACCAGTTACAGTAGAAATAAGCCCAGCATCCAGTTTAAATTTAACTTTGTAAAGTTTAAAATAACCATTAGACCAGTGTTCAGAGATCTTGGAAACAACGAGGTTGACCCTACCTTTGTCGTAGTCCTCAAGCTTTTCCATGAAGCTGGTGAGATGGCCCTTCTCTAGGTTTGCTCAAACTTTAGGCATAGCTTTCTAGGTTGACGTGTTGTCAGGTTCTTTGCATCTAAGATCTCCTCCCATTTTCGGATGCAGGATGTCGACTCTATTTCTCTGCAAATTAAGATTTTCTTTCCCTTTGCAACTCAAATTATCGCCCTGAATAACCCACAAAGCATGCGGAAAATTTTTGGAAATAGTGGGAGATTTGTCGCAGTGCCAGGTAATGATGGCCTTTCCAGTGTGGTGCGAGTGGTGCTTTTTACTTGTCATGATTTAATTGTCCTTCTCTCCCCGTATAACGGTCCTTTTTGAGGATCTCTTTAATGTTTGAGTTGAGGTCATCCTCATGCCAAATCATTTGAACGTCAGAATTAACTCCTTCATTCACTAAATAGTCGACAACACTATTTTGCTCTTTGTAGGCATGTCTAATAATAATTTCTTTGAAACTGGCGATAATCTCTCTAGCTTTCATGATGATATTCTCAATGGACCAAGAAGGCTCCACTTCCCCTTTTAAGCACTTAATGATGTTAAGTGAGTCCCCCTCAAGCCAAATTTTATCATAATTGAGATTTTTGGCTATGATTAAAGTATGCAGGGCAGCGGAGGCTTCAGTAAAATGGCTAGTTTGATTTCCCAGAGGACCGACAACCACCTTAAGGCAGCTTCCAACAAAATTCCTGATTATGCCCCCATATCCAGCTTTACCCGGATTTCCTTTAGAGGCCCCATCGAAGTTGGCCTTAATCCATCCCTGTGGGGGGAAACACCATACAAGACCTTCTCTGCCTTTCTCCTTGCTAGTAGTGGTGGTGGAAAGGTTCCATCTGTCTTTGAAATCCTCTTTTGCACCAGTTCCCTGGTTAGTACCATAGAGGCATTCGAAAATACTCCTATAAATTTTGTCAGCAACCACTTCAAGAGTAGCCCTTTTATCTCTGAAAATCATGTTGTTTCGCTCTTTCCAAATATTCCAGATGACAATTGGCAAAGTAAGTTTCCATATCTCCACAATTTTAGGATTAGAGTTGGGACAATGCCATTGGAGCCAAGTATCACCGAGAGAATTCAGGAAGACCCAGCTCAGGTTCCACCTGGTCAGGATGATTTTCCATATGTCATGGCTAAAGGAGCACTGATTGAGAATGTGGCAAGCTATCTCTCCTTCCCTGCAACAAAGAGTACACATGTTAGGAAAAATGATGCCTCTTTTATGAAGATTATCCAGGGTTAAAATTTTATTTTGGATGAAGATCCAAAAGAAGATGTTGATTTTGGGAACTAAATTCTTATTCCAAAATTTGGCCCAAATGGGGGTGGTTTCCTCCGAAACATTATGAATGGCTACAACAGAGGAAACAAAGTATTTCCCATCCATAGTTTTCCCCCATATTAAAATGTCCTCTTTGTTGTCTGTAGGGATTTTAGCAGAAAGAGCAATCTAAAGGAACTTGAGATCCGGACTCTGCTGGCTAAAGTCAATCCAGTTCCCGTTGTTCCAGTAATCTCTAACCATTTCACCATACCTGCATTTGAAGCTATCTTTCCAATCTTTGATGATAGGGATTTCCTCAAGAGGTTTATCCAGGATCCATCTATCTTCCCAAAATCTAATTTTCCTCCCATTCCCAAGGTTCTAGGTTCTACCAGCAGCTGCCCAGCCTTTAGCAGATTGTACTGCATTCCAAATGGCAGATCCATCAACAAAGAAAGAATTGTCAAAGAATTCCTCCTTAGAGGGTTGCATATAGAGGTATTTGTTTTTCCAAATAGAGTTCCATTCTCTTTCCTCCCCTTTGAGTCTCCAGATTTGTTTGGCTAATAAAGCTTTGTTCATGGAGCTAATACTTCTTAAGCCCAGCCCACCTAAGGCCTTAGGGGTGCAAATTTTATTCCAGGCTATAAGGGGGATTCTATTTTTAGCTTCCACTCCCGACCAGAGGAACTTTTTTTGAATTCTTTCAATAGCTTCTGCAAACTTAGAGGGGATTTTGAACAAGCTAAGAGCATACACAGGAAGATTTTGGAGAGTGGCTTTGAGCAGAGTAACTTTACCAGCTTGACTAAGGATAGCCCCTTTCCATCCAACAAGTTTCAAGTTGAGTCTGTCAATTAACTTATTCCAGAAGGAATCCTCAGGCTTGAGACAGAGAGGAAGCCCCAAATAGGTTGAAGGAAACTCAGAAATGTTACAACCAAGAATCCTACCAATCCTAATTTTCCTTTGGGCCGGGGTGTTAATGAAGAACAGAGAGCTTTTATCCCAGTTGATTTTTTGACCAGAGGCCGATTCATAAGTATTCAGAACAATTTTCATGTTTTTGGCTTCCAAGATGGTGGCTTCCCCCATGGTGATAGAGTCATCAACAAATTGTTCATGAGAGAAAATGACATTGGAGGAAGAAGGTCTCAGGCCTTTAAGGTTGCCTTCTTCCACATTTTTAAGGATGAATCTGCCTAGGCATTCAACAAGAATAGTAAACAGAATGGGGGAGATGGGGTCTCCTTGTCCGAGACCTCTGGAGCTTTTGAAGAAGTTAGACGGGGAGCCATTGACAATAACAACAGAGGAGGAAGTTCCCATGAGTTGAGAACAGAGCTGAATAACTTTGTCACCAAAACCAAACGATTCCATAATCCTGAGGAGAAACTGCCAGTTTACTCTATCAAAAGCTTTTGCTATGTCTAACTTAAGGAAGAATCCTTGTTTGCTCGCCACGGTTAGGGAGTGGATATTTTCGTGAACAGAGATGATGGAGTCCAAAATTTGTCTTTCGGGAACAAAGCTATTTTGTTGGACAGAGATAATCCTTGGGAGAACATCAAGCAGCCTGGAAGTCAAACTTTGGAAAGGATCTTGTAGATAGAGTTGCAAAGGCTGATGGGTCTAAACTTGTTGAGAGAATCAACTCCTAGAGTCTTCGGGATAAGAACTATGAAAGTCGAATTCAGTTCCTTAAGAAGTCTTCTGGAGCCAAAGAATTCCTTAACACCATTGCAAATGTCCCCCTCCACTATGTGACAGAATTTTTGGAAGAAAAACATGGGAAAGCCGTCCAAGCTAGGGGATTTATCACCCTGAAAGGAAAACACCGCCTTTCTGATTTCAAGATTAGAAGGAATATGGGATAAGAGGCGATTGTCGACTTCCGAAAGGATAAAAGGAATGGCTTGTAAGAGAGTGTTTTGCTTGGTGAGATCCAGGTTATCCACTTCACCCAACAAGGTGCTGAAATGCTCGAGAGCTTCCTTTCTGATATCACAATCCTCAATTATAATACCTTTATTGCAAGTGAGTCTGGATATTCTATTGGCTGCCCGGTGCCTAAGGGAAGTTAAGTGAAAGAAGCGGGTGTTTTTATCGCCTTCCTTCAGGAAAAGAGCTCTAGATCTTTGTCTCCAGAAAGTCTCTTCATTAGAAATGATGGAGTGGTATTTAGAAAGCAGATCATTTTTAGCCATTCTGAGATCTTCGGACAACCCCATCTCTTGGATACTATCTTGAACAAGCTTTAGGTCGGCTTTAACTTGAGTTTTGTTCTTGAATATGTCCCCAAAGATCTCCTTGTTCCAAATTTTTATTTTGGCTTTTATAAAGTTGAGATTTTTAGCAATTCTGAAGAGAGCCTTACCCTCCACTTCAGAGTTCCACCATTTAGAAATGCAAGCTTCCAGAGAAGGGTGGGAGAGCCAAGCTTTTTCAAATCTGAAAGGGAAATTTCTCTTAGCCGAAAAGGAGTTGGTAGAAAAAGAGATAGGGAAATGATCTGAGCCGATTTTGATAATAGAACCAAGGGAACAACTATACTTAGAAAGCCAGTCAGGGGAAATTAAGGATCTGTCAAGCCTGACTTGAATCAAATCAGCTCCAGTTCTTCTATTAGTCCAGGTGTAATTGATGCCCTAGAGATCAACATCAATGAGAGCTTGATCATTAATGAAGTCCACAAGGTCTTGTTTTCCATCGAGATGAAGGGGGATTCCTCCCATCTTATCTTTGTCTCTGAGCGGGGTATTGAAGTCTCCCAGGATAATCCAGCTTTGATCAGCAAACTGGAGTCTGTCAGTCGCCAGACTTTTCCAGAATTTAGCTCTCCCAGATTTGGAGTTAGGAGCGTAGACGTTAGATAATACCCAGACAAAGTTGTCCTTAATATGCTCAAGCAAAACTGAGTTCCTATTAAAGGCAGAGATGATTTCCTTTCCTGTTATAGTATTTTTGTTCCAAAAAATTGCAATTCCTCCAGAGGCCCCCTCCGAGTTAGTTCCTATGACTCCGTTTTCTTTGAAAATTCTGATCCTTTCCACTTTTTCTTTAGACATCTTGGTTTCCTGAACAAGGACCACATTTGGTTTATGATCTTTGATGACATTTCATAACACATCCTGCTTATGGGGGGCATTTAGCCCTCTGATATTCCATGATATAATCTTCATATTTTAACTGGGGATAGGGCTGACTCGATGGAGCACTGTGTTCCATCATCACGGTTCTTCCAGCTTTCCTGTTCCCTTTGATGTTTTAGGGATGACCTTCCCTACTTTTTATTTTGGTTTCCAACATCTGCCTTTTTCTTAATCTTGCTTCTAGTTGAGATTCCTTCCTTGAGATCCTCCTTGTTCAATTTTCCTTCTCTCGACTCGAAAATCTGGAGGGTTTCATCCAGTAAAATCACTCTTTGGGGAGGGGTTTTGCAAAGGAGTGGCTTGGGGCTTCCATTGGTTAAGAGCAATAAGGGATCAGAAACAGAGGGGTCTTGGGCTTCATTAAAGTCATTAAAGTTTGAGTCAACCGATTTAGGGAGATAAGAGGCTGGAGAAGGATCTTCCTTCTCCTGGCTAGCTGATCCGTCCTTCTGGTCTAGAATGGATTCATCCTTCTCCTGGATAACAGTTTCATTCTCCTGGGCCATTGGGCTTCCTTTGTTGATCAACTCTTTACTTGGCTCTGCTTCTATGGATCTCTCTGGAAGGTCATTGGAACAAACACAATCCTATTTGTCATTGCTACTACTCCCAGTCCTCTTGGCTTCATTCATATGATCCGTTGCATCCTTTATTTGATTGCTCTTGGATAATGATGAATTTACTTTTTTGGTTGTCGTTTGCCAAATCTTTTTGTTCTTAGGAATACTATCTGACTTAGGTTCCTTGCCTTTCTTGAGCGGATATGATTTTGCCCAATGCCCTAATTTTTTGCAGTGGAAACAGGCAAAAGGAAGAGATTCATATTCATTATCTTGGGACCATTTTCCTAGTTTAGATATGATATCTATGGATTGAGGCATATTTGTCGATTGGTTAACATTTACGCAAATGCGAGCAAAGACTAACCTTGATTTAGCCGCCGTCATCGGGTCAATCGATGAGAGTTCTCCAAAGGATTTCGCAATGCCCTTGAAAACTTCCTCGTTCCAGTATTCAAGCGGGAGACCAGGGAGGCGTGTCCATACTGGCACAGAGATGAAGAAGGATTCATCCAGGATGACATTCGGAGCCCATTTCTGGAGAGCCAGAGAAGACTTGCCAAACATCTAGGGACCTTCATAGAGAGCTTTGTTCATGTCTTCTTTGGAGTTGAAGGTGAAGGAAAAAAACCCTCTAGGCAGCATCGCCACTTCCACTTGTCCTTTTACCATCCATTTTCTCCTTATGAAATTTCTAACATCATCAATGTTGGGCCTCAAGCTAGAGAATTGTCCCACTAAGGTCATCGATAGGCCTACTACAGTTGAATCAACCACTTTGTTCGGGACGGAAATAGCAACCAGACCAGAGACGGGGTCTGAAATGTTCGTAACTTCCGGAAGCCCAGATTTAACCAGTGGCTTCACTCCAAAGCGTGAGGACCATTTTTTCCATTTTCCTTTGTCGTGTGGGTCCTCGGGGATCGAATCTTTATCTTCTCCCGGTTTTGCAGTTTCCTTGTCCTCTATTGACCCTTGAGATGTTTGACCTCTTGCCTGTGTGCCAGATTCAATTCCAAGGGAACAACAATTTCCAGGAAATCTGCCGTTCCTAGAAATTCCGCCATTTCCCAATTTGAAATTTGGGATTCCCGCTCCTTTTCGCTCTGCTCCACTTCGCTCCACTTCGCTCCATCGCTATTGTTATCTAATGATCTTTATACATTTAATCCTAGACCTAAGGTTGTTATCTAATGATCTTTATACATTTAATCTATGCAAATTATCTAAATTAATCTTAAAATATGGTTTAATTTATGTTATGTTAACATCAATGGATACACATGTTTTCATGCACATTAACACCATGATGCAAGGTCAACTAAGATGAAAGGATGACTAAGCTTGTGGTTAAAAGTCACATCAATGTGCGGGTGGATGCAAACCTAGTCAAAGTGGAGCAACATTGAAGAAGATCATAACCAATTGATCACTTCCTCAACAAAGCAATATGTGGAGAATTCATTATTGTTCTTGATGGAACATAAATCCAGGAAGGAGGTTACACTATATTTTCTTAGCAACAAGACAGTTGTTGTTGTTTTGCGTTCATGCACTGAGTTCTTCTTCTAGTGTAATAAATCTTGTTCACCTATTCCTCTAGGACATGGGTTGATCAGTTAGAATTTTGTTATAAGTTTTTATATAAATAAAGGTCTCTATCTCTCATGGGAGTAGACAAAATGACCATAGAGTTAGTAGCATTTAGTTTTTAGACTTATGTATGTGCAATCAATCTGAAGTAAATAAAATAATGGTATTCTGAGCTTATTAGTTGTTATCTGAATTTTGAATATACTCACTCAATGGGGTCCACTTGGTGAGTAGTTCCCGTGTGTTTTTCAAATAATTTCTGTTTTGTTATAGTTGCTATTTTGGTATTCGTCTGTTCCTGCAACCACTGGAAATAGTTCCTGTGTCTGTTCTTGCAGCCAAAGTAGGCAGAGTAGTTCCTGTTAGCTGACTAGAATGTTGTTATTAGTAGTATTTTCCCAAGTTTCTTTCAATTGTGAGTTTTATTAAAGTGTTAGGTCATCATGTCTCTGCATGTTTGTTTCAAATAATTTTGTTTTCCAACAGTAGGATATAATGGCTGCAATTTAAGCTTAGTGCACATACAGTGCCGACCCATTTTAAGTTTACGTCCTTGGTTGATAAAGTAAATGAACCTTTGCTACAGGAGAGGTAACTGCTCAGTAAGGATGTCAAATCTCTGAGCTGAGTATTTAGAACCTAGTTGTTGTTCCAATTGCGAGGTCCAACATTTTTGGCGCCGTTGTCGGGGATGGTACCAAACTAAGAACCTGTTGTAGCCATTAGTTTTAAATCTTTTAGTCCGATTTAAAATTAGTTCTTAGAATTTACTAATAAAATATGCATGCATAGAAGAAGAAGATATGCATTAGGAAGATTTCTTCCCTCACATACTGCTCTTGAAATAAACTCAAATCAAGCCCCAAATAAATCCTTTTGCTGAAGCTTTTGTGCAAGCTAGAAATGAAGGTGTTTTTGATTTATCAGAAGGAGACCTTGATTTCTGAAACAAACCCCCTGAATAGAATATTTTACCTTTGGTTCTTTATCAAGGACCAATGACTGGAAATCCTCGAGGAGGTAGAGGTGGGCCTCCACCGCCTCCACCTATGAACCCAACATTTGCATTCCCTATTCTGAACCTACATGATAATGCAAATTTGAAGAATATACCAACCTCCTCTTTTCCAAAGTTCTATGACTTGGTCACAAAATATCTAGATACCTTTCTATTTGAATTTGATATTCTCTGTAGAAGTTATGATTATACCTGTAGTGTCCTAAAATTGTGACACTTGCAATTTTGACTGCATTTGGGTCTTCACGATGGCGGCACAACACTGAACCTGAATGGAGACCCCGAAACTTGTTCATGACATCAAAAACTGCATTTTTCAGCACCCTGGCCTGATCCTCCTTGCACCCCGTTGTCCCTGGAGGTGGGACCATGGCGCCTAGCGCCCTGGTCCCCCAGGACCATGGCACCCAGCTCCCTGGTCCCTGGCCCTATTTTGGGCCCAGTCTCTTTTGGGGCTTCGGGTCTTTAAGTTTGCAAATTGGAAAATATTGTTTCCTGGTCAGCCCAAGGTCGGGAAAATCAGTCTATCAGCCCTAATTGACAAGTATATAAACTACATTTCCTCTCCCATTTGGGGAGGTCGAAAAAGATAACATAAGCAAGAACAAGACGCGGAAGCGATATTCAAACATTCAAACATTCAATCATTCAAGCATTCCTTCAAGCAATTGAGCATTCTAAGTCTCCATTCAAGGCTAGGTGTTGCATTCAAGACAAGGATTCAACCATTGAAGAGGAGATCACATACAACATACAACACACTACATACATTACACCTTCGCATGTAAGAATACAAACATTCTTACAACAAGGTATCAGTACTTGTTTACATTACAAACATTTACATTTACAACATTCTCATTTCTTGGTTAATTCCAAAACCGGGGTTTGACCTAAAGGCAAACCCCTCATCCCTAACCCCCCAATCGTCCTCTCTTTTCTGTGTGTAGGTTGCAGGTACACGACTGTAATTGAAGATCTGGAATCCTTGTGCAGAGACAAACAGATCCCCCTTCGTTTCGCGGATTTTTCAGAGGACCGTGTGCACGCCGGGCGCCATCGTCCCGTCAAATTTTGCTCAAATTTGCAGAACAGCACCGTCTCGACATTTTACTGCTAATTCTAGGTCCGCAGCTTCATCTCATATCCCTATCTCTGTTTATAAGTGAATCTTTCCTACTTTACATGCATTCCTAGTTCAATCATTCTTTCCACATTTCTTTACAAAAGAGGGTATCCTTGCTATCACAACCCTTGAAACTCATTTAGAATCCAATCTTGCATTGTGTGGGATTGGATCTTGTGGGTTTCAACCCCTCTTTTGAATGTAAAGTCTCCCCTAAGTGAAAACCATCAACCCTAGTGACTCTCCCTTCTCTCTCCTTGGAGTTGGGGAGGGGAGAACGACTAGGGTTCGATTTTTCCGCTTTACATTTTGGTGAACCCGACGTGAACATCCTCATTCTGATTATTCATGGTTAGATCTGAAAATTTTGCTTTCCTAATTATATTTCCATGTTTGATCTTTTGCAAATTTTAGAGGTTGATTGCATAAAAACCCTAAAATTTTCTTTTTAGTAATTAAGCTTGTGAAATGTTTAATTGTTAATGCTTGTTTCAGATCTACCCTTCTATTGCAAATTGTCAATTCATATTTGTGCTTCAATTCTGAAAATTAAGTGGTTAAATGTCAAAACCCTAATTTTTAAAACCTTCTTGATTCAACCTTTGACTGATAATTTCACTAATCAAAACACCTCCAAATTGGCTGTAATTTTGGATTCTGCAATAAAATCACAATATCTTTCATCCCTGAAAATTTGGAAAAAAGTTGCGAGGACCGTGTGCACCCCGAGCGCCATCGTCCCCGACATTTTTTCCGAAATTTCGGGAGCTAGATCTTACTGTATTTTTCTGCTAAAATCCAGAATTTTGGCTGATTTATCAATTTTAACACCTTCAAAATTAAAGTCAAAGTTGGTCTAGCGATTGCTTGGATTGAGGCTTCTAATCATTCAAAAATTTTTGAAATTGAATTTTGTATCAAAATTGTGTTTCTTACAGTCCTAAATCTAAAAAGTGTGTTGGCATTCATTTGAAATTTCAGTGTTTTATTCAAATTTTTGCAGTTTGTGACTTTTGAAATTAAGTGTTTAATTGCAACAACTTTGATTTCCACTTTCAAATTCGAATTTTGCATGAAATCGAGTCAAATTTTAAATTTTGAAACTTGCATTGCTTTTAGCATTCCCTCTAAAATCATAAAATTCAAAATTTCAGTTTCCCTCTCTTTTTCAAAATTCAAATTTTACATTTTTCAACAATCTTGGTAGGGTTCAATTTTGAGATTGCAACTTTATTTTGGCCTATCTACAGATCATAAAATCACTCAATTTTTTCAGATTAGCTTTAAAATCATCATAACTTTCATCCCTGAAAATTTCAAAAAAAGTTGCGAGGACCGTGTGCACTCCGTTCGCCACGGTCCCGGACATTTTTTCCGAAATTTCGGGAGATTGTCCTGATTGCATTTAACAGCTTAAATCTAGGAGATTGGCTGATTTTATTGAAATTTGCTACCTCTAAAATTCAAAATCTTCTCTCTTTCTTTAGTGCATGAGTTTTACAACAATAAGTCCTACTTATACTATTCTCGTTAGACGAAGCCTTAGAATTAAGTCTTTCCAAGGTGTAATTACCGAGGAGATGGAACCTAATTTGAATGGCCTTTTTAACGAGGACATGGGTAATTCCTCTAATCCTCTTAATGATGAAGAAGCTCTCCATGAGGTTTCTGTAGAACAACTTTCAATATTGGATAACCAATTTGATGATTTTCGACAATTGATGTCTCAAGAATACCCTGATAGTCAAGCTCTTCCTTTAATTGAGGGTCTAAAACGTATGGTTCAAAGTGATAAGAATGGAATTGATATTTTGCATGGTATTGCACACATTGTGGATTCGAATGTGATGCGTATGAAGAGTTGTGCTGAAACTTTAGGTTATACACAACCTCCTACTCAAGACAATCATTGTATTCCTTTGACAACTCCTATTGCTAGTATACCTACTTTTACATCAAACATAATGACTACTTCAACACAAGACATTCCTCCTATGATCACTAGTCATGGGGGCAATCCCTCTTCTTCAATCAATCCTCTTCCTTCATTCAATCCAACTTCTTCATTCATTCCTTCAATGAGTGTTCCTATTATATCTCCACAAATGAACATGACGCAAGGGGGCAATTCATTTAACCTTTCCATTCCTCCTTGTAGTGTTCCTCCTTTCCAATCATCTCCCATGACTAACTATCATAGTGTCCCACCACCTTATTCTCTACCTTCTTTCAATAACATAACACCTCCATCACAATCTAACACGTCTAATATGAACTCTTCGACTGAAGCGACCATTAACAATCTTGCACAAATTGTCTCTTCTCTACAGCAACAAATTGCCTCTATGAATCAATCTAAGTTTAGTGTGCCCACATTTGATGTTGCGAGCCCACTTTCTCTTGACATTGTTCGAGCTATTCCCCCTAAACATGTTGAAATTCCGCATTTGGAGCATTATAATGGTAAGGGTGATCCTTTAACACATGCTAAGACCTTCCAAACAATATGTACTGATTTTGCTATTGACCAAAGGTTGCTTGCAAAACTGTTTACTAGAACATTAAGAGATAAAGCCCTACAATGGTATTGCTCGTTGCCTTCCTATTCTATTACTTCTTTTGAACAACTTGCAAATGCTTTCATTCAACAATTTCAAAACAATATAAGTCCTAAGGTTACTTTGATTGATTTAATGCATTGTAAACAAGGTGTTAAAGAAAAAGTGACTGATTTCATTGGTAGATATAAGCATTTGTATGCTCAAATTTCTTTTCCAGTGCCTGACAATGATATTCAAAGAATCTTTATTTCTAATTTACAAAAAGACATTAGAGAAAAACTCCTGTTTTCTGAGTTTACTTCTTTCCAACAGTTGTGCGCAACTCTTCACAATTATCAACTGACTGTGAGCCAAATGGAACAAGCAAATCCTATGGCTCTGAGTGATAAGGGTGATAGTAGTCAACAACCATTTGGGAAGTTTAAACCGAACAGAGAATCCATTAAATTCAATGAAAACATCATCAACAACAATGTGAATGCGGCATCAGGTGTGCCTCCTATTTCTAAGTTTTTCAAGAAAGAAAGAAAGTTCACTCCTTTGAATGAATCATTGCATAGTATTATGAATAAGTTATTGGAACAAAATGTGCTTACTCTTCCTCCTATAAGGCAAATAGATCCTGCAAAGATTAATTCACCCTATTTTGATAACAAATCTTTTTGTCAATTTCATCGTCATCCTGGGCATGATACTGAAAAATGTTTTGCTTTAAAGGGTAAAATTCAAGATTTGATTGATAATAATACTATCTCTGTTTCTGGAGTGAATGATAAAGGCAACACATCTGTAGCTCCTCCTAACCAAAATCTTCAGATTTTTACTGGTCCATTGCCTTCTCATACCTCTAATGCGATTGATACTACTGATTCCTCTGTCTCACCTGATGATCTTGTGTCTATGACTCCGAATGTGATTAACTTTGTAGAGCAGCAGAAAATCCCTAAAGAACTTTCCATCACCTTTGATTCTAGTGAAACTATCAGGGCACCTGATGGTCCTTTATATATAGTTGCAAAAGTCAAGAATACACCTTGCCGTGGGGTGCTTATTGATCCTTCTTGTATGGTTAATATCATTATTGAAGAATTTCTTTTTACTTTGCAATTGAATCAAGTGATCTATGATGAAATAAATGTGATTGTGATACTATTTGATGCATTTTCTTCTCCTGCAATTGGTTCTATTACATTACCTATTGAGGTCCATAACAAATCCCTTGATGTGGACTTTGCTATTATTCCATCATCCGAACAATTTCGTGTGAAGCTAGGCTATCCTTGGCTGTCTTCTATGAAAGCTATTGCTTCTCCTATTCACAAGTGTTTGAAATTTCCCCATAATGGTGAAGTTGTTACTGTCAATCATAGTCTCTTTAAACCAGCTGAAAGAACTTCTAGCATTCCTATTGATTACTTTTGGCCTAAACAATTCCAATCTCTTACTCCGCGAAGTGATCATCTTTTTAAATCTTATCAAAAGTGGAAGAAAGATATGATCCTATCTCTAAGTAAACCTAGAACACCCAAACTTGACATTCCTATCATTCTTGAGAAGGAAGTTCTTCCTTTGAAAGATAAAACTAATTTCTTTCCTCAAGAAGATTCCCAATCCATCCCTATGAATGTGACTATGTCTATATCTAAAAAGCTTTGTAAAAGTAGACCTATACCTCCTCGTCATGATGGACTTGGTCTCCTTCCTAAACCAAATATTCCTCCCTTATATGGAGCAGTTCCTCCTCCTTCCTCTTATGGAGAGAAGAGACCTTCCTCTTCTCCTATTATTGAACCTACGAGACCACAACCTAAACACCCAAGTGATAAGGATGAGAACATTCCTCCTCCTCAATCTTTTCAACTTCCTACTAAGACTAGACGGAATCGTTCTGCACGTGAACGCCGACGAAAGCGTCGTCTTAGAGCTCAGGCAGCTGCTTCTCAAACTTTGCAATCCCCAAAAACACCTTCAGCTAACATTATTCCATTTTCTCCTCAGCCGAAGATTGAGCCAAAATCTCCTAAACATAAGATGCATGATGGTCTTGATCCTGTGCGAGTTAAAGATCCTATTTTTATAAATCTTGATGATGAAAATGTTATTCATGATGAAAATGTTACTCCTGTTCATTCTGATAGTGAATATGAATATGTTGATGTTGATAACCATCTATCTAACGAATTTTCTAAAGCACTTATCCTAGCTCCTAGACAAAAACAACGTGGCTCGGAACATGAACATAGCCCTTGTTTGGATCTTGTGATAGCTCCATCTGCTGTGTTGGATGTTCCTCCTCTAGCGTGTTTCCTACCTTCCCAAAATATTGATCAGCAAGATCGGGGGGTAGATGATGTGCTAGACTAGTTCATTAGCATAGCAGACTCTCTCCTCCTCTCTTTTGTTACTTCTTCTATGTGTTATTCTCATTCTTCTATTTGTTGTCCTTAGTGTTGTCTACTTGAGGACGATGCAAAGCATTGAGATCTCTTTTGGTCTCTCTCATGTTGACTCAAAAGACACATGTGTTCCCTTCTTCTAGGTGACCTTCCTTGATTGGGGAATGAAGAACAATTATGCATACATACATATGATATACATGAATTATCATACAACATACTGACCCCGAGGAAAGCGAAGTCACCTTGTGCTTTGTGTTTTGTGTCTATTATCCTTGGGCTTATCTCACACTTGGGGGCTAAATCCTTGTGATAACGTGCTCCTTTCTCATTTCTTATATGTATCACTACCTTAAAGCAATCACCCCCGGTGAGGCATGTGCGATCGCTTTAACGTAGGGGGGCATACATCCCGTTCATATCTTTTCAAGATACTTGAAAATTTCTTGACAAATTTAGCTTTGCCTTGAAATTTTTTGATATCTTTCTTGCATGACTCATAGTGAGGGAACCTTACTACTGACAGTCATGGTTCTCCCTCGTGATCTTCCCTTTTACTTTGTCAATTGAAGTCGTAAGATCCTTAGTCCACTGGGGGCTTGGTGTATCTTGCCTCCTTGACGTGGTGAAAGTTTTTCAATGTTGTTTCCTTGTACTTTACCGGAAGTATGAGCGTACGCTTATACTCCCGCTAAAGTGGGGGCTAAATGTAGCATCCTAAAATTGCTACACTTGCAATTTTGACTACATTTGGGTCTTCACGATGGCGGCGCAACACTGAACCTGAATGGAGACCCCGAAACTTGTTCATGACATCAAAAAACTGCATTTTTCAGCACCCTGGCCTGATCCTCCTTGCAACCCGTTGTCCCTGGAGGTGGGACCATGGCACCCAGCACCTTGGTCCCCCACGACCAGGGTGCCCAGCGCCCTGGTCCCCCAGGACCATGGCGCCCAGCGCCCTAGTCCCTGGCCCTATTTTGGGCCCGGTCTCTTTTGGGGCTTCGGGTCTTTATGTTTGCAAATTGGAAAATATTGTTTCCTGGTCGGCCCAAGGTTGGGAAAATCAGTCTATCAGCCCTAATTGACAAGTATATAAACTACATTTCCTCTCCCATTTGGGGAGGTCGAAAAAGAGAACATAAGCAAGAACAAGACGTGGAAGCGATATTCAAACATTCAAACATTCAAGCATTCAAGCATTCCTTCAAGCAATTGAGCATTCTAAGTCTCCATTCAAGGCTAGGTGTTGCATTCAAGACAAGGATTCAACCATTGAAGAGGAGATCACATACAACATACAACACACTACATACATTACACCTTCGCATGTAAGAATACAAACATTCTTACAACAAGGTATCAGTACTTGTTTACATTACAAACATTTACATTTACAGCATTCTCATTTCTTGGTTAATTCGAAAACTGGGGTTTGACCTAAAGGCAAACCCCTCATCCCTAACCCCCCAATCGTCCTCTCTTTTCTGTGTGTAGGTTGCAGGTATGCGGCTGTAATTGAAGATTTGGAATCCTTGTGCAGAGACGAACAGATCCCCCTTCGTTTCGCGGATTTTTCAGAGGACCGTGTGCACGCTGGGCGCCATCGTCCCGTCAACTTTTGCTCAAATTTGCAGAACAACACCATCTCGACATTTTACTGCTAATTCTAGGTCCGTAGCTTCATCTCATATCCCTATCTCTGTTTATAAGCGAATCTTTCCTACTTTACATGCATTCCTAGTTCAATCATTCTTTCCACATTTCTTTACAAAAGAGGGTATCCTTGCTATCACAACCCTTGAAACTCATTTAGAATCCAATCTTGCATTGCGTGGGATTGGATCTTGTGGGTTTCAACCCCTCTTTTGAATGTAAAGTCTCCCCTAAGTGAAAACCATCAACCCTAGTGACTCTCCCTTCTCTCTCCTTGGAGTTGGGGAGGGGAGAACGACTAGGGTTCGATTTTTCCGCTTTACAATACCACCGATGCCCATAAACTTAAGCTATTCCCTGCTACTCTGAAAGAAGCTACTCTTAGGTGGTTTATGAGTTTAGGTAGAGATGTAATAACTACCTGGGATGAAATGAAGGAAAAGTTCTTGGAGAAGTATAAAGATTACTGCAGAGGAATTGATCGACATGGTGATGATATCTTCTGAATGACACAAAAAGAAGATGAAAGTCTGGAAGATTATCTTGAGAGGTTTCTGTTCAATGTCATGAAGTCTAAGCATAATACCTTGAATGGAGAATCCTTGAAATTGATTTTTCTAAGGGGAATCAATGAGGATTGTGTTGAATCATTAGATCTCGTGGGAGGAGGAGACATTACTCAAACTCAATGGGATGACATTAGGAAGATCTGTCAAAAATACTCCAGGGCTTCTACCAAGAAAGGTAGATACTATAGGCATGGATCTTCAGCAACAAAAACATCTACAACTATTTCAAGGATGGAGATAACTCATCTGCTAAAGGATTTTAAGGAGGATATTATTAATAACATGACTACTTAGTTGGATACACTTCAAACAAAGAAGAAGCATTTAGAAGCAGAGGCAATGCTTTCTAAATTTTGTCCTTATTGTAGGCAAAAGAAGAAGGACTGCAAATGTAAGCTCCTTGCTAAAATTGACAGTCAGCTGGCTCCTCCAGATTTCAAGCCAGTTTATGGAGATGATGAACACTCTTCTATATTGCACAACAAATGCCATGGCCCCCAAGATAAGGTATGCCACATGATCCATTATCTTTTTCTGGTTCTTATATGAATGCACAAAACAATTAGTGGCAACCTCCATATTCCCAAATATTTGGGAATTATACTCCTCAGTCTTGGAATAACTCCCAAAATCCTTGGCCCAATTATCAAAGACCTTCCTTTCAGTGGTAGAAACCACAAGGGAATTGGTCACAACCTCAGGGTAACTGGTAGCAGTCACCTCAATGGAGGGGAGGTCAGCAATGGTCAAACCAATCCTTTGGTTTCCTGCAACCACCACAACAATCCCAATAGCCAACTTTAATACCACCAGTTGCTAATGATACTCCACCCAAGTCAACTCAACTACCAACACAACCTGTGCCAAATCCTAATAATAAACTTCAACAGCAACAACAAGTTTATTTAACTGATCCTAATCAATATCCTAAATAATCTCTTAGTATAAGTGATATTCACTTACAATCATGAACAACTTTGCCTGCCCCATCTCCACCATTTATAACTCAATTACCATCTAAGGAGATTGCACAAGATACTACACCTGACCAACCTACAGATCCTAAATAGGTACCTCAATCTAAAACTACAAACACAATCAGACCACCTCCATTTCCTCAAAGATTGCAGGTAGAAGTGACTAGGCAACATGATGATATAGCTTTTGATCTTATTGATCAATTAAAACATATATATGTGTAAATATTCCACTATTCCAAGCTATTAGGATATTACCATATATGGTAAAGCTATTAAGGAGGCATGTTTAAAGAAACCTGGATGGAAGAAAAAAGACCCATAAATAGTCCATGTAATGGGACAACTGGCTGATATTATGTTAGAAAAAGTTACAGTCCCTAGTATTCTGAACCAGGCAATCCTGTTGTGATAGTAGTCATCAATGGAACTCAAATTAAGAATGCCCTGATAAATTTAGGAGCAACTATAAATGTTATGACCAAGGATGTCATGCAACAACTCAGTATTACTAGTCTTCGGTCTACCCCAATAGTCCTGTAGCTTGCAGATAGCTCCACTATTCGAGCTGATAGGATGGTTGAGGATATTGTTGTCACACTAGATTCTTGGGAATATCCAGTTGATTTTATGTTACTCTCTCCTAAAGCAACATTGGGGGGATATCCAATCATTTTAGGAAGACCTTGGCTTTCTACAGTTGATGCATATATAGGGTGCAGATAAGGGGATATGACCATTTCAGATGGTATCACAACTAAAACTCTTGCACTTTATTCTCCTACACAATCGCAACTTGATCAAGAGCAAGTAGTATGGCTAGATGTAAGAGAAGAAGCAAAAGAACTTAATTATGTTCAAAAACTTATGATTTTGGTCAGGGAACCATTCATTAAACTCTAGGAAGATGATAAGGTACTCTCTAATATCATAGAAAATCATTATGGTACAACTCAGCAGTTACCTGGTTTGCCAACATGTCCTTTGTATACTCTCCTTCCATCTACCAGTTCTTTGGATTCTCTTGCAGCCACAAAAATATCTGATACCTTGCTGTCGCAGGAAATCCAAACCCCTTGTTTACCTGAAGTATCTCAAAATGAGTCAATTACTCAAGTAGAGGTTGCTTCAAGAAAATACCTGAATATCAATAGTTAGCTTATAGCAGACCAAAGATTGTCCTTGAAAGAACTACTCAAGAGCCATAAATAGGCCTTTGCATGGGATTATCATGATATGAAGGGATTAGATCCTAAATTGTTTACTCATAGGATTTATATAAGAGATGATTGTAAGCTAGTTAGACAACCTCAGCGAAGGATTAACCTTGCATTAAGGGAAATAGTCAAGGAAGAATTACAAAAGTTACTTAATGCAGGGTTCATTTACCCTATATCAGACAATTTATGGGTATCTCCTCTGGTTATAGTCCCTAAGAAAGGAGGTAAATGGAGAGTTTGTGTGGACTATAGGGAGCTCAACACTGCTACTAAGAAAGATCATTTCCCACTTCCTTTCATTGATCGGATATTAGATTCTTTAGTAGGAAAATAATACTTTTCATTTTTGGATGGGTTTAGTGGTTATAATCAAATTAGAATTACTCTCGAAGACTAGGAAAAGACAACCTTCACTTGCCCTTGGGGAGCATATGCCTATCCAGTTCTTCCATTTGGTCTGTGCAATGCTCCTGCAACCTTTCAGAGGGCTGTCCTCAGCATATTCTCAGATATTTCTCATAATTGCATGGAAATATATATGGACAATTTCATTGCTTATGGGGTTACTTTTGAGGAAGCATTGCAAAATCTTGGCAAAGTGTTGTAGCGGTGTGAGGATCATAATTTGTCCCTAAATAGTGAAAAATGCTTCATGATGATGCAAGAAGGGATAGTATTAGGACATCGTATTTCTCAAGTGGGTATTCAAGTTGACCCTACCAAAATTGAGGTAATACTTAACCTCCCTGCCCCTACAAAGCAAAAGGATGTAAGAAATTTCCTAGGCCATGCAGGTTATTATAGAAGATTTATAAAGGACTTTAGTAAGATGGCAGGACCTTTGTATTCTCTCTTGACAAAGGATGTTGATTCTGAATGGACACCAGCATGTGAAGAGGCATTTTATAAAATCAAGGGAGCTTTAACTCAAGCTCCTATGCTTAAAGGACCAGATTGGTCTCTCCCTTTTCACATTCACACAGATGCATCAAATTTTGCAATTGGAACAGTCATGGGACAAAAACAAGGAGTTTTAGACAATGCAATTTATTATATCAACAAAAATCTGCAGGGACCTGAGCTAAATTATACTATCACAGAAAAGGAAATCTTAGCTATTATCTATGCCCTCAACAAGTTCAGACACTAGATCATTGGCTATTAGATATTTGTGCATACTGATCATGTAGCCATCAGATACCTTATGAATAAAAGTTTTATTTTTCGCAGATTGGCATGATGGTTATTGCTGATGAAGGAATTTGACATCACTATCATTGACAAGCAAGGTAACGTAAATGTAGTAGCAGAATTTTTGTCCAAAATTCAGACAAAAGATGATCCTACAACCATTGATGATTCCTTTCCAGATGAGCATTTGTTTTCAATTAATGTGGACACTCCATGGTATCCTGACATAGATAATTACATAGCAACTAACAAAATTCCCCCTCATTTCTCACCCAAATAAAGAAGGTTACTTGTAAAAAAGAGTTTCAATTTTTTGTGGATAGCAGATTGCTTATTCTATACAGGGCTAGATCAAGTTATGAGACGGTGTGTTCGAGAAGATGAAACTTATGATATCCTTCATGCCTGTCATGACGAGCCTTGTGGAGGACACTTTGCTGCCAAGAGAATAACTATACAGATCCTAAATATAGGTTATTATTGGCTGAATTTGCATAGAGATGCAGTCAAGTATACTAGAAAATGTGATAGATGTCAGAGGATGGGTAGACCTACTTGGTCTAATGAGATGCCTTTGCATCCACAAGTAGTTGTTACACCATTTGACAAATGGGGGTTAGATTTTGTTGGGCCGATTGATCCACCCTCAAATGGTAGATCATACATTCTTGTGTACTGACTATGTTACAAAATGGGTCGAGGTGAAAGCATTCAAACATGTCAGAGATAACATGGTAGCATAATTTTTGTATGAGGAAATCTTTACAAGATATGGAGTTCCATGGGAGATTGTGACTGATCAAGGGGCACAATTTACTTCCACTTTGATTACAACCTTGGTCAATGAATATAATATAAGGAATAGAAAGTCAACCCCCTACCATCCTAAAGCAAATGGCCAAGCTGAAATCACCAATAGGGAGATTGAATCTATACTGACCAAAATAGTATCCCTTCATCGTAAGGATTGGTCTAGTAGGTTGTTTGAAGCAGTTTGGGCATATAAGATCACATGGAAAACAACAATAGGTTTTACACCCTTTGAGATGGTGTATGGGAAATTGGCTATGATGCCTATGGAGTTTGAGTGTAAAACACTTAGAACAACCATAACCTTGGATATGACTCTCTCTACAAGTCAACAAGATATGATCCTGCAGCTTAATGCCTTCGATGAAGTCAGGAAGTCCACCCTACAACACACAAAAACAATTCAGAATAAACGCATGAAATGCTATAATAAATATATCAAGGACAAAGCATTCAAACTGAGAGATTAGGCCCTTCTGTATGACTCCATATATAAGGATAATTTGGGCAAACTGCAGATACATTGGTTAGGTCCTTATGAGTTGATTGAAACAATTCCAAATGGTGCAGTATGATTGGCCACTATTGATCTGTAAAATTCAAATTGTTGGTAAATGGTCATCGCTTGCACCTCTATCATAAGCCTCTTTCCAAAGAGGAATTCCTGCAACAATTCACTACTCCGGAAGGTGCCGAGATTCCTACAGCAAAAGAAGGTGAACTTGCCATCCCACCTTCTTCCTAATTTTTTTTTGTCGCATGCTCATAATAAATACTTCCATATCCCATGGAAGTAGCCTTCTTCACAATAAATATTCCATTTTCATACTCGCCAATCACTCTTCCATATCATTCCACTTTCACCATTCATTTCTCCACCTCAGTTGTCATACATAGCGGATCAACTTCATGCATGATGGATTTCTCCAACTGCTGTCATTATGGCACAATATCAGGTATGCTCGTGTGTATTTATTTTTTGTTGTATACATTTATTAAACCATATTTCGTATTCTAATAATATTTGCATAGTACATCCTCTGCATGTGTGGACACTTGTTATGCCTTAGGTTGGGGGGAAAAGTACGATGGTGAATTATTCTCATGGATAATTCTTATGTCATCTCAAATAAAATTTAAATTTAAATTATTCTGGTTTGATGTGACATTATGTACTATGTTCCTATTGCTATACCTTCTTTCGCTGTCATGTTTTTCGCTTGCCTTGCATTATTTAGAAATTGTAGCTGGGTTATTTGCAAGCAAAGCATATTTTCTTTTGATAATTTGTAGAGTTTAGACAAAATTGGGTATATTTCTACAAGTGGTGAGTTGTGAGTGCTAGTGTTGCAATGGGTCTTCCACCAGTTTGCCATGAACCTACAGTGCATGATGTCCTTCTACAAGACCAGGTTTATGAACTTGAATTCCAAAATATTGGCTGGTTAGATTATTTTTCGAAGCTAACTGAGTTCAATGAGGACATTGCAAGAGAATTCACCCATACATTTTTTGATAGGGAAGCTCAGGTGAAAGGGTTGAGAGTTATTGCGACAGAAGAGCAGATTGAAGAGGTAGCAGGGTTACCAACAAACGGAGAAAAATACCCTGAAACAAAGGACGCACGAAGTGCGAGGGTAGAATTCACGTGACCAGTTAACCCACCTTATGATGCAGCAACAGAGTGCTCTAGGTGGACACGATTGGAAAAAATGAAAGGATTTTATTGGAGCTTGACTACAGGATGATCTGGATAGGTTACCCCTGGCAATTTCAGAATTAATGCTAGGATTAGAAACTTTCCTGTTACTAGAGGACCAACAAGAAGCTAGGTTGGGGGGTAATGATGAGCCAAAATAATGGCTCCGTTTTGTCAAATTTTGTCATAGAACTCTTGCTTTGGTCATATGTTTGGGTAATGTATGGGTCATAGGACTTTCCTTGTTGATGTCTTTTTATTATTTTTGAACTTGATTTATCCTAGACCTAAGGTTGTTATCTAATGAACTTTATACAGTTAATCTATGCAAATTATCTAAATTAATCTTAAAATATGGTTTAATTTATGTTATGTTAACATCAATGGATACACATGTTTTCGTACATATTAACGTCATGATGCAGTATCAACTAAGATGGAATGATGACTAAGCTTGCAGTTAAAAGACACATCAACATGCCACTGGATGCAAACCCAGTCAAAGTGGAGCAGCATTGAAGAAGGTCATAACCAATTGACCACTTCCTCAGTAGAGCGATCTGTGGAGCATTCATGATTGTTCCTAATGGAACATAAATCCAGGAAAGAGGTTACGCTATAGTTTCTTAGCAGTAGGACAATTGTTGTTGTTCTGCATTCATGCGCTGAATTCTTCTTCATGTAATAAATCTTGTTCACCTATTCCTCTGGGATGTGGGTTGATCAGTTAGGAGTTTGTTATAAGTTTTGATATAAATAAAGGTCTCTATCTCTCACGGGAGTAGGAAGAACGACCATAGAGCTAGTAGTATTTAGTTTTCATACTTATGTATGTGCAATCAATCTGAAGTAAATAAAATAATGGTATTTTGATCTTATCAGTTGTTATCCGAGTTCTGAATATACTCACTCAAGGGGACCCACTTGGTGAGTAGTTCCTGTGTGTTTTTCAGTTAATTTCTATTTTGTTATAGTTGTTGTTTTGGTATTCGTCCATTCCTGCAGCCACTGGAAATAGTTCCTGTGTTTGTTCCTGCAGCCAAAGCAGGCAGAGTAGTTCCAGTCAGCTGACCAAAATGTTGTTATTAGTAGCATTTGCCTAAGTTACTTTCAATTGTGAGTTTTAATAAAGTGTTAAGTCATCATGTTTTTGCATATTTGTTTTAGAGAATTTCCTTTTCTAGCAGTAGGATAGAATGACTGCAATTTGAGCATAGTGCACATACAGTGCCAACCCATTTCAAGTTTATGTCCTTGGTTGATAAAGTAAATGAACCTTTTCTACAGGAGAGGTAGTTGCTCAATAAGGATGTCCAATCTCTATCTTGAGTTTTTAGAACCTAGTTGATGTTCCAATTGCGAGGTCCAACAGACACCATCGTTGACTACGTTCTTGTTTTTAGACCAAAATTTTGGTTTATCATTGTGATAAGTGGAAGTATTCTGATTTGTTTTTTGATAATGCTTTAGAGTGCCATCCTCTAAAAAGACACGTTCAAGAGCTAGGCCCTTGTCAGTCAACTTTTGGAAAGACTTTATGCACTGAGATGTCAAGGGTTTTGATAGTTCGGGTACCATATTTTTCTGAAATAATTCGATTTGGTGTTGTTGTGACATATCCCATTAGAATTTATTGATAAGGTGTCGCCACCTCTATAAGTGTAGTGTCATAAAATTGTGTCTTCTGCAATTTTAACCACATTTGATGTCCTCACCTTGATGATGACATCCTCCTTTTGAACCAAGACCTATTTCTGCATTTTTACCCTTGCCCCCTTCATGTTTGAGCCCTGAGATAGCCTTAGGACCCTATCCGAGCCCCAAGATAGGGCAGGACAGGGGCATGGTGGGGTAAAAGCACAAAACTGTGTCACGTTTCAAGCTAACTTATCAACACATTTGAATTTAAGTAATTCTATCTAAAAATTAATTTTAGTGAAACATATGGTCTATATAGATTCATTATAGCTAAGTTATATATGGGCCACAACTTTTCCAATTGGAAGTGTCTACTAAATGTATATTTTATACTACTTTTTGTCTAATTACAAAAAAAAATAAAACTCGATGTTTCAACAACTCCTACTCTTATAAATAATATTTTTTTTGAAATGTAAAAATACCCTTTTATAGATCTATAAGTGAATTTTCCAAAATATATATCTTTTAATATTTTAATTAGTTTTTTATGTTTTATATTTTATTTTTATTGAAAGTAGGTTATAAACACTAAAATATAAGGTTGATTATCTTGTCAAGGAAAAGTACTAAAATTTATTTTAAAAAATTGAAAAAAATATGATGCAGTAGAGAAAAGAATCTATGTCAAGATGATATAATTCTTTTCCGATTTGGATAAATAATTAAGAAAAAAGGTGGTGGGAATTGGAAATAGTTATATTTTAGCACACACAACTTTTCAAATTTATTGAAAAATATATATTTATAAAAAATATTAAATAATATATCCATGCACTAAAGTTTCAAGTTATCAATATACAAAAAACAATTCAAGAAAAAAAGTAAATTTTATTAAATAAAGTGTGGTGGCTTGTGTAACTTCAATTTCAACATTTTTTCAGCAACTAAATTATAGTGTTTACTTTATAAAAAACTATATTCAAATAATTTTTTAAATTTTTGTTAAAATTACAAACTTAAAATAGACATAAGAATATAAATTTGATTAGTTTACATCATTTCAAAATTCAAAACATATATTTTACTTTCTATTGATTTAATTTAAAAAGTTGAATCAGCATTGGCCATTTCCTTTGTAAAAGTGTGACACAACTTTGTACTTTTACCCGATGCCCCTTTCCCACCCTCTTAGGGTGGCCCCAAGATAGGTCCCCCCGGCCCCATTTGCACTTCGGGATCCTAAATCTCCTCGATGTTGGCCTTTTATGAGATGAATTAATCTTCAAGAGGAATGTATAAAAGGGAGTTGGTTTTCTCATTTGCATAAAGGAGGAATGAGAGGCAAAATTCAAGTGAAGTTGATCATAAGCAAGCATAGGCGAAGATATACATCATCAAGCATTCGAGCATTCAAGTCTTCTTCATTCATCCATTGGAGCAATATTACAACATTCATTTGCAAGCATGTATGTGTATTAGGGTTTTGTTATGTTACGTGCCATTCCATGCAACACTTGTGATTACATTCAAGAAGCAAAGCAATCATCATCAATAAGTTGCAGATCTACAAGGTATACATTTCCATTGTTTACATTCAAGCATTTGCAATTACTTTCTTTCATGGTTGATTCCTCAACCGGGGTTTGACTGAGGCAAACCCCTATCCACAATCCTTCTCCCTCTCTTTTCTATGTGTAGGTTGCAGGTGTGCAACTATAATTGCAGGTTTGGGCTTCATTTGCAGAGACTGAAGAACCCTTTTCATTTCGTGGATTTTGTGGAGGACCATGTACATTCCCGCCATGGTCCCGATGATTTTTTTCCCAATTTGTAGGGCACATCCGTATCAGTCTAATTAGCTTAGATCCACAGTTACAACATGATCCCAAACCGATAGCTTCTCATTTCACTCATTTCCTCTCTCTTTTTCGTATAGTCAACAAGTCAACTTTCTCATTTACAAAAGAGAGAAAATCACACTTCAACCCTTGCAATCCACTTGGAATTCACATCCTTGTTTCCCTTGGATTTTGATCTAGTGGATTCAAGCTCCTCTTTTGAATGTAAAGTTTCCCCAAGTGAAAACCATCCTAGTGACTTCCTTTCTCTCTCCTAGGCGGGGAACTAGGGTTCAATTTTCCACTTTACATTTTGGTGAACCCGATGTCCTACATCTTAATTCTAATTTCTCATTCTTAGATCTAATTAATTGCAATTTGAATTTCAAAATTTCATTTCCAAGTTTGATCTTTTTGCAAATTTTAGAGGTTAATTGCATAAAAACCCTAATTTTTCATTTTGAGGAAATTAAGCTTGTGAAGTGTAACATTTTTATTGCTTGTTTTAGATCTGATTTCTATTTCAAAATCACAATTCAAATTTGTCTCTTTATTCTGAAAATTCAATGGTTAAATCATAAAACCCTAAATTTTAGGATCTTTTTATTTTTGACCTTTGACCTCAAGTTTGACCGATCTAGATATCTCCAAATCAGCTGTTTGTTTGGATTCCGCAATAATATCATAATACCTATCATCCCTAAAAATTTCAAAAAAAGTTGATCGGACCTTCTGCACTTTCGGCACGGTCATTGACTTTTTTCCTGAAATTTTAGGAGACAGAATTGACTATGTTTTTCTGCTTAAATCCAGAAAATTGGTGTACTTTAACAATTTTAACACCCTCTAAGGTCTAACAAAAATTCAAATTTCCCAAATCCAAATTCAAATTTCAAAATTCAAATTTCAAATCTGCAATTCAAATTCCATTTTCCCTCTATTCAATTTTCTATGCATGTATGGGGTGAACATTATTATGGTTAAATGGCATATGAGTTTCTTGTTTGATCATAAGTGCATATGGAGTTCCTATCTTATTTTACTAATTCAATTTTGAGTTACATTTAAGATGTTCATGATGTTCCCTTTCATGCATATGATGATAATTTACTTCTCCCTTTCATTCATAGCCATGATTTACCCTCTCCCAACATTAATCTCATTAATGAGGGCACATTGGTGCAAAAAGTGAACATGGATACTTCTTTCAAAGATCTCCCTCCTAAAGATGAACCTTTGGAGAATTGTGTTCCTTCTTCTCCTAAAAAGTACCTCCCTCATAATGATTATTTGGTGCAAGGGGATGATATTATGGCTACTTATCCTAGTGATACTATACCTTCTTTTCATTATCTTCCCTCTAAAGATGAAGCATTTATTACATATTATAGTCCTTTTTCTAATGAGTGTCTTGAACATAAAGATACCTTAGAACAAGAGGATGACATTATTGTTCATCATAATTCTCTCTCTCCCAAAGATCAAGAGCCTAACAAAAATCAAATCAATCCCATTCATGTTCCTAGGAAACAAAAAATTCTTCCTAATTATCATGTTGTGCCTTACACATATACTAATGAGGTAGTTGATGAGAACATCAGTGAAGCATAATATTCTTTCTTAGTTCCTACAATCCGCTCTTCAATTCACTCAAATACCCCATCTCCTACCAAAAACGCTCCTAAAGAAGAACTCTAAGAGGATGATTGGGGGTCCTTAGATTTCACTCCTACCTTTTCTAGAAAGTCTAAGATGTCTGAATTTCATATTCCAAATTTTTCTCTTAACACAAATCTTGAAATTGAATGGGCCTTTTTAAACTTCAATCTCATTCCCCCTAAGAGTGAACCCTATTTTGAACATATACATGGATGCAATGACCAAATGTTTGAATGTGAGCGACAAAGTCATACACTTTCGTTTGTCCACATTTTCTTCTCCATTGTCTTGTAAATGCACACCTTCTCATTCTAATTTTGAATGACAACAAGAAAATGTGTTGACCAATCTTCTAAATTCCAACTTCATATCTCCTCTTCATCCTAAACGAAGAAGAAAACATAAACAATATTCTCAAAATTCTTCTTTCTGTAAATATCATCAAACCCATGGCGAATTACTAACAAGTGTCAAGCTTTGAAAACACAAATACAACATTGCATTAATTAAGGCATTTTAAAAATAACATCTGACAATGAATGACATATCCATCATGATAATTTCAAATAACATTCAAGTTCCTATTATGTTTCTCCTCACTATGTGACATAGTTAGCCTATCTATTGGGGGCTCCTTGTCATTCACGGTGGTACAATTTTAGGTGAAATCATACTTAGTGAGCAACATAATAGTCTATTTATTTTTGCCTCTATGCTTGGGGGGAAAGAATATTTCTTTTCCTCTTTCTAAGGTTTCACTATTTCTTCATGGAGTACATTGTCCTTTCTTGCATGGAGTTTTCCTTCATGCAAGCACATGTCTATTCCACGCTTAGGATCTTTTACTTGCTTGAAATGGTACATCTACTACGAACAATCTCTCCTTAGAGAACCTTTGTGAACCTTTTTCTTCTTTCTCTCTCTTTGCAAATTACCTCTTCTATTTCATTATTCCTAAACTTGATGTCCTTTCTTGCATGGAGTATTCCTTCATGCGAGCGCATGTCTGTTCCGTGAGTGGGATCTTTTCCTTGCTTGAAACGGTACATCTATGTAGCGTCCTAAAATTGTGACACTTGCAATTTCAACCACATTTG
Source organism: Cryptomeria japonica (assembly GCF_030272615.1). Classification (NCBI taxonomy): domain Eukaryota; kingdom Viridiplantae; phylum Streptophyta; class Pinopsida; order Cupressales; family Cupressaceae; genus Cryptomeria; species Cryptomeria japonica. The sequence continues at coordinate 405,336,048 of NC_081411.1, forward strand.
GGTCTTCACGATGGCGACGCAACATTGAACCTGAATGGAGACCCCGAAACTTGTTCATGACATCAAAAACTGCATTTTTCCAGCACCCTGCTTGATCCCTCCTTGCACCCTGCTGTCCCGGGAGGTGGGACCAGGGCGCCCAGCGCCTTGGTCCCCCAGGACCATGGCACCCAGCGCCCTGGTCCCTGGCCCTATTTTGGGCCCGGTCTCCTATGGGACTTCGGGTCTTTTTGTTTGCAAATTGGAAAATAACATTTCCTGGTCGGCCTAAGGTCGGGAAAATCAGTCTATCAACCCTAATTGGCAAGTATATAAAGTACATTTTCCTCTCTCATTTGGATAGAGGTGAAAAAGGTGGAAACGATACTCAAACATTCAAGCATTCAAGCATTCAAGCATTCAAACATTCCTTCAAGCAATTGATCATTCTAAGTCTCCATTCAAGGCTAAGTGTTGCATTCAAGACAAGGATTCAACCATTGAAGAGGAGATCACATGCTACAACATACAACATACAACAAACAACAACATCTATACCTTCGCATATAAGGATACAAACATCCTTACAACAAGGTACTAGTACTTGTTTTACATTACAGTCATTTACATTTACAACATTTCTCATTTCTTGGTTAATTCCAAAACCGGGGTTTGACCTAAGGGCAAACCCCTAATCCCTAACCCCCCAATCATCTTCGCTTTTCTGTGTGTAGGTTGCAGGTACGTGGCTGAAATTGAAGATCTAGAATCCTTGTGCAGAGACGAACAGATCCCCCTTCGTTTCGCGGATTTTTCGGAGGACTGTGTGCACGCCGGGCGCCATCGTCCCGTCAAATTTTGCTCAAATTTGCAGGACAGCGCCGTCTCGACATTTTACTGCTAATTCCAGGTCCGCAGCTTCATCCTATATCCCTATCTCAGTTTATAAGTGAATCTTTCCTACTTTCTATGTATTCCTAGCTTAATCATTCTATCTACATTTCTTTACAAAAGAGGGTATCCTTGCTATCACAACCCTTGAAACTCATATAGAATCCAATCTTGCATTGCGCGGGATTGGATCTTGTGGGTTTCAACCCCTCTTTTGAATGTAAAGTCTCTCCTAAGTGAAAACCATCAACCCTAGTGAATCTCCCTTCTCTCTCCTTGGAGTCGGGGAGGGGAGAACGACTAGGGTTCGATTTTTCCGCTTTACATTTTGGTGAACCCGACGTGAAAATCCTTTCTGTTTATTCATGGTTAGATTTGAAAATTGGATGCCTTGATTACATTTCCATGTTTGATCTTTTGCAAAATTTTAGAGGTTGATTGCATAAAAACCCTAAATTTTCTTTTTAGTAATTGAGCTTGTGAAATGTTTATTTGTTAATGCTTGTTTCAGATCTGCCCTTCTATTACAAATTATCAATTCATATTTGTGCTTTAATTTTGAAAATTAAGTGGTTAAGTGTCAAAACCCTAATTTTTGAAACCCTCTTGATTCAACCTTTGTCCGACAATTTCACTGATCAAAACATCTCCAAATCAGCTGTAACTTTGGATTCCGCAATAAAATCATAATATCTTTCATCCTTGAAAATTTGGAAAAAACTTGCGAGGACCATGTGCACTCCGAGCGCCATCGTCCCCGACATTTTTTCCGAAATTTCAGGAGCTAGATCTTACTGTATTTTTTTGCTAAAATCTAGAATTTTGGTTGATTTTATCAATTTTAACACCTTCAAAATTAAAGTCAAAGTTGGTCTAGCGATTGCTTGGATTGAGGCTTCTAATCATTCAAAAATTGTTGAAATTGAAATTTGTATCAAAATTGTGTTTCTTACTGTCCTAAATCTGAAAAGTGTGTTAGCATTCATTCGAAATTTCAGTGTTTTATTCAAATTTTTGCAGTTTGTGACTTTTGAAATTAAGTGTTTAATTGCAACAACCTTGATTTCCACTTTCAAATTCGAATTTTGCATGAAATCGAGTCAACTTTTAAATTTCAAATCTTGCATTGCTTTTGGTATTCCCTCTAAAATCATAAAATTCAAAATTTCAGTTTCCCTCTCTTTTTCAAAATTCAAATTTTGCATTTTTCGACAATCTGGGTAGGGTTCAATTTTGAGATCGCAACTTTAATTTGGCCTATCTACAGATCGTAAAATCACTCAATTTTTTCAGGTTAGCTGTAAAATCATCATAACTTTCATCCCTGCAAATTTCGAAAAAAGTTGCGAGGACCGTCTGCACCCCGAGTGCCACGGTCCCGGACATTTTTTCCGAAATTTCGGGAGATTGTCCTGATTGTATTTAACAGCTTAAATCTGGAAGATTGGCCGGTTTTACTGAAATTTGCTACCTCTAAAATTCAAAATCTTCTCTCTTTCTTTAGTGCATGAGTTTTACAACAATAAGTCCTACTTACACTATTCCCGTTAGACGAAGCCTTAGAATTAAGTCCTTCCAAGGTTTAATTACTGAGGAGATAGAACCTAATTTGAATGGCCTTTTTAACGAGGACATGGGTAATTCCTCTAATCCTCTTAATGATGAAGAAGCTCTCCATGAGGTTTCTGTAGAACAAATTTCAAAATTGGATAACCAATTTGACGATTTTCGACAATGGATGTCTCAAGAATACCCTGATAGTCAAGCTCTTCCTTTAATTGAGGGTCTAAAACGTATGCTTCAAAGTGATAAGAATGGAATTGATATTTTGCGTGGTATTGCACACATTGTGGATTCAAATGTGATGCCTATGAAAAGTTGTGCCGAAACCTTAGGTTATACACAACCTCCTACTCAAGACAATCATTCTATTCCTTTGACGACTTCTATTGCTAGTATACCTACTTTTACATCAAACATAATGACTACTTCAATACAAGACATTCCTCCTATGATCACTAGTCATGGGGGCAATCCCTCTTCTTCAATCAACCCTCTTCCTTCATTCAATCCGACTTCTTCATTCATTCCTTCAATAAGTGTTCCTATTACATCTCCACAAATGAACATGACGCAAGGGGGCAATTCGTTTTCCTTTCCTCCTTGTAGTGTTCCTCCTGTCCAATCATCTCCTATGACTAACTATCAAAGTGTCCCACCACCTTACTTTCTACCTTCTTTCAATAACATAACACCTCCATCACAATCTAACACGTCTAATATGAACTCTTCGACTGAAGCGACCATTAACAATCTTGCACAAACTGTCTCTTCTTTACAGCAACAAATTGCCTCTATGAATCAATCTAAGTTTAGTGTGCCCACATTTGATGTTGCGAGCCCACTTTCTCTTGACATTGTTCGAGCTATTCCCCCTAAACATGTTGAAATTCCACATTTGGAGCTTTATAATGGTAAGGGTGATCCTCTAACACATGTTAAGACTTTTCAAACAATATGTACTGATTTTGCTTATGACCAAAGGTTGCTTGCAAAACTGTTTACTAGAACATTAAGAGACAAAGCCCTACAATGGTATTGCTCGTTGCCTTCCTATTCTATTACTTCTTTTGAACAACTTGCAAATGCTTTCATTCAACAATTTCAAAACAATATAAGTCCTAAAGTTACTTTGATTGATTTAATGCATTGTAAACAAGGTGTTAAAGAAAAAGTGACTGATTTCATTGGTAGATATAAGCATTTGTATGCCCAAATTTATTTTCCAGTGCCTGACAATGATATTCAAAGAATCTTTATTTCTAATTTACAAAAAGACATTAGAGAAAAACTCCTGTTTTCTGAGTTTACTTCTTTCCAACAGTTGTGCGCAACTCTTCACAATTATCAACTGACTGTGAGTCAAATGGAACAATCACATCCTATGGCTCCGAGTGATAAGGGTGATAGTAGTCAACAACCATTTGGGAAGTTTAAACCGAACAGAGAGTCCATTAAATTCAATGAAAACATCATCAACAACAATGTGAATGCAGCATCAGGTGTGCCTCCTATTTCTAAGTTTTTTAAGAAAGAAAGAAAGTTTACTCCTTTGAATGAGTCATTGCATAGTATTATGAATAAGTTATTGGAACAAAATGTGCTTACTCTTCCTCCTATAAGGCAAATAGATCCTGCAAAGATTAATTCACCCTATTTTGATAACAAATCTTTTTGTCAATTTCATCGTCAACCTGGGCATGATACTGAAAAATGTTTTGCTTTAAAGGGAAAAATTCAAGATTTGATTGATAATAATACTATTTCTGTTTCTGGTGTGAATGATAAAGGCAACACATCCGTAGCTCCTCCTATCCAAAATCTTCAGATCTTTACTGATCCATTACCTTCTCATACCTCTAATGTGATTGATACTAATGATTCCTCTGTCTCACCTGATGATCTTGTGTCTATGACTCTGAATGTGATTAACTTTGTGGAGTAGTAGAAAATCCCTAAAGAACCTTCCATCACCTTTGATTCTAGCGAAACTATCAGGGCACCTGATGGTCCTTTATATATAGTTGCAAAAGTCAAGAATACACTTTGCCGTGGAGTGCTTATTGATCCTTCTTGTATGGTTAATATCATTACTGAAGAATTTCTTTTTACTTTGCAATTGAATCAAGTGATCTATGATGAAACAAATGTGGTTGTGAAATTATTTGATGCATTTTCTTCTCCTGCAATTGGTTCTATTACATTACCTATTGAGGTCCATAACAAATCCCTTGATGTGGATTTTGCTATTATTCCATCATCCGAACAATTTTGTGTGAAGCTAGGCTATCCTTGGCTGTCTTCCATGAAAGCTATTGCTTCTCCTATTCACAAGTGTTTGAAATTTCCCCATAATGGTGAAGTTGTTACTGTCAATCATAGTCTCTTTAAACCAGCTGAAAGAACTTCTAGCGTTCCTCTTGATTACTTTTGGCCTAAACAATTCCAATCTCTTCCTCCGCGAAGTGATCATCTTTTCAAATCTTATCAAAAGTGGAAAAAAGATATGATCCTATCTCTAAGTGAACCTAGAACACCCAAAATTGACATTCCTATCATTCTTGAGAAGGAAGTTCTTCCTTTGAAAGATAAAACTACTGTCTTTCCTCAAGAAGATTCCCAACCCATCCCTATGGATGTGACTATGCCTATATCTAATAAACTTCCTAAAAGTAGGCCTATCCCTCCTCGTCATGATGGACTTGGTCTCCTTCCTAAACCGAGTATTCCTCCCTTATATGGAGCAGTTCCTCCTCCTTCCTCTTATGGAGAGAAGAGACCTTCCTCTTCTCCTATTTTTCAGCCTAAGAGACCACAACCTAAACACCCAAGTGATAAGGATGAGAACATTCCTCCTCCTTAATCTTCTCAACTTCCTACTAAGACTAGACGAAATTGTTCTGCACGTGAACGCCGGTGAAAGCGTCGTCTTAGAGCTCAAACTTTGCAATCCCGAAAAACACCTTCAACAAGCATTATTCCATTTTCTCCTCAGCCGGAAATTGAGCCAAAATCTCCTAAACATAAGATGCATGATGGTCTTGATCCTGTGCGAGTTAAAGACCCTATTTTTATAAATCTTGATGATGATATAGATGAAAATGTTACTTCTCTTGCTTCTGATAGTGAATATGAACTTGTTGATATTGATAACCATTTATCTAATGAATTTTCTAAAGCACTTATCCTCGCTCCTAGATAAGAACAACGTGGCTTGGAACATGAACATAGCCCTTGTTTGGATCTTGTGATAGCTCCATCTGTTGTGTTTGATGTTCCTCCTCTAGCATGTTCCCTACCTTCCCGAAACATTGATCAGCAAGATCGGGGGGTAGATGACGTGCTAGACTAGTTTCATTAGCATAGCAGATTCTCTCCTCCTCTCTTTTGTTACTTCTTCTATATGTTATTCTTATTCTTCTATTTGTTGTCCTTAGTGTTGTCTACTTGAGGACGATGCAAAGCATTGAGATCTCTTTGGTCTCTCTCATGTTGACTCAAAAGACACATGTGTTCCCTTCTTCTAGGTGACCTTCCTTGATTGGGGAATGAAGAACAATTATGCATACATACATATGATATACATGAATTATCATACAGCATACTGACCCCAAGGAAAGCGAAGTCACCTTGTGCTTTGTGTTTTGTGTCTATTATCCTTGGGCTTATCTCACACTTGGGGGCTAAATCCTTGTGATAACGTGCTCCTTTCTCATTTATTATATGTATCACTACCTTAAAGCAATCACCCCCGGTGAGGCGTGTGTGATCGCTTTAACGTAGGGGGGCATACATCCCGTTCATATCTTTTCAAGATACTTGAAAATTTCTTGACAAATTTAGCTTTGCCTTGAAAATTTTTGATATCTTTCTTGCATGACTCATAGTGAGGGAACCTTACTACTGATAGTCATGGTTCTCCCTCGTGATCTTCCCTTTTACTTTGTCAATCGAAGTCGTAAGATCCTTAGTCCACTGGGGGCTTGGTGTATCTTGCCTCCTTGACGTGGTGAAAGTTTTTCAATGTTGTTTCCTTGTACTTTACCGGAAGTATGAGCGTACGCTTATACTCCCGCTAAAGTGGGGGCTAAATGTAGCGTCCTAAAATTGCGACGCTTGCAATTTTGACCGCATTTGGGTCTTCACGATGGCGACGCAACACTGAACCTGAATGGAGACCCCGAAACTTGTTCATGACATCAAAAACTGCATTTTTCCAGCACCCTGCTTGATCCCTCCTTGCACCCTGCTGTCCCGGGAGGTGGGACCAGGGCACCCTGGTCCTTCAGGACTAGGGCGCCCAGTGCCCTGGTCCCCCAGGACCATGGCGCCCAGCGCCCTGGTCCCTGGCCCTATTTTGGGCCCGGTCTCCTATGGGACTTCGGGTCTTTTTGTTTGCAAATTGGAAAATAACATTTCCTGGTCGGCCTAAGGTCGGGAAAATCAGTCTATCAACCCTAATTGGCAAGTATATAAACTAGATTTTCCTCTCTCATTTGGATGGAGGCGAAAAAGGTGGAAACGATAATCAAACATTCAAGCATTCAAGCATTCAAGCATTCAAACATTCCTTCAAGCAATTGATCATTCTAAGTCTCCATTCAAGGCTAAGTGTTGCATTCAAGACAAGGATTCAACCATTGAAGAGGAGATCACATGCTACAACATACAACATACAACATACAACAAACAACAACATCTATACCTTCGCATATAAGGATACAAACATCCTTACAACAAGGTACTAGTACTTGTTTTACATTACAGTCATTTACATTTACAATATTTCTCATTTCTTGGTTAATTCCAAAACCGGGGTTTGACCTAAGGGCAAACCCCTAATCCCTAACCCCCCAATCGTCTTCACTTTTCTGTGTGTAGGTTGCAGGTACGCGGCTGAAATTGAAGATCTGGAATCCTTGTGCAGAGACGAACAGATCCCCCTTCGTTTCGCGGATTTTTCGGAGGACCGTGTGCACGCCGGGCACCATCGTCCTGTCAACTTTTGCTCAAATTTGCAGGACAGCGCCGTCTCGACATTTTACTGCTAATTCCAGGTCCGCAGCTTCATCCTATATCCCTATCTCAGTTTATAAGTGAATCTTTCCTACTTTCTATGTATTCCTAGCTTAATCATTCTATCTACATTTCTTTACAAAAGAGGGTATCCTTGCTATCACAACCCTTGAAACTCATATAGAATCCAATCTTGCATTGCGCGGGATTGGATCTTGTGGGTTTCAACCCCTCTTTTGAATGTAAAGTCTCTCCTAAGTGAAAACCATCAACCCTAGTGAATCTCCCTTCTCTCTACTTGGAGTCGGGGAGGGGAGAACGACTAGGGTTCGATTTTTCCACTTTACAATCTATTATGAATAATCTCTATTTAGAGGACTTTTGTGAACCTCCTCCTTCTTCTTCTTCTTTCTCTCTCTTTAAAAATTAGCTCTTCTATTGTGTTATTCATAACTTGATGTCCTTTCTTGAATGGAGTTATCCTTCATGTGAGTGCATGTCTGTTCCTTGGTTAGGATGTATTCCTTTCTTGAAACAGTACGTCTTTTATGAGAAATATCTCTCTAGAAGTTGTGTAATTATTCTCATTGTCCTACGCCTAGGGGGTAATGATCTCTCTCCCTCTCTCTTTCTCTAAGGATCCACCTTTCCCTATTGTGTGGATGGTGTGCATTTTATTGCTTGATGTCATTCCTTGTGCGAAATTGTTGGTTGTTTTCTCAAGGATTCTCTCTTATACAAGAGGTGTCAATCCTTGACTACAACCTCTTTTCACACTTGGTAATGTACATCTATGATAATTTCACCCATCCCTCTTGGGGATAAATGTGAGTCATCCTTCATCAAGAATCCCTTTCACCTAGCAATAGGAGGAAGGATTTCATTCTTGTTCTCTTCTGCGCTTCATTCTAGAAGATGTTATATTTTTTTAAGACAAATCCTCTTGGGGGTAGGTGTCTTTTTAACAAATATCTCTTCTCCTTCAAGGATCACCTTTATACTTACAACAAGATATATCTTTTCAACTATCTTATCCTTGCTTGAATAGTATTCCCTCTCTTGCTTGGATTTATGACATTTTTGCATAATGGATATCTTCTTTGTGATGAACATAGGTATCCTTGTTCTTATTTCCTTAAGATATCAACATTACTCTATGTTGACATCTTAAGGGGGGGGGGGGCACCCACATTGCTCCTTTGTACTATACTTGTCTCATGCATTGTATAGTGGGACATTCTTGGAACCAGAGCACAGACTCTTAGAGAAAGATGCTGTCACTTTTCTTTTCTACAGTGGGTCATTCTCAAAACCGGAGCATATACTTTTAGAGCGAGATGATGCCACTTTTCTCTTATGCAAGGTGATTAATCTTGGAACCAGAGCACAGACTCTTAGAGTGAGATATCATGCCTTTCTTGACACTTATACTATACATCTTATACAAGTTTTAGCATACTCAGGAATAGATTCCTATGAGGTGCTTTGAACCTCACTTGCACACACATGCCCATGAGGTTGAGTGGAACTAACAGTGTTCTCACTCTCTCTCTTTACATGGATCACCTAGATAGGCTCTAGGGGCAAGATTTTCCATGTCCTTCTCTCCATGGATCACCTAGTTTTAGGGGTGAGACGTCCATGGTTTCTTTCTTCTTCACTTTTCTTCTCATGGATCACCAAAGTGTGTATTCATGTCCTCTCTCTTCTTCCTCTCATGAACCCATAGTTTTTCTATTGATGGTTCATGGATGATGTCATCTTTGCTCTTTTATGTGATCACTTGTGTTTATGTGATGACATTGGTCTTTGTGTCCTAATTAGTTGTTGAGATGTCTGAGTATCGAGGTCTCTTCAATTAGTTGGTTTGTCATCTTGTGTCTTGTGTTTTGTCATGTGTCTTTTGCGCTTTGTTTTGTTTTGTGCATCTTTTTCCTTTTTTGTGTGCTCTTGCATATGTTTGAGTGAGTTAAGATCCTAATATTGGGGGCTTGGTTCCTTGAGATTAGTGACATCTTATACTTCTTGTGATCTTAGTTCGCATCTCTCATCTTCATCTCTATTTCTTCTACTTTACTGGTAATAGTGGCGTAAGCCATACTCTCGCTAAAGTGGGGGCTAAATGTAGTGTCATAAAATTGGGCCTCCTACAATTTTAACCATATTTGATGTCCTCACCTCAGCGACGATATCCTCCTTCCCAACCAAGACCTATTTCTGCATTTTCACCCTTGCCCCCTTCATGTTTGAGCCCTGAGATAGCCTCAAAACCCTGTCCAGGCCCCAAGATAGGGCAGGACTTGGGTGTGGTACCCCTGTCCCACCCTCTTAGGGTGGCCCCAAGATAGGTCCCCCCGGCCCCATCTTCACTTCGGGATCCTAAATCTCCTCGATGTCGACCTTTTATGAGATGAATTAATCTTCAAGAGGCATGTATAAAAGGGAGTTGGTTTTCTCATTTGCATAAAGGAGGAATGGGAGGAGAAGTTCAAGCGATGTGGATCATAAGAAAACATTGGAGAATATATACATCATCAAGCATTCAAGCATTCAAGTCTTCTTCATTCATCCATTGGAGAAATATTACAACATTCATTTGCAAGCATGTATGTGTGTTAGGGTTTTTTCAAGTTACATGCCATTCCATGCAACATTTGTGATTACATTCAAGAAGCAAAGCAATCATCATCAACAAGTTGCAGATCTACAAGGTATACATTTCCACTGTTTATATTCAAGCATTTGCAATTATTTTCTTTCAAGGTTGATTCCTCAACTAGGGTTTGACTGAGGCAAACCCCTATCCACAACCCTTCTCCCTCTCTTTTCTATGTCTAGGTTGTAGGTGTGTAGTTGTAATTGCAGGTTTGGGCTTCATTTGTAGAGACAAAAGAACCCTTTTCATTTGACAAATTTTGTGGAGGACCATGTACATTCCCACCACAGTCTGAATGAATTTTCTCCCAGTTTGCAAGGCAGATCCATATCAATCTAATTAGCTCAGATCCAAAGTTACAGCACGATCCCAAACCGGTAGCTTCTCATTTCACTCATTTCCTCTCTCTTTTCTGCATAGTCAACAAGTCAACTTTCTCATTTACAAAAAGAGGACAAATCACACTTCAACCTTTGCAGTCCACTTGGAATTCACATCATTGTTTCCCCGGGATTTGGATCTAGTGGATTTGATCCCCTCTTTTGAATGTAAAGTTTCCCCAAGTGAAAACCATCCTAGTGACTTCCTTTCTCTCTCCTAGGTGGGGAGTCACTAGGGTTCAATTTTCCACTTTACAGTAAGAAGTTACCGAAAGTTTCCCCATGCCTCTGTTTTGTGTTACAAAGGTCCATCATGAAAACATCATTGACAATATTGTAAGCATAGTGGGCTACAAACTTTTCTGCTAAGTCCAGAAAGGAAGTGATAGAACCTCTGGGCAGGGAAGAGAACCATGCAAGAGCGTCTCCCATGAGACTCTTAGGGAATAGTCTACGGAGATACAAATCACTATAGGAGACTTCATGGATAAGATGTGAAACTCATGGACATGGTCTCAGGGGTCCCCCTTACCCTCATACTTTGTAAAATTAAGCATCTCAAACCCTAGCAGGTAAGGTGAAACCGATATTTAGGGATCATAAGGACAAGGACAAAAATCCTCAAATGAATAAGGTTTTCTTTTGTTAGTCCCTTCCTTCACGTTTTTGATGATGTTTTTCATGTCCTGAATTTCCTTGATTATATCATGTTGCAGGTCTTGGACATGATGGACCGTGTTTTCCCCAAGTATCTGGTGAGTCGTGGAAGGTATACAACCACCACTAATATATTGGTAGGATGAAGAAGTGGGAATGTGAGACGTGATGACCAATGTGACAAGGACTTGAGTGACAATTGGCCATGACTTGCACATTGCTATGGCAGGAGGAAGAGATGTATTGATGAAATTAGCCATATTGTCGAGAGGGATGGAAGATTGTGGAATAGAGACATGTGGGCAGGTAGTAGAGGATGGCATAGAAGCATGTTGGAGAATAGACATGATTGGGTTGGATAATGGTATAGATGCCAAGAAGGAAGAAGGTTGGATGGAAACCACGAGGATAAATACCACAGGTACTATAGATTGAGGATGAATAATAGGCACAACAATGTGAGTAGGAGAAAATTCTCCTTGTGGTTGTTGATCAAGAATGGATCTATCAAAATCAGGGGGAAGGTGAGCTCCATTTTCAATAAGGGTCCTTAGGAGACCACTAGGATTATGTCAGATGAATTTATCCATCATTTCTTGATTGTATGAATCCTCTAAGAATGTTCACACTTTCAAGGAGAGATTGTCTTGATAAACCATGTTAGGGTCCACTTGTGGTTGTGGATCTTGAATATCGGGTTGTACATTTTGCCCTTACATGGGATCTTGTGTAGGGTATTGATATAGGACACTAATGTCTGGCATTCCATACTGTTGTTCGACCATCTTCTTATTTTGGGATCGAGTTGTGACCATACAAGAATAATCTTAGGGAATATTTGTTAGAAGAAAAGTTTTATGAAAGGACTTAGCTAGGATTTTGGATTTTGATTTGATTTTGATTTGATGAAGTTGGATAGAATTATTGATGGGGTCCTTAGATTAGGTCAAGAGTTTGATGAAGATTGCACCTTAGTCCTTGGATGAGGATTTTAGGTGGGGGATGTTGATGAAAACCACAAATAAGGTGACAACCAAGTTGGGTAAAATTTAGACCTTAGGATAATGATCAAAGTCTCTTTCTACTAAGGATTGAATAATGATCCTGAGCAAAATAAAGATGTAGGATTGGGGTCTTGATCGGCCCAAAAGATGAGGCAAAGGTACTTTGGGGAGATTCTTTCCCAAGCACAAAAGCCAAATGATTAATTGATTTTAAGATGAGGTCTAAATAAAACTTCATAGGGCATAAAACCTTAGAGTGAGGTTGAAAAGGATGATTGATTAAGGATTGACTTGATTAAGGTTTGATTATGTGGTTGATTGATGTGCTAAGTCCTTGGAAAACATTGCTGATGAAAGATTAAAGAAGGATGATAGTAATGACTAGAAGAAATTGATGATTTTGATTATCCTTGGGATGGGAATGACTCAATAAGTGATAGGTTCGGAAGGCAAATTGTATGAAGGAATGCGACCACCCAGATTTTGACGATAGTTAGTATTAAAAGACAAGCCTGATCCTTGGTGTAGAGAGTAGACTCTTAGTTCATCACTAGCATCAAACTCATTGCTATGCCATGAATATAATCGTGATATCTATGCAAGAAGGTCCCATGCTTAAGAAAGAGTTTGTGGTTGATATAAAACTTTTGACGTCTAATGAGTTGGGCTTGGGTAACTTCTTCTTCTTAATTGGACGATGTATAGACTTCTTGGGGTGCTTGTACAACTTAGGCTTATGGAACATGAGGTTGAAATGTGGTGGACTAGATTTGGAATTTGATTATGCGAGAGTGTGAAAATTTGGATTTTAGAATATTTGTCAAATATGGAAAGTGGGGAGGCTATTTGTCACTCTACTCTTGGCAAGAAAATATAAAGCATAGCAAACACATTGGCCAAGTGTGACTCAAAGACAATCATTCACCTTTACAACATTTCCTAAGGCTGGTAAGGACAATAGTCATGGATCTCACTTGGTTTCCCAGCTATGCTTACTCAGAGTGGATACTTAGATGCTTGACCCCACTGACTCCACCCTCACCACTCACTTCTCTAGGGAAACCAAGCATCAGTTCCCATGAAAACTCCCCATGGCGAACTTTGTATCTCTACCGAGAGCACCTTTTGAGGTTTGACTTCCTGCACCAATGACTAGAAGGTTTTTGGCTTCTAAACACGAGTTATTAGTCAGGGCATCCATTTGTGTGGCCATATATGCGACACTTTACGCTTTGTAGTTACGGAAGGCTCCCAGCCTATAGAGGTTACGCTCTATAAGGTTTATGGGGAGACATAGTGTCAATATGAACTAATCGGCACACGTTGTTTGCAAATTTTGTCACAAACACATTTATTTATAGTGGTTCGGAAGAGCTTGGCTTTAACTCGTTACAACTTGGGTCGTTCCCCTCTCACCAATGCTTGTGCGAGGTACTAGGCAAATTGGGAAGGCGGGCCCTCTAAAGGTAAACACACACAATCAAAATAAAATAAGACATGGAAGACATGGTGTTCTTTAACCTTTAGAAAATCAAAATGTGTAACTATTCTAAAAGAGAAAAACACTTGTAAGATTTTAAGCCCAAAAGTAAGTGCTTGCTAATCTAGAAATGCATGAAAAACTAGTGGAAAAAACATGTCTTCATCAAACGTACTGCAAAAAAATGAGTTAGTAGTCTCAGTTTCTGATCTTGGGCAGATAGCTCAGACGTACATAACTCAGAAATTGATTAGTAAACCAAATCCCTAAGGGATAAAATACAGGCGCTGTTCCACAAGCAGGCACACTATGATGCCTGCACAGATGCTGATCCGCTTGCACACTCGCTGATCCGCCTGCACATGCACTGAATTAAGTCCGCCACCTACAAAAATCAGAAAGAAGGAAAAAAGATCGAATTTAAATTAAAAAATTTGAACTACCGTTATACCTGATCGGACGCGCTGATGGTGAAACTTACACGCAAATGCGCGTGAGTACGCATTAAAAACAAGAAAGTATAGAAATGGTTAGCGAGAAAAACCAAAATTTAAAATTTAAAATGTATGAGGGAGCAGGTTAATAGGGTTCAACGGTCACGCTGGAACCAGGGCGCATACGCTGATTCGCTTGCGCATGCGCTGATGCACAATTAACATAATTACAAACTATTTTTTATTTTATTTTAATTGATTTTCAACTTTTTTTGTTTTTTCAAACTAATTAGGAACATAGATAAAAAAAAGAAATTTAAAATATCAAAGGAGTCGAACTAAGAGAGGCGGATGCGCTAAAGTCGTGATGCTCGCGCTAATCGGCAGACCTACAAAAAAGGTAGGTTAGCAAAATTCAAATTTCAAACAGTTGCGCTATGCGCAGGCGCACACGTTGAAACCGAGATGCACACACTGCTATGCAGACACCTGCACTGATTCGGAACCTGTAGCTAGAAATCATGAAAAACTTCATAAAAAGGTTAGATTTTTGGGACGTGGGTCCCATCGGGCGTGCCAAAATGAACCAAGGGAAAAATGATGTGAGGGGATACAATTGTTAATTCAATCCATAAAACATGCAAACATATCAAAAACAAGATTAAATGCCATTATACCTTCACAATCTTCACTTGTTCCTCGGATTGAGCTTTTGATGAGGTTGAAGTAGCGCCCCTTCTCCAACCTGATTTGATTAGCTCAATGGGTTGATGTGGATGACTCTTCAATGCGCACAACAAATGGATTAAGGGATTGAATGGATGAATGGATGATGAATGCTCAAGTGGGATGCAAATGGCTAAATATGGATATGTGAGGGATTTGACTATAGTGTAGGCTCTTGGATGGATTCTTGAACTCAAAAGTGGCAACATAAACTTGAATTAGAGATGTCAAATGAGGGGATGGAGACCCCAATTTATAGAGTTGGATGGAGGAAAATGGACGGTCAAGATTGAAAAGAAATGGAGGGTTAGGATTGAGAGGAAGAAATCACATGGATCAATGGACAATGACATGACAAGGGGGGTGGAGACCAAGAGATTTTTCATAAAGGCATTTCTTGTCTCCACCCTCCTTAAGGTATATGGGGAAGAGTTCCCAATGCACCTAGGAAGGATAAAAGGAATTAAAAATTCCTTGGGGGATGCACATGAAATTAAAAAATCTCAAGATATTGTGTGCATGGGGATTGGAAATGGGAAAATGAATTTTAAAATTATTTGGGAAGATGAGAAGCATGGGAGAATGTGAGATTTTGAAATTCTCACATTCACCCAAAAGGGAGCATTTAAGGTGGAAGGTGAGGAGGGGGATAAGAGGATTTAGCCATAAATGGCTATGGTTGACATTTGTGTCTAATCATGGAGATTAAGCACTAACGAGGGATTAGGGGAACTATTTAGAAAAATTAGGTGAGGATTAGGAGCAAGTGGGATTTGTAGGAGGATTTGACTAGGAGAGAGGAGTGGGAGTAATTAAAAATTGGAGAATAATGCTAAGTAGGATTAAAAGAGTTTCTAGAAGCATTAATTAGACTAATGATGGATTAGGACAAGGTGATTTATAGGAATCACCTGGATTAATTAATTAATTAAAGGGGGGATTAAGAATAGTTAATTTTTGAGTACTTTAGAGGAAGAAGGGAAAATTGATTTATTAAATAAATCAATTATATGGATTATAATGACAATATTAATTAGATTAAATTTAATTAATATTGAGAAGAATAAAGGCTAACACAATTAAATAACTTAATTATGTAGGAGGGTTAAATTAATTAAAAAAATTAATTTAAGTGTCTACAAAATCTACTAGATCCAATCCTAGAGGATGCAAGGATTGAATACTAAGTAGATTGGAATAGATTGAAATACAATTGACCCTCTTTTGTAAGTTGATTGATATAATTAAGACAAAGTGCTGAAAATGAAGACAAAGTATGCGAAAAATAGTGAGCTACAGATTTGGGATTCAGTTGTGCACTTGGATTTGAGAAGTTTGAGATGATTCGGAGTTGCTCTGTGAAATCCGACAAAATTTGCATGGACCATGTGTTTGGATAGGGGCGCCCTCCTATCGGTCCTTCGAACTTTCTGCGCATCGAAAAGGGTTTTTTCATCTCTGCAAATAAAGCTTAATTCTAGACATACAACTATGCACCTGTTTCCTGCACACAGAAATAAAGTGAAATGTGTTGGGAATAGGGGTTGTCTTTAGATCAAACCTCGGTTTTGTAATTAACCAAGTGGTTGAAATAATGTAAATGAAATGACTGAAAGTAGAAATCCTCCTCTTTGAGGGGATGTTGAATTGACTGAAATTGAAATGCTTATACCTCCTTGTGAAGTTTTGTTTGCCTCCACATGGAATTAGGGTTTCATGAAGTAGAATGTTGATCTCCTCTTCAATGCTTGAAATATTGTCTCTATCGCTGCTCCAAAGCTTGAAGGAAGACTGAAAATGCTCAATTGCTCTTGAATGCTTGAATGCTTGATGCTTGATGATAGACTCGATAGGATTTCTTGTGATGTCAAATGACAGTGGAAATCCCTCTTATATACTTGCCATTGGGTTTAATTGACTGATTTTCTAACTCAGGCTAACATAGGGGGGAAATCTCCCTTCAAATTTGAGTTAGGTCCAAGGGGAGAGGATTAAGGGAGGTCCCAAATAGGGGATCCTAGGGTGCCACACCCTGGTCCTACCCTATTTTGGGGCAAGATCAAGGTGTGGGTATAGCGTAAGGTTGAAATTCAATGAGTTTTTGATTCACATGAGCATATTCAGGTCTCCGATTAGGCCGAGGGGCACAAACACTAAGGCGAAGACCCAAATGTAGTCAAAAATTACAAGGGGTGCAATTTTAGGACGTTACACATATAATCTAGAAAGTTACCAGTACATTTAATACTATATATATTTTTCATTTACTTGGCTAAC
The DNA here is from genome assembly GCF_030272615.1 of Cryptomeria japonica. Classification (NCBI taxonomy): domain Eukaryota; kingdom Viridiplantae; phylum Streptophyta; class Pinopsida; order Cupressales; family Cupressaceae; genus Cryptomeria; species Cryptomeria japonica. The sequence continues at coordinate 405,353,108 of NC_081411.1, forward strand.
ATCAACATTATATAATCGTTCATTGTCTAGTGCACTTCTCTGTGGTGTCCTCCCTTGCACACACTATCAAAGGTTCAAAATGAACATGATAGAGACAATACTTCACACAAAATGATGACCCAAAAGAATCAACATATAGAATGATCACAAAAGACAACAACAACAAAAACAACAACAACATAAGAGAAAGTCCAAAAAGAAAGGATCATCAAAAACAACATTAGATCACGAAAATTGCTGGCGAAATTAGTCAAGAAGCAAAGTGTGACAAGTGCCACCACATCAAAATAGATGAAAGAAGAATTACAAAAGCCCAAAGTCAGATTAACTCCAATGATGCTAGGATGAATTACAAAATAACTCAAGCCAAAATAGTCAACTTATCCAGATCTACATCACTAGGTGACCAATATTAGTCACACCAAAGGGAGTAACCGCCACACAACACTCGAGGATACAACACCTTGAATGTGTTAGAGAGTGTGTACCAAAAATTTAAATCTAGAAGTTTATTTGTATATCTATATTCATTTTATCACTTTAATGCAATCCAATCTTTTACAAAAGTCTAGGAAAATATTCTTCATAAAGGATGACATATGCAAGGAGCAAATAAAGTGCTTCATACACACAAGGATTATACTCATGAAATGATTAATTTTCAAGAAAAATGACCACATATACTAGGTTATAGTAGAAATAGATATCAAAATCCCAACTAATCACTCGATGATGTACTACAACATTCGCCATTTACCTTTAATGCACAAAAATGAGCATACAGACGATTACAATTGTCTACATGATGTAATTAAACAATTTAATCAATCACACAATTAGATTTACTCATAAGAAATAGATCCCATTACTTTATTTCAAACAAAATAACAAACTTTGATTACTCCTATTCCTATCACCTATGACCATTACCTGTGTCTACTGTATATCCAATTCAAATGAATACTTTCATTAAACCCATTTTCATCAATCCATAGCTATTATTATTTGTAAACTAAATATTTTTAGCATTTGAGAAACATTGTCATTAAGGAATATAGTACAACTTCATTCAATTCATTTTCAATCTTTTCTACTAGAGTTAATTGAGCAAGTACTTTCTTTGAATTCAATACTAGGGTAAGGAGATACATCTTTCCTTAATCTATCCATTCAATCAAACAATACATTTCATCAAGACCACACATCTCCTTCACAAATCTAAGAATTTTATCTTACCAAACCAAGTAAAGACATGATGATATAATTTCCAAATTTTCCTATACTAAACATGCAATGCGCCAATTTTACTTCATCCGACGTGTATATTATAACATGGTCTTTTAGCCTACAATTTCATTAAACTTTCTACATTATTCATGCAAAAGTTATTATATTTAACTAACTCTTCTTTTAAATGAAAATCATGGATGCAAGGCACAAATCTCAATCTTCAAAGAAAATTTTATTCTAGCCAAACTTTTTCTTTTAATACATGCAATACCATATTTCATCAATAAGTGTCCAATTCTTCTACTTAATATCAATGAACTCCTAAGTACTACGTGTCTTTTACCCAAATGGAGAGAAGTGGGAGGAAGAACACTACCAAACAATCAATGTATGCATGCCAAAATTATGTATGAACAATTTGAATTTCCTAGACATGCCACATTTATTGTACCATGTAGCTACTTACATCATTTTCTAAGTTATGCAAATTCAACCTTTCATGAGATCTAAAATTACAAATATAGTTAGAAATCTCAAGTCCTTATTGAAAGATACGATTTACTCAAACAATCTTTTCTTACATGCAGAATTGCACACATATATAAACACCTGATAGTTCTATTTGGTACCCATACTTCACTAGTTAACTTCCTTACATTTTACATAAGAGAATAAAGGGAAGAGAACGACATCATTACATTACTATTTACTTATATATAAATACATCTATACAAGTTCTTCTTTTACTCATCATGTTCTACACTAAATCATTCTTTTATACATGATACAAACATTTCATCTTACTATTCGTTAGGAATTCAATGTATCAAGCTAATCCAATAAACATAACATTAGTAAAGAGAATACATACAATTTTATCTCATTCTATAGCATAATCATTTATATAGGGAAAACGACCTCTAATATTCAAGTGAGCACTAGAAATTACAAAGCAAACAAGATCACATGGAATCATATAGACATCGCTCGTATCTAGCAGGCATGCATAAGAAATGAATACACATTGCACACAATTATGATTTCTAGAGAGAATTAGGGAGAAAACACAAATAATTGACATGTAAGATCCCCAATATTCCAACAACATTTTCCATAATAAATCTAAAAAAACAACTCAAGTGAAGAGAACATTATAACACACCATGCAAGACTAAAAGAAACAACCTTAACCAAAAATCCCAGTGTTTGCAACACAGGCTCCGATACCAATGCCCACCAAAATACCGTAGAGAAAGTAACTAAACTAACCAACAAATAGAGATAATTTTTTTTTTAAACATTAACTAATACAACATAGTAACTATCGATACATCAAAACCATATATTAACATCACATAAATGCATAGAATGTCATGAACATAACCACACCATAACAACATATAATGCAAGCAGTTTTAACATCATAACCATTATCATCTCAAGACATACATATGTCTATTCACTCTCTCCCCTAGGGTACTTTAACGTCACTACTTACTAGCCACAACATATGAACACATCCATATTATGAAACCATTAACATCCTTTTCATTTAAGTTCTATTCAATTACTTTCTTCCTGTCATGATAATTATGAGCTATTAAATACATATCTTCTTAACCCCATTAATTTCCTAAGTTCATTTTTAAGTACCAAATAAAATGCTCCTAATTCCCATATCCTACCATTATTCCTCTATCGCATCATGAATCCATATATATATATAATCTCCTACATTTGGAACTATATTACTTCCTAAGAATAACCATTACACACTTCATCAAGATTACTATTCAACAAAAATATACAAAGAGTATTACAACAAGTACTATTATTATTTCCGATTAGGTTCTCATGCAACAAGACCAATTTAAGAACCATATGACACAACAAGAATGCACATAATCTAAATATTCAATTTCCTAATCCAACATAGTGAACATTCCTTTACTACATAGGTCATACAAAGAGTACACCATCTCATTCTATCACAAGTCATAGTCTCGTCTTATCTACATCTTGTCCTAATGCATATGTAAATAACATAAATTTACATAATCTCTTGGAATTTACAATGTCATCATGATACGATATACTATTTCAACACCTAGAATTCAGCTCTGCATAATGAAGAAACATGGAGTCCATACAAATCCACAACTACTCATACATTTCCATATCCCAAGGATAACCAACAGTAAAGATTAATATCTTTTCAGCCAAGGCATACATGATCGTTAACATATTCACTACCATCCATAAGATTTACACAAGACAATCCAATTGTATCACTCAATCATTTAATTCCTTTCTAATCTAGAATTACATACACAATTGAATATCCATTTACAATAACATCATCCAATACATCTTGTTCTGAAATCATCTACTACAATACCTATTACACATATTCACAAGATTCTGATTACATAGTCTTCATTACTATCACATCTTTCTTGAGTTACAAACCACATGCTATCAATTCCAATTATACAGAATATAATCCAAGATCCATCCACATGATGAGATAATATAAATCCATATCCATGCACACACACATCCAACGAAGAACATCCCAATGGAAGAAGACATCAAACCATGCGACCATGTGGAACTAGATAGGAACCACCCCCCATGCTAGGAGATGACATGAGGTTCCAACTCACACTCAAGACCTAGGCTGACACCTGATACCCAAGGGACTCAACATGACATCCACAAAGACAACAACCATAACAAAGAATTACATCACATCACAAGGCTAATCATAAATCAATAAAATCCCAGAGGCATAATCAACAAAAGGCATAAGGACAATGGACACATGTATAGAAAGAGTGTCATCACATTCTATCTTCACAAAGAAGGGGCCACACCACACCTTGATACATATGTGGAACCATCTCCACCTCGGAGCCAATCAAGGGAGATTGGTTTAGTGCTCCAATGATGTTCCCAAGCTCATCTTGAGTCAACAGTCAAGAGCTATGAGGTGGGGCACCAAAAACCAATTTCATTATCTTGATTAAGTGAGTCCTAATTACCCAAACCCATAGATTAATTATTAAGGTTATCACTTGCAATTACAAAATAAAACTCCCCATGTGGTTCCAATAGGTCTATATCCCCTCCTAGAGGTCCATTGCTCATGACCCTAGTCCTACACATTCAAGAGCTCACTCCTCCTAAATATGGACGAAAACCTTAGGGTGAACATAACAATAGCAACACATGAACATTCAATCCAAAATTATAAATGATAGCCGTAAACCTCCACAAAGAACTATACATCAAAATCAAGTCATCTAACTCACAATGCCAAATCACACACAAATCAAAAACCTCCAGAAAGACAAACTTACCTAATAGGGGAAAACGTAATACCAATTGTTTCCAGGGTTAAAATTAATCATAAAAGATCATCAGATATGAAAGAGCAAAAAAAAACTCTAAATTCAATTACAATTAACTCCTAAATGACAATGAAAATAAAGATACAAGAATTGAATGAATAAAGCTAATCAATCTCTTGATTTTGGATCGTGGCTTCCATTGCTATTCTCCAAATCGTGTGGTAGGTGGCTCTTAGGTGATGTATTGGGATTCCTGCATATGATTGACACAATTGTTTTGAAGATAGTGATTCTAGGTTGAAATTGGGAAATGAGGCTTGCTTTTATAGATTTTCAAGTGAGATAGGGTGAGATTTGGAACTGAAGTGCTAATTGATAGTTCAACTGATTTTGATTGATTAGTGGACTGAATAGATTAGGGAGATGACTCAATAGATTAGCTAGCTAAGTAGATTGATTGAGGAGAAGACTGAATTGATTAATTAGTCTTAAAAGGTGATTTGGAGTGAAAAGGGGAGATTAAAGAGTTAACTGAGTTAACTGATTTGATCAATCAGTGATGATTTTCAACATGTGCTGTAGGAGATTGAATTGAAATTCATTTTCATTTTGTTTTGAATTTGAATTTTGATTTTCGAATGCTGAAATGCAGATGAGATTTACTGAAATTTATTGAAATTCAGATTTGGTGAAATGTGAATTTGGGAGAATTGAAATTAGATGGAATTACTTGAAATTCGAATTTGGGGAATTGGAGGAATAAATTAATTAATTAAATAATTTAAATGAAATTATTTAATCATTAGAAATAGGATTAATTAAATAATAAAGATTATTTAATTAAGGGAATTAATTGTAATTAATTAAATAATTAATATTTGAGAAGGGGGTTAATGATGAATTAATTAACATATAGAAATTGGATATTAGTAATGATTTAGTTTAGAAGAAAAAAATAGCTTAATTAAATAATTAAATAATTATTTAATTAATAAGACGAATAATTAGTATACGATCAATGAGACATTTTTAGGTGTCTACATTTTCCCCACTTTGATACAATGTAAAAATGACATTGTTTCAAAGAAAAATAAAAATTTCTGCCCCAGTATGCCTCGGTGACACTTTAGGTGTAAATATGCCCCCCTCAGGAAAAGTGGTCGAATAATTCTGGAAATGAGATTCTTTTCTCGATAGAGTGCTAGTGAGCAATCGTTTCAAGTTTCACACAATTTCTATTTTGTTTGATCTGTCTACAAGTGCATTGAAGTCAAGGGGACCATGACCGTCGGAGTGGTAAAAACCCTAATTTTGAGCTATAAATAGTGATTTTGCCCTTTCATTTGCTCATTTGCATTCTTTTGAGTTCTTGGAGTTCCTTTTGATCTTCGAGATTTCCTGCAACTTTGTGAGCATCATGGCGGGCTTCCAAGCGTGACTGCACTTATCCGATTGAGTCTGATCATACCAGAGACCACCCAGGACTGGAGACATGGGACGTATTCTAAGAAATTTACTCGTTTTTACCTATTTGTGCTAGATTTTCCAAATTTTGTTCAGAGCAAATTTTTTTAAGTGATGCACAATTGTATATCATTTAATTCACATTTGTCTTTAATAATGCACAATTTCTTTAATCGATGCACATTTTTCCTTTTAATTCACATTTGTGTTTAACGATGCGCATTTTCTCCTTCTGATGTGCATTTGTTCCTGATAATTCGCAATTGTCTCAAATGTTGCACATTTGTTATTAATGGTTTGCATCTATCATAAATGATTCACATTTGACTTAAGTGATTTACATTTGTTGATATTGTTGTTTTTTCAACATGTATGATAAAATTTTGTCATGCAAATACTTTGCATGACCTTTTCATGTTTTCACTTGCAGGAGAATTTGAGTGCATTGGTATGCAGACAGATGAGGCCTGATGGTCTCAATATTAGATCTGAGTTTAGTGCCAAGGATGTTGCCTTGGTTCGACATGTTGGTTTATATCATGTATTGCACTTGCCCGAGGTTACGACCAACAGGGCCATGATCACAATGTTAGTTGAGCGCTGACATTTAGAGAGACGTTCTTTCTATTTACCTACTGGAGAGGCATCGATCACTTTGGAGGATGTATGGCGTATTTGTTGGAATCCAAGACCACTGAGAGGGGGGGGGGGTGAATCAGTGTTCTACCGGTAATATAAGATTTTACCTTATTACAACATACACATATAAACCGGTAAATGAAGAAACATATAACATGAAGTAAATAAACCATCCACATGAATGAACACCATAACACACACAATTTTATACGTGGAAAACCTCAAAGAGGAAAAACCACGGTGGGATTTGTGACCCACAATATCAGTTCACTGGCCATGTGAAAGATATTACATAGCATGGGGCCCTGTGCATGTAGGAAGGCACACTGCCTATAGAACATTGGTCAATACAAAAGAGTCTCATTGACTACAAGCTTTTGCCGAGATAAAACAACAATGGTGTAATCACAAAATGCATCTGCAATGCCAAAAAGAGTTCTGGTTAAAGCTCCGTTCTCTACTAGTTCATAAACCCTAAACCCTTCTACTGGTATCTCCTTTCCTCCAAGAATGCTCTACAAACCATCTAATGATCATTGCATGATATAACTTTCTCATACAAATGACCTACATACATATCCTTCGCATCACACTATTCTACTTCCTTGTCATATAACAAAATGACCTAATGGACTGACTTATATACCCTTTACAAACAATATGCCTTATGTCGACTTACAATAAAAAAGATATTTAATGTCGGCTCTATACAATAATTACAAAATTCTTTTACAAATAAAACTTTTCGGATCCAAACTGATGTTGGCTTTACTAAAGTGCTAGATGCCAGTGGCGATGCCGATGATGACTCTGATTACTCCAATGCCGGTATCTGCCGGTGTATGCCTCCAAATATCGGTATCTGCCGATATATGCCTTCAATAGAATCTTGTTGCCATAAATGACAACATATGAATCCAATGAGTGTCAATTGCCAACAATCTCCCCCTTTGGCATTGATGGCAACACTCATGTGAAAAATGGATTCCTTGCTGGTTCAACTGAAACATGCTCTGCCTGAGCTGATTGACTATGTTTGCAATATACTCTCTGTCTGATATCCTCCCCCTAGGATTATATACATATACATATTTTTCACATACATATACACTCCCCCTTTGGCATCAATGCCAAAGACCGGTGAAAGAATTGAAAGAATAATTACAGATTACTTTACCAGAGCTTGACCAATTTCAAGATTTTCGGGTAAGCTTTCTCTAGCAACTATATATAGGCATCCCAGCTAGTTTTGAGTGTTCCAGATATGGATACAAGTCCACTCAGTAAATTTTCTAGTGTTTCTTTCTCAGTAACTTCTGCCGGTGTGGGATTTGCAAGCATATCCATGCATTCCTTCTTATGTACACCAAGTGAATTCAGTCTTGGACTCACCAAAACTCTGAGACTTCTTTCTCTTTGAATAATCTTGTCTCTTTCCTTTTCAAAAGGAAAAATTTGGTTCTCCAAATTCAAAATTTGTCCATCAATGGATGTTGTAAGTTAAGTTAGTCCATCAAAAGAATTTGCAATATTAGCAGTCTTTTCTTGTAACTCCTTTATCCTCTTATCTACATTTGCTATAAGAATCTCTATATTACAACAGACCTTGCAGATGTTAGTGCATTGTTTCAAAGAATTTTCAATAAGTATAAGTTTCTCTTCAACCTTCCTCTTTTCTGTCTCAATAATCTGGTCAAAAGTGGATTTCTTAGCCAAAGGAAATCTTTCAAGTGCTTTCCTATTGGAAATCTACTATAATGATTGAAAGTTTTTAGATATGTGCTCTATCAATACCTTAAGCTTGTTGGAAGGGTTTGCTTCATTTTCAATCATACAATCAGGAATCAATCTATGCAAAATTGTTATTGACCGATCTATTATTCCTTTCTCCGCAGATCCCTCCTTTGTTAGCTTTTGAGTAGCCATCATCATTAGCTCTGTGGGACTCATCTTTGTGATTGATTTCTTCTCAACTTGAGAAGTGTCAATTGCCAAAATTTTTGCTAGGGAATCAACTACTGGTATGGTACTGGGTGTCTTATTAGTCTCCTTTTCCTTATCCTCTCTGGTGTATCTCTTTTCTCACCCTCTTTTGCACCGGTGGCTTCGCCACTTGTTGCAATATCTATTACTTTCGGTGGAGTTTTATCCATAATATTATCAGTATCCTGTACATTACCTATATTACCTTTCTCAAACTGTACAAATGTTATCTTTGTCTATTTAGTCTGTACACTCTCATTAGTTTTAGGATTAACTACCGGTTCATTCAAAATTTGATCCGAACTTCCCAAAATTCCTTTCCCTTTAGATTTGTCGAGAATGGTGGGAGCTATTGCCTTAGAAAATTCTTCTTGAGAAGTAAGGAAATCATGATTCTTTTGGAAGAATTTAGCCTAACCATCTTTGGTCTCACTTATTATTTCATTGACTCTACCCATCATTATGATTATTTGTCGGGGTTTGCTGCTAAAGATTGTTCTATTTGAAACTTCTATACATCTTTTCATTTCCTCATTATTTATAGAACCACACATACTCAAAAGTTTAACTTCTTTAATCTCTTTGTCCCTCCTGATTGCATCTAATCTCCTTGCATCTAACTTATTATACAATGATAAAGGAATTTCTTTCAAAATCTCTATCAAGGCCTTCTTATATATGTCTAAATGTAACAAAATTGCTTCTTCTATTTCACTTTTCTCATTATCATCTAAATCTTCATATAAATTTGACACATTCTTCAAAATTCCATCTTTTGTTACCTCATCAATTAACTCTGCACAAGTCATATTACCAGATTCAGTTGCTTCATCACTCTTACACTTCTTCTTGCTGGGGGTTGCAGGAGCGGATGGAGTAGGCTTCCTCTTCTGAGTAGGTTTCCTTGCCAGAGGTGTGGATGCAATTGTTACCTTTCTTACTAGCTTCCTCCTTAGTTCCACCTTCTTCTCTTCTATCGAAGGCTTGTCAGCTTTCTTCCTCTGTACCCTTCTGAATGCAAGAGGTTGATTATCCTCTGGATTAAAATCAGAAGTGATAGGAGATATGAAAGTTGCTGGCCTCTTTACCTCGGGAGCACTTTTCACTATATTTGCTACAACTTCCATTGCTGGTTGATCTACTAGTTTAGATCTAGAACCTAGTTCTATATCTATCCTATGAATTACATTCTAAACGAAGGCATACATTTTGTCTATCTTCTTTTCCCTTCTTTTCCTATTGAAACCAATTTTAACCTCAAGAGTCTTCTCCTCTGTAGTGCCAAAGTGTTCAACCTTATCATCCAAAGGAGAATCAATCAACATTTTAGCATATAGTTCCAAGATGCTGTCATCAACTTCATAACCCAATTTAGTGACCCATATTGTTCTAGGTTCCACCGCTTCCATGAGTGTCTCATCTATTTTTACAATGAAGTAGATTTTAGTGGAGTATTTCTCCACAATGTGTTTGGAGATTCTCTCCCTCAGTCTCATGATCTCTTGAAAAGTTTTAAATAATCCCCAAAGCTTCTCATCCCTATTGTGCCAAGACTGGTGATTGCATCTTTGATCTGCATGCCTACCAATATGTCATGAGCCCAACATTTCTTTCCCAAACCCGGTAGCTCATTCATGAAATATAACATCAAGTAGACAATAAGATTGCCAAACCAGAAAGTTGCTTTCTTAACCCCTTTGATCTGGCCAAGATTTAACATCAATTCACTTCTTAACCATTCACACAAATCATACTTTCCATTATTCTTTATCATTTGATATGCAACATGGATACAAGAACTCGTAATAGAGTTCAATCAACTTGATTGTGTTACCTTGTAGCTGATGATCATGCTGACAAATTTCACATTTGTATCTTTGATGGTGCCGACCCTCATCAACCTTCCATCATGGGTTGCATTGGTGAGCTTTTCAACCTCAGTGTTGGAGATCTTCTTCCCCGGTTCATGTCCAAATTTGGGTAAGCTGGTGACCGCCTAAATTGCTTATTTGGTGATCATGTGAGGCCGGTCCAGCCAGATGAATTCATTATGGACCCTGGTCAGAACACATCTAATCATTTCATCCTTGAATTCCAGTATATACAGGATTTCGGTTAACCCTAGGTCTTCAATGATTTGATATTCCAGCTTGATTGTTCCAGAGCTGCGTAGTATCACAGATTGATACATTCCCTTGATTTCCTCAGTGCTTAAGTCCTCCAAGGTGCAGTGAATATAAGCCCTGACATCTTCCACATAAACTACGCCATTGGGAACCCTTGAAAATGTGCCAGTAGAGTCTTCATTGCAATTTGAGGAACTTCCTTGAAAATAGGTCTAAGCCTATCCTTAACCTCAGCAACAGTGGGATTTCCAATGAAAGTAGGAGCAGATGATGATCCAGATGCCATTTCAAAGAAATACCTGGATAATGATCGCCGGTTGAAATTTTTTGATTAATTCTCAGATAACTGTTGGAAATATTTTCAGAATGCCTTTGCTTGCTCTTGATTGCATGTGATTCACCTTTTCTTTTCTCTCGTTTGCTCGAGTGCTGGGTGAGTGAAAATGAGTCCATTTTCCCTTTTTATTAGCGAGTAAACCCTAATTCATCACTATCATAAATGCTTAGCGGTGCGCCCTACCGGATGCCGGTTTCACAGTTTTATGTCGGATAAACCTTCATGAATGTTCAATACAACTCTCCAGATCTCTTTCCAGATCTCTTCTGGGGAATATGCAATTTTTGCAATGAATTTTCCAACCCCTAAGGCGTATGCCTCAGTTACCAGTTGAATTTCCTACCGGTGCAGGAATGCTCTATTCTACCGATGGAGTTAATGGTGCAGTTATCGGTGTAGTTGCATCTCCACTTGGTTCTTCAGAATTTCTAACCTATCTCTTGGTGTGATCTTGTTGTATTTCATCTACCTTCTACTTTCCTTTCTCATTTGCTTTAATCATTGCTAACTGGTTTAGTCTTGCTTCTGCAATTCTTAGCAATATGACCTATTTTGTTGCATACAAAACATGTAACATTGTTCTTTTGAATTTATTTGACATATCCGGTGTGATTCCTTGACCTACATTAATTAGCCAAATGCCCAAACTTTCCACATGCATGACATTTAACATTCATTCTGCAATCTTATGACTTATGACCATATTTCTTGCAATTTGTGCATTGACCGAGAACTGAATTGTAGTTTTGATTTTCTCTATTTCTACATTGTTTAGCCATATTCCCAAATTTATTACAAATAAAGAATCTACCATTGAATTTGTAAGCATTAGATTGCCTTATCGGTTTCCTCTGGTCTGATGAGTTTTGCATACTAGTTGGCTGATCTTCATTTGTAGTACTAGAGCTTTCGCCTTGTACAAATCCAAGTCCTCTAGAATCTTCACTTTGCCTTTGTCTTTTCAATAAATCATCCATCTGTGTAGCACTAATCCTGAATTTTTCTTTATACTCACTTGCAGTAGTTTGATCATCTCTCAGAGTCATTATTTGTCTTTCAAGCTCTTGTTCATTATTCTGGGATTGTACCAAATCAGTTCTCAACAGATTATTCTCATGAGCCAATCTGCCACATTCTTCAAATTTGTTCTTCAGAGATACAACAAGATTTTATTCCTTCTTCTTTCTATCCTCAATATCTTTTGACATCCTCATAGTCAGGTCTTGCATTTCATTCTTCATGAGCATGTTTTCTTGACTTAGTTTTTGACATTGCTCCTTAAGTGCATTTTTCTCTTCATCATCCTGGTTTTGCAAAAGTTCCTTCCTCTTAGCTTGAGCTGATGATAAGCTTTCTTGCATAACAAGAATGAATTCATTAGTAGAATTCAATTCATCTTGCAGCTTTAAGTTCTTCATCCTTTCAACATCATAATCCTCAAGTGCCATCTCAAGTTGCTTCTCCATAGCCATGTTCAATGATTCCGGTTTTAGGATCTTCCTTAAGCTGTTAAAATTCCTCTGAGGTACCAAGCTCTGATACCAATTATTGGAATCCAAGAACACTGAGAGGGGGGGGGGGGGGGATGAATCAATGTTCTGCCAGTAATATAAGATTTTACCTTATTACAACATACACATATAAACCGGTAAATGAAGAAACATATGACATGAAGTAAATAAACCAACCACATGAATGAACACCATAACACACAAAATTTTATACGTGGAAAACCTTAAAGAAGAAAAACCATGGTGGGATTTGTGACCCACAATATCAATTCATTGGCCATATGAAAGATATTACATAGCATGGGGGCCTACACATGCAGGAAGGCACACTGCCTAGAGCACAATACTCAACACAAAAGAGTCTCACTGACTACAAGCTTCTGCTGAGATAAAATAGTAATGGTGAACTCACAAAATGTATCTACAATGCCAAAAGTGTTCCGGTTAAAGATCTGTTCTATACCGGTTCATAAACCCTGAACCCTTCTATCAGTATCTCCTTTCCTCCAAGAATTCTCTACAAACCATCTACTGATCATTGCATGATATAACTTTCACATACAAATGACCTACATATATATCCTTCGCATCACACTATTCTACTTCCTTGTCATATAACAAAATGACCTAATAGACTGACTTATATACCCTTTACAAACAATATGCCTTATGTTGGCTTACAATACAAAAGATATTCATTGTCGTCTCCATACAATAATTACAAAATACTTTTACAAATAAAACTTTTTGGATCCAAACTGATGTCAGCTTCACTGAAGTGCTGGATGCTGGTGTCGGTGCTGGTGATGACCCTGATTACTCCAATGCCGATATCTACTAGTGTATGCCTCCAAATGTTGGTATCTACCAGTATATTCGTTCAATAGAATCTTGTTGCCATCAATGACAACATATGAATCCAATGAGTGTCAATTGCCAACAACATCTTGCACATTCCTATTCATGGTGTGAGGGTGATATATGATTGTTGAGTTGGTATAGTCGGCATGTTCAAGCTTCATGAGTGTACAGAGGAGGAGCTCTAGATTAGAGGCCAATATGATATCCCTTGGGAGATGATGGATTATGATGACCTCACCATTGTATTGTGCATTATAGTAGCATGTTTACTGATTTGCGATAAGACACATAGGTTCCCAGTTGGTTGGGGCAGAGTTATACATGACATGATTGTGCCCATACAGGTGTTTGCATGGGGTCCTTGTTTTCTTGCCACTTTGTACCATCAGATGCACAACATTGTGTCTCTTAGACAGGGATCTATCGGATGCGTGGTGACACTACTCTAGGTTTGGATATGAGAGCATATAGCTATTGCTCGACTAGCTGTTCATGTAGATCTTTAGGATGAGTAGCCATATGAGTACAAATATATAGTAGGGATTAGGCATAGGGGTGTAGGGAACATCCTATATTGGAGGCATTAGTTTGATATATTGCAGTACTTTACTTGGAGGCCTTACCTTGGTTACCCCAGCTGGGCTATGATAATATGATTAAACAATAAGGATCCAGTCAACTATTGGGGGGGGGGGTGAATCAATAGATAGAAAACAAACTAAACTTTCACCAAACTTAATCCCAAATCAGAAACAACTTGCTAAACTAACTGGTTTAGACAATGTAACAAAAACTGTAGCTGCACCGTCAAACTTTACCAATTTACCAAAACATCAATGATAGAGTGTAACACATCTGAATCTCACAAACCATTTAATCAAAACATTAAACCACTTCACTAACATTAGTAATAGCTCATTTCAGATCACTTCCAGTCATATAAACATATCTAAGTAGATTTACTAGTTAACATATCAACCGTATCAAAATCACATCCACAAAATCATTCAACACTTGACACAATGATTTTTTACATGGAAACCCAAATGGGAAAAACCACGGTGGGGATGAATACCCACAAGTATTCTGAACTCTTCTGAAGTTCACCCTATTAGGAGCCAAACCTTGTTAGAAGCTTATACAATAATGTCTTGTTAAGAATAGATCCGGTTAGGGACCACCTAGTTAAGGGATTGACTACAATACCCCGTTAAAGGCAATACCCTGTTAAAAGTAACCTCAGTGGAGAATTTCAAATCCAAGATAATGGATCACATGGTTAGAGGATTGAGACAAGAAGCCTATTAAAGCTTACCCGGTTAAGGGATTTAACTATTGTAATGATTAGAGAACAACAGGTTCTTTGTTGATCTGGAAATAGCACTATCTTGCTTAGTCAAATCATTTTCTGCTCCTATCTGCCTTTACTCCTTCTAATTCGACAACAATCACACTACCACACTTAACCAAATTTGCCAACACAATTACAAACAACTCATTGACCTTAAATACAAATACAATAGGTCGGTAACACATCACAAAGCCTACAAATCTCATAGAGATTACAAAGATATCAGTTCAATCATGACCGTTGGATTACATAGCAATCAACTACACATTGTTCTAGACAACTTCGATTGCTCCTGGATCACCACACATTAGATCCTATAGCTCATCACACATTTTCCACTTCATGCTATACATTTGATCATTCCCAATATAAATAGTTATCTTCACACACCAAAATCACTTTGAAACTCATCACGTGCATCTTGCTTCCGTGGCATCTCCATCTCTGATCACCATTTGATCATAGATCAACACAACTGATTCACCAAGCCTCATCGGTTAGGGTTATACATATAAACGAGTTAAGGTTACTGGTTGATCTTTGCTTTTATAACAATACCGATTTCCTTCACTGCTTTACCAATACCAGTTGCTTTACAACATCACTACTGGTTTGCAATACACCTTCAATACCGATTACAATTGACATCAATGACAACACTTAGCTTCATTAATGCAATCTTCATGCAATGCCAACAGGCTGATGATGCACAACACTTACCTTATTGCTGATAACAAAGATATTTGATTGGTTGTGATGTGGGTCAATTTAGGATCATTGATATTCATCTTCCAGGTTGTGTACTCCAATAGTTTGGAGAGATACAGGGCATACCTGATCTGATAGCCTATTTTGCTTGGATATGTCAGGAGGTTGGGGATTGGGGGGCATGTGTTTAGCTACACATTGATATTGTTGAGTTTGATTCACTTCTTCCTTCCTATGCAGTGGGGTTGGGGAGTTGGGCCGATGGATCCAGGGACTACACCTCAGTATGATGGTTGGTGGTTGTTGCGCAGACTTGTCCCTTTGACAGATCCTACCATTCCTATCTCGCCATAATAGATTCAACACTAGAGGTCGTGAGAAGGGAGGGGGAGAGGAGGATGAGATGGAGGAGGTGGATGGGTTGTAGCTATTGCTGCAATAGGTGAGGAGAAGGAGGTAGAAGAGGAGGAGGATGAGGATGTAGACTTCGATGGAGACACTAAGTCTGGTAGCAAGGATGATGGTTCATCTTCTTGATCATCTAGCAAAGAGGGAGATGAGGAGGATAATTAACATGATAGCAATATGAAAGAGTTGGAGGATGCTCCTACTATAGAAGCAGGTGCACAAGGAGGATATGATGATGACGATGATCCTCAAGTCTTGAGAGTGCGAATCCAGAGCTTAGAGGATGCCTTGGTGAGGGAAAGGCATGGGAGATAAGATGATAGGGACTTATTCTGTTGAGAGTATGCTACTATTGTTATAGAGAGGGATCAGACCATAGCTGAGTGAGATGATGCACGTTGACCTGCATAGCTAGTTCGAGATGCACATGATCAGCAGTTTTCTCTCGGCACAGATATACAAATACAGTCTAATAGACTTTACTATGCTTCTCAGGAGGAATTATACTACAGACAACTCTATCATGGTATAGTTCCTGAGGGATAGAGGGCTTCTATTTTTAGTGAGTTCAAAGGTCGATTAGGCTCTAGCAGGTCTACATCACTGAGGACCAACAATAGGGGTGTTATGGGTCCACCTTGGGCATCATTAGGACATCCTAGAGTAGGATCCAGTAGGAAGGATCCTCCTAGTGATAGAGGCAGTGTCGGTTGGCATTATTGATGATGTTACTTGATCCATTAGGTCTTTGTTATACATTATGACATTATCATTTTTGAGTTATATATGATATGCTGTTTTGGCATCAATCTATATGCTTGTTTTCTATTGATGATGCATGTTTCAATTTTGTAGTCTATATAATTTTACTTATGCTTTCTATGCGATGCATGATTCTATGTGATGTAGTTCTATATGATGATCTTAAATGTTGTTTATATGATGTATGATTTTATGTGATGCAGTTCTATACAAATGCTACTTAAAAGATAATAAATCTAAATGATATGCATGTGACTGAATTTGAGTGTAATGAATGCAACTATAAAAGTGGTTAAAATGATAATGCACTTAAATGAAATGCAATTAATACGATGATGCAACTAAAAGGAATTAAATGAACAAAATGAATCAACTATATACCTATCATGGCCTAGTATCTGAGACCCATCTTGCATTGTTGACTTGAGTCTTCATTCCCCTCAGTTGCACTTAAGGGGGGGTGTTCATGTAAATAATTATTCATCATGGATATTATTACAATTTACTTAAGTTAACTTAGGATAATGCATCTCATCGTAGTTTGGATATGAGACACTTAGGGAAGTGTGCACATAGGGATATAGCTTGTAGGAGAAATTCTACCTTTTGTGGTCTTATCTTGCTGTTACACTCCACATTCGGTGGGTCATCCACCTCTTGTGGAATATTATATTATTTCTCCTACCTACCCCTAATTTTTCTTACCTACCCTTGTTTCTCATTGAGCCACATGTCATGATTGTGTGCTCACATATCCATATGACCTTGCCTATATAAACAAACCCATATTCATTGTATTGGTTAATCCAGTTGATTATTTGTATATTGATGAGAATATAGTTGTTCTTGTCATACTTTTGTCTCTCTTTTGTGCTTTTCATTATGCCCTTGGTCTTGGCAAAATCTCACAGAGGGAGATTGGGAAAAGGAGAGGGAGAGAGAGAGAGAGAGAGAGAGAGAGAGAGAGAGAGAGAGAGAGAGAGAGAGAGAGAGTGAGAGAGAGAGAGAGTAGGGTCAAGAGAGGGTGAGGGGGAGAGAGATAATATGATAAGATAACAAGAGGGGGAGGGAGAGGGGGGAGAGGGAGAGGGAGGGGGAGAGAAAGAGAGAGAAGGGGGAGAGGGTGAGAATAGGATAGGATAATGTGTGTGTGTGTGTGTGTGTGTGTGTGTGTGTGTGTGTGTGTGTGTGTGTGTGTGAGTGAGTGAGTGAGAGAGAGAGAGAGAGAGAGAGAGAGAGAGAGAGAGAGAGAGAGAGAGAGAGAGAGAGAGAGAGAGAGAGAACGAGAAGGAGAAAAGGGTGAGAGACTCGATAGAGAGAGAAGTGTGAGGGGGAGAGATATGAGATAGAACTCAAGGAGGATAATTAGGGCTCATAATAGACAAAGACAGTGATGGGGAAGGAAGACGAGAGAAGACACACACACACACACACAGATATATATATATATATATATAAATATAAATATATATATATATATATATATATATATATATATATATATATATATATACATACATAAACATATATTATATATGTATGTCTATACATATGTGTAGTAAATGCTAAGTTTACAAGCATACATTATTATGTCTTCATAACTTGTACGGGTTTTGTGAAACACAAAATAATGGTTTTCGTTCTACATAACCTGTATTGGTTATGTAGAACTGCGAATAGTACTTTTTGTTTTTCAAAACCCGTGCGGGTTTTAGCTTGGTAAGAGGGTTTGAAAACGACCCTAAGGCTTGCAAGCCCATTTTTCCCCCATTTTTGTCCCTTTACACATTTTTTCATCTTCCAAAATGATTTCTCAACTTCGTTGTCATCAAGATTACAAATGATCAAGTGGGTATCTCTAAAATTACCACCATAATCTCACACATCTTCTTAGTTTTTTGACCATATAATTTTTTCTATTTTTGGGCAGCACTAGCATAGTAAACTTTAATTTTCTTTACCAGTGCCTTGACAGTCCTCACAGACATATGTCTACCATTTTTTAATAACTTTTGATATACTTGACCAAACTCAAAATAAATAACATATTACTGTTGTACACTAGATTCTATACACTTTAAAAAAAATAAGTTTGCATTTTTTATTATTTTGATGCAAGTTATGCCCAACACACGAACATGTACCAAATTTTCAGGATGCGGTCACTTGAAAAAATCATAAAAAAACAAATACTCAACGTAAAATTACAAAAAATACACAACTTCTAGATCTCACTCTTACCTATCATCCTACCAAAGGGTTTTAAAAATAAATCTAACTATATATTTTGTGCAGTACACGAAAACTGCTATGTTATGTTTTTTCTGAAAAAATCAGGAACAATTTTTCGTGTGCAAGAGGTTTGACCCTCTTAATATTATCCAATTCTAAAAAACTTTAGTAGTTTAGAAATTAGATTCAGTGTATTGCAATTCTTATTCTTTTCTCAACTCCTAGTTTTGAGTGCATGACCTTCAAATATCTCTTTGAAGTTTAGGTTGGCCACTTATATCCCCCTTTTTGTTCACCATCTTGGTGCACTTACCCAAAGTAGAAAGAAAAGGTATTTATTTGTGAATTAATCCCTTATTAGGAAAGCACATACATGCTTGGGTTGGGTAGAATGTTGAGTACAAATCTCTTTTACAAAGGTTTTGATAGTAAAATTGGTATCACATTATGAAGTCATCTATAATGCATATAAGAAACATCCATTAGAAAAATCAAATCAACAAATGGAGATTCAAAAAAAGATTTCTTGGATCATAGATATGATGGGCGATAATGAGGTCTAAGTGCACAAAAAAGTTAGGACTCAAGTAAAATTTAACACTATCAAATTGAATCCTAACATACTCCATTATGATTAACTTTACTATTACTATTTTAAAATAATTTTTTTGTTACTCCATTCTTTTAACATAAGAAGAAACAAACATTATTTTTGATAGTCAAACCACATACAAACTTCAACAACAAATATTTATGTCTTACCTACAAAATTTGGAGATTCCTTTTTCTGATTTATCATCTATTTTCAAATCATTTGAATTTATTGACTTTCTATATGTAATAATCATTTTAAAACAATAAGACCTACTTTATGATCACTTATTATTATTATTATTAGTACTTGCCGTTAGGCTAGTACGATTGCAATCGGTTGCACCCAATTTTCATTAACTCATTATTATTCAATTTCTTTTCCACCAATTATATCCACGATTTTTTTTCTTTCAATGTTTATTTTTCAATTTTTAAATAGTTAGATGCTTGATTTTTAAGTTTTCAAATTAGAGAGATTATTTTTCTTCAATCTAATTGGCTCAAATAATTTGCATCTTATTACCGAATTTCCTAGATCCACTTTCTACATGAGTTTTTTTAGGAAATTTTTTAGGTCATTATAATAATACTTAATATGTTTTAGTTTTCTTTTCAAATTACTTTGAATGTGTAATAAATTCCACTTGTTCATGCCTATTTCATCCTAGACATTATTATTGGGAATGTTTGATATGATGAAACTATGCTTACCAAAAATTTAATACAAAATAAAGATATTAGTATTTATATATATATATATATATTTTTAATTATTATATTATTAATATATTATAATTATACTATAATATTATTGTATAAATTTTTATATATTTATTATTATTATGTTTTAGTTTTCTTTTCAAATTATTTTGAATGTGTAATTAATTCCACTTGTTCACGCCTATTTCATCCTAGACATTATTATTGGGAATATTTGATATGAAGAAACTATGCTTACCAAAAATTTAATACAAAATAAAGATATTAGTATTTTTTATATTATTATATTATTAATATATTATAATTACATTATAATATTATTGTATAAAATTTTATATATTTATTATTATTATTATTATGTTGTTATTTCTTTATTTATTATTATAAATATTAGTACTATACTATTAATTTATTGCATGAGGTTAACTAAAAATATATTATCAAGTTATATTAATAATATAAATTTCCTCCAAGAGCTCTTGAACCAATCTATTATAATTATAATAAATATTTGCGGCTCGTCCACTTTTGCTTAAAAAAAAAAATATTATCAATTTATATTTTTATATTATAATAAAATACTAATATTTATAATAATAAATTAATAAATAAGAATAACATAATAATAAATATATAAAAATTTATGCAATAATATTATAATATAATTATATTAGTACTATATTATTAATTTATTGCATGAGGTTAACTAAAAATATATTATTAATTTATATTTTTATATTATAATAAAATACTAATTTTTATAATAATAAATAAATAACAACATAATAATAATAATAAATATATTAAATTTTATACAATAATATTATAGTATAATTATAATATATTGATAATATAAAAATAAAAATATAATATTATTATAATATATTGATAATATAAAAATTAATATATAATATTATAAGAATCCTAATGTTTATGGATATTAAAATTATGAAAACTACATGTAACAATATATTTACTTCTATTTTAAAAGATTTTATTTTCTAAATAAATATCCTATTTTATATTAATCTAAATTATTGTATAGATTCATCAACATATAAATAGTTACGCAGATATATAAGAAAGGACATAGGATTACCTACTCAACTATTCTTCTATAATAGTAATATTAAATAATACAACAGAAGGTCATAATTTTACTATATTTATACTTTGGTGAATGTGATTTCACGCGATAATATTCTCCAACTATTTTTAACACCTTTTATTTAATATGATATAAACAATTAGTTTACTAGTACACTTATATTAAAAATATATATGTATACTTATATTAGTTTCATGTATTCTTTCATTTAGTTTCATCCCTAGCTATTTGTATTAAATTCTTGCAATGATCAACAACAATGAAAAGAATACTAGAAATACAATGTTCTATTTTAATTTTATATCAAGAATGGATGTGCTAGAGCATGGAAAATACTACAAGTATTTGTATGATTATTTTTTAATTAGAATTTTACTTTTAGATAGAACTATAGAAAATAAGAATGTAAATGCTATTTTCTATTAAGATATATTTACATTTCCGCAAAATGCCACAAGTATTTGTTTGATTATTTTTTAATTAGAATTTTACTTTTAGATAGAACTATAGAAAATACGAATGTAAATGCTATTTTCTATTAAGATATATTTACATTTCCGCAAAATGCCACAAGTATTTGTTTGATTATTTTTTAATTAGAATTTTACTTTTAGATAGAACTATAGAAAATAAGAATGTAAATGCTATTTTCTATTAAGATATATTTACATTTCTGCAATGATCAACAACAATGAAAAGAATACTAGAAATACAATGTTCTATTTTAATTTTATATCAAGAATGAATGTGGTAGAGCATGGAAAATGCATATTTATTGAATTTTATGATTTGTTGTATTTTGATATAAGTATTTTTATATTTGATTAGTTACAATTTTTAAAATAATGTTTCACATTATATTTATTATTCTTATAAAATAAGAAAAAATAAATTATAAAATACATCATGAAGAACTAGTTCTTCATAAATTAAGAGTAAAGATTAAATTTGACCATGATATTTCTTTCAACTTTCTTTGAGGTAAAAAAATTACAAAATAATTTGAATAAATATTTTATCAAACTATTAACTTTCAATATTTTCTATTATATACCTTTCTCCAATAATATTTAATTTTTTAAAATAAAAATAAATTTATTAAATAAAATATATATTCTTTTACAAAATTACTTTATTTTTTTCTATTGCAATTAAATTAGAGTTTGGAGTTATGCTTTTCAAGTAACCTTAGGAATTAATCTTCTTAAACTAGAATTAGGGCTACTATTATTAGGGTTAAGGTTATCTTTTATATTTTGTCTATTATATCTTAAACTAGAATTAGGGATACTATTATATTTTAGTATTATAATATTAAAATTATTATTTTAGTTAAGTTAAGATTGTCCTCATGTAGTTTAATACTACTATATATCTTACTGTTTCTACAATACATATAAGTTTAACCTATAATATATTATACTTTTCTTATTACATTTATTACTTCTACTTTTATTACAATATTAAAGCGATAAGTACTAGTCACTATGTGACACTTGTTATTTTAATATCGCTTTTTTCCTAATGCAAAAATAAATTAAACCATCATTCAATCACTACAAGAAGTGGAAAATAAGTCTCTAGTTCTGGAAACACTTGTGCTCGGGTTAGGGAGAATGCAGAGTACAAATCTCTTTTACAAAGCTTTTGACTTCAAAACTGACATCGTATTATCAAGTCCTGAATAAAATTCCTGTAGAACTGCAAGAAAATATAAAATACCAAACTATGATGGACATGATAGGTTGCAAACATAGCCAAATTACTGATCTGCAAATAGTGTCAATCTTATCGAGCCATAGAAAATATCTACGTCAAGAATAAATATCTATGGAAAGCATTAAGTATTAACAATGCCAGAATGTTAATAGTGTTGGGTATATGAAGCTCAATGGTTACATGACTGTTTGTCTTCCCCAGACTCTTCATTTCATATTTGACATGTTTATATAAATGGCTGTGTGCAGCCCATACATGATGTACTGTGTAATTGGATATTGGTTAATAAGAATTCTCCCTGCATTTCTGGTGGACGTAGCCACTTAGTGGTGAACCACATTAATCTTGTGTCTCGAGTTCTTTGTTGTGTCTTTTATTCTTTTTGTTGTTTTGTGTTCATTATTACGTGTTTTCTCTGCTCGTTTTAAAACTAACAATTGGTATCAGAGCCACGCTTGGATTGAGCAGAGATGGGATCCGATTGGATAGTTGATCCTATTTATGGGTGCCCTTACTTTGTGTTTGATTTCAGAGCTCGGTGATTTTATGTTATTGACAAATAGGCTGAAGTTTTAGATGACGAGGCCGAATCAGATGATTAAGTCGAATCAGTCATCAAAAAAATTCTTGGCAGTCTAGACTCAATAGAGAGTGATGTCCAAGTGGAGGTTGAAACCAAATGTCATTGGTGGGATGGCTGGAAAGAGGAGGAGACTTCGACTGAAGAAGAAGAGGGTTTGCTATATTTGTAGTTTGAAGAAGAAGAGACTAGTTTGTTTCCCTTCCAAGATGAGGAGGATGCCTCCCGGGGTGAGGAGGGTGCAGTCTCGAATCTAGCGAATGAGGACGACCCTGAAGAAGAAGAGGTAGATTGCAGAAGTGATGATTTATTAATGAATATTGCAGAAGTGGAGGCAGAATGGAATGAATTAATTGCACGCTTCTCTTCGAGACCTTCAAACCTTGTAATTGAAGTTTCAGAAGGTGCTAAGGATAGTGTGGAGTTGGCAAAGGCGGATGGGATTCCAAATGATGATGTTCTGTCACAGGGGAGCATCAATGATCTTAAGGATTCATTTAAGGATGAAGGGTTTATTTTAGAATCAGTTAATGATCTTTTCAATGTTGTGGATATACCAACTGTAGGAATTAATTGTAATGTCATGGTTCAGTGGTTAGGTTTTATTCAATTTGACATGCTTTGGAGAAGATTAAGTTGTAATGTGAATTTCAAAAATGGAAGCAGGGATGCCAGTGCATGACTGTACCAGTTGGCCTTCACGGGGGAGATTGTTGGGTATATGAAGCCCAATGGTTACATGACTGTTTGTCTTCCCCAGACTCTTCATTTCATATTTGATATGTTTATATAAATGGTTGTGTGCAACCCATACATGATGTACTGTAGGATTGATATCAGTTAATATATAAGATTTCCCTTCTTTCTGGTGGACGTAGCCACTTAGTGGCGAACCACATTAAAACTTGCGTTGTTATGTTTTCATTTCTGTTTTGTTTTCCCTATTTTATTGTTGATTGTCATGTTTTTCTACTCGGTTTAAAACTAAAAAATAGAAATATTAACAACTCGTTCTTAAAATTTGTGGGGATTTTGCATAAGCCTTTATAATTCTAACTGTAGTCTGAAAAAAGAATGTGATAAATGAAGTAAAAGCGCTTGGCAAAGCATTCAAGCGTGAGTTATCTAATTGGGGACTTTTTTGGGCTGATATTTGTGGAAGAGCAGTAGCCGACAATTCTCCTTTGGCAAGATAAGTCTTTCGAAATACCCCTGTAAATACTATACTGCCAAAGAAGAATTACCTGCTTGTTTTTAGGGTGCATTTTTTTTTATGATGCATATGCGACATAAAATCAAGGAGAACCCCTTTTCTAGAACTTTGGACATGCCTCTTCTTAAGATAAATGCTAATGTAGCAATTCAAAAGCTCATTTTTTTTTGTGAAATGCAAGAGTGAAATAGTATACAATTAATAATGAAAGCCAATAGTTAAAGCAATAACAACCACAAGGAACAAACTCAATCCATGTTAATGTCATGTCATCAACTAATTTCAGATCTTATAATTTCATGAAGTAAGGATTTTGACGATATTTTGAATCAAGAAAATATTAGGGTCATCAGGTCCTGGATTAATGTGGAGCTTGGAATCCCCAACAATCTAGCTCCCGAGTCACCCTTCTCTTCACCCATACACAAAATCATTAAGGGAACAAGAGTCAACACTTTGCAGTTTGCTGATACATGGAATCCTACAACAAATGATACGTCTAACCAAACAAAAGCTACTAAAGCTAAAACTCAAGAATTTCAATTACCTAATGAAGTATTAAATGTGATTGTTGATTAGTAGTTAAGATACGTTATTCTCTTCTTTATATATCTATATTAACAAAATAAAGGTTGCGTTTTATTAACAATTAGAGATCTAGTAAAGGTGTATACATTATATATATTCACCTCCGCTAAACATGTCCTAGTCATATTTTAATTTTGATGTTACATAATAATTAATAAGATTTGTTATATTCATGTCATATGATACTTCAAGTTTCATTCTAAAGGACCTTCTAAGTCTAAATATCCAATGTGCCTAGGGTTTACTCTTATGAACTTAGTGTTTCAACCTTTCCTAAAAGACATAATTGCTAAGCTAGGTTGAATGATCTAGCACAAAAATATCACATCAATATTTTTTCCATTTGCTAGGTCATCCTTAAGCTTGTGTAGAAGTGGATTTGTCTCATGCTTTACTTATTCTATCTCTTTTTAGTAATGGTTTATCAACGATCAAATCCATTTTTTACATGAATAAACAAAATGCTTATTTTTAATACAAATAAAAGCAATATTTGATAAGTGATTGCCCTATTCAAAACTATTAGGTTTTCACATGTTTGTCAACCATATCTGTAATGCTAGTCCACATGGCAGTTTCTATCTTTGACCCTTGAAATCTTCTCCTTTACCTAAAAATTTACCGTCGTCCACTATATTTCTTATATCTCACTCCTCTTCATTTTCCTTTCCCAATTAAAAACCCACTTCTTCTTTTTGATGTCAAATTGAGGCTTCCCTTCAATGACCTTGTCTTACTCCTCCCTTTTCTTATTAATCCACTTGACCTTTATTCCTCACCATTCTTCCTCCTTTCATGGTCAAGCACTAAAAATAACTCTCAATTTGACAATAAAAAATCCAATCATGTGAAAAATATTTCCTTCTTTGCCTCATTGTACCAAATTGAGTTAATTCAATCCCTTTTAGTTTCACTCAAAATTACCTCCTCCTAACATGTCAATGACATTGATTCCCCATAAATCTTATGATTTCTTGTTGTGGTTAATCAATGCAAGGTATTATGTAATGAGGACCTAATCAAGTGAAAAATTATGTCTTAGAATGTTAAGCTCATATCATTCTCCATCCATCATCATAACATAAAACATGTAATTTATAGACATAGTGTAAATGTCCTTTTTCTCTAGGAAGTTAAAATCAGAAATGCTAAACTAGAATTGGCTCTTCAAACAATATGGGAAGAGGCCAAGTTTGTGCAATCAAACCATCAAGAAGGGAAACATGGTGTCATATTTGGTGTTATCCCTTGTATTTATAATTATATAATTTTCTCAAGGTTTGATCCTATTTAATGTTGTGTTTGGTGCATATATAAATTATTAGTAGAAATGTCATTTGATTATGTTTTGTGTAATGCCCCGCCAGGAACCCCGAAGGAAAAACCCACAACAAGGGTGAAACATTTAAAAAAAAAAGTATAAACATCATAAGTGCATTTACACAACATGCAAGATAACACAAGTGGAAGACTTACACCAGAAATTCCTTAAGGGTAACCAACGAAGAATTAACTTCAAGGATAAATTTCACAAAACCATAAATCCACATATGCATCATTAACTCAATGATCACAAGAAGCCATAAGAAAATAAAGATTCATCATTGAAAGATTGAAAGGATACAATATAATTCCACTTCAATGAGCATTTACAAACAGCATAAAGGAAACTGATAAAAACATCCCAACATAGGGTTACATTGCTCTTTCAATACATAGCTTCTCAATATACATATAAGGATACATCTCAACCAAATACAACGTTACATAAGATCAAAATTACAATGACCACATAGGTCTCCAAATAACAATAATCTCCAAAATGAGATGAAGCATGAGCCACGA
This sequence comes from Cryptomeria japonica, assembly GCF_030272615.1. NCBI lineage: Eukaryota > Viridiplantae > Streptophyta > Pinopsida > Cupressales > Cupressaceae > Cryptomeria > Cryptomeria japonica. Next base: position 405,380,440 of record NC_081411.1, read on the forward strand.
ACCACAGGAACACTTGCGAAGCCAATCCTTGCATGAAGGTACAAATCCAAACATCCGATGGGAAGTGGCACTACCACCCGACCATGTAATTCCCAAAATGGAATCACTCCACCATGCTAGGAGATAGATGAGGACCCCCAAACAAGCATAAGAGTAACATGGTCGACCAAAACAAAATGACTCCATGACAACACAAAATGACTCCACAAAATCTAGGTGACTCAACATCACAAACACACAAGCGAACCAAATGAGAGAGTGTCATTGCATAGCTTAAGATGGATACCATGGTACAACGTCCATAGGTCCTGACTCATTGTCCTGGTAACCTCTCTCGAACCTTTGGTTCCAACTAAGTCTCATGCGGACCCTTCTAGCCTTTCGTGAAGACAAGGTGGTCGGTTTGCCATTCTAGGCCTTCTCGCAACATTATGAGCCCTGTACTAGCACTCACCTATGCATAAGGTACAATTATCTTATTAATGTTATGATACTACCCACCTAATCAATTCATTAGATTACCAGTTATTATCTGACTTTCACTGGGTCGTAATGCCTACCACTTTGGGCGCAATCCCCAAGCGAAAGCCACTCTCTCAAAGGACACTAAACATACATGGTCACTCCCCGAGGACCCTATGGCGAAGCAGGCAACCATAACACCACTATCAGAAACAAGTGGTCAAACAAGGACATACTGACTCTTGGCTAACCATAAGGCAAAGACACTACATGGTTAAGACAATGAAGCCAACATATATCTCTTGGTCAAAGGTACTAAATATGCCACTACAAGATGACTAAACCACAGACCAAAATAACACATAATACACTTGCAACAACATTGATTGAAAAACTAAATAAAACACTCTTTCCAGCAGTCACATTATTCAATTTCCAAAACAATATTCCATCAGAAATGAAATCCACATAAAACATTCAACCGAATAAATACACGAATTCCAAACAAACATTTTAATTTGTTTCCAGAATATACTCAAATTAACCAATTTGAATTCTTGATTCATGCCTTGATTCTCATTGATAAATTTATTAACCACATAATAAAAATTACATGAAAATCACCTTTATTTTATTCAACACAAAAATCCATTCCAAATTATATTTCATTTATTAAAAATTAACTTAAAGTATTGACCGGTTTGAACCAGTAAAGTACCTGGTAACATGGGGGTTAAACCAACCCGCAACAGTGCCACTGCCGGAGGCCATAGGTACTACCTGCCGGTAGTATTGCTGCTGACCGGTAGCAGGCACTACCTGCTGATAGTACTGCTGCCGACCGGTAGCAGACACTATCGACTGGTAGCGCTGCTGCCGACCGATAGCGGTGACTACCATCCGGTAGCACTACTACCGTCGATAGTAGTAGCTACCAACCGGTAGTACCGCTACCGCATAGCAGTACTGCCGACTGGTAGTACTGCTATTGTGCGGGCAGCAAGGACTACCGTCTCGCGTGGCGGGCCGCGGTGGGGAAGGGCAAGGAAAATAAAACAAATAAAAATACATGCCTCCCAAGGCATAAAAATCCATACACCCAATTGTTTAAGCATGAAAACGATTCTTTTCTGGAACATTTCACGACACACACATACAAAATGCCAAATCCAATTTTCTTAAATGGATATTTACCAGCAAGGTAAAAGATAAAATTTAGTTCCACAAGAACCCCAAATCTATGCAACATGAAACTAGAAAGCACACATCAAGCCAAATCTAGTTCATTCTTTCCAAATAGAAGAGGTAAAACAAGAAATTGATTTTCAAGATCAAACACATAGCAGAAAGAGAAACGAACCATTTTCTTCCTAAAAGCAAACATGTGATATAGATTTCACAAAACCAACAATAATAAACACTATTTATTCCATTCAAATCATTCCAAAAACATCTACAGGAAGATTGCACAAATTTCCACACACAGAAAACAAACTGCAAATTTCAAATAACAAATTCAAGACAAGAAGAGAACCTCCAACCTTGAAGCAACAATAAGCAAAGAGATGAAGAATTTCTAGTTCCTCCAGGAATTTTTCCAGAATTTCTCTCCAAAATTCCCCCCTTCCTTCTTCCCGTGTATTTTAGGAATAGCATGAAAATTCCCTTTTAACGTAAACTTTCTAGGTTAAAAAGTTATTCCAACCAATCAGATTTAAATATTTAAAAAGTAAAAACAATCAGATTTACTCCTCTTTCAAAAATAATTCTTTTCCAACAATTAAAATGAAAAAGAAAAAGTCAAATGGAAAAGCTTTTACAAATTTCTATATCCAAAAATACTTTCTTTCAACATAATCATTTAACATTTAAATGGCTAGGCAATTATTTATTTCGTTCCACAAAACACATTATGCAACTTAACACAATAAATTAAGCTAGTTACCATTTAATCTAGAAATCATTAATTTGAATAAATCAATAATCACAGAGCATAATAATTAAATAATTACGCCAACATACGATAGCATCATCCATTTAAATTAAATAACCATTTAAATAAATGAAAACACGCAAAACCAAGAATGATCAAATGGCGACTCTCAAATGACCAAACCAAGGCACCATGACACGCATAACAGCCAGACAAGGAAACACAATTGACTGACAACACTCACACGAGTGTAACTGCGGTCAAGCTAGGGTACAACAACTATCTCCTCCACTCCCATCGGATATATAAGGCATGCTCAGACCTGTGAAACCAGGTGGAGTCAATACCCCGTACCTACCCGAAACTAGTACCTGCAATGTCCTGCACCAAAGAACCACACGTGCATATAGATCAATATATATATATAGACACGACACACACACCGATGAAGGAGAATCATGACGTTCCCTGTCTCACCAGAGTGAGTGAAAGAAAATCATCCCTTCGCATCCCAATACACTTGCAAATACGCAACATATAAATAATGCATCACAATATAAGGGAAAAGTGTTAGTCCATGATAATGATCCATAACATAACATTAATCGTAAGCACTGAGATACTGCATAAAAACATACACCATAAATCTAGATAAAACATGAAATAATATCGCATGACATCTGAATCAATATACAAAAATGTTCCACTGAACAGTCACTGAAGTCAATCAAAACATACAAAAAGAGGCTGATCGAGGAGGGGTACTACATTTTGTCTATGCCCTTAATAGTTCCCATGAAATAATATTATTGTCATAGTGGATGTGTAATTATCTCTTTTTTCCTAATTGGTTAATAGGAGGTATTTTTGCATGGAGGATCACCCCTTACACTATATATAGTTTATAAATCCAAATTATCCCTTGCTAAATTTAATTCTTGGTTATATTATTATAATTCTCTTTGTGGTTTTTACTCACATATTGGCTATAAGGGCTCCTACATGAATCGCTTGGTCCAATTATTATCAAGGCACTCATTATAAAATTTGTTGCCTCAATTTCTTCTATATCTATTCTTCAATTCCCATTTCCCTTTCTAGTGATGGTTTTCTTATTGAAATGGATATGGCTACCACTCCTTCCAATCACCAACCCATTGTTACATTTCTATTTATCAAACCAAGAATCAATTCCTCCCTTTTAATATTAGCACCTCTCATTTGCTTGAAAAATATTGTTATAAAATATTCATTACCATTCAGAATAAACAATAATTTCCAATACCTAATGAGAGTAAAATTAAATGGTGTGAACAATCCTGCACCATTTATTTCTACTCTTATAATCAAAATATGGTGGCTACTCTAGAAAAAAAATTGAGGAAATAAGAGATGTATATAAGTAGACGAGTACAAATTAGAGCTCATATTATTTGGATAAAAAATGGTGAAAAAGTAGCTCCTTTTTTATTTATTATTTAGACAATAATACAAAAACAAATTGATATATATTAAAATGAGATCCTAGACCTATGGATGCAAACTAGTATCTCAAAACTCCATTACATAGAATTAGAACATGAATAAGTTCAACTACAATCCTAATAGGAGAGATGAACCCTTGTGTTCTTATTTTTTTTGTGCAATCAATTTAATATTGTGAAGTGTGTGTTTGAGATCTAGGTTTAGTTATAGCAAAATGATGATTTTCAATGATAATAGAAAATTATCAAATAGAAAACTAACAAAATAGACTAGATGTGAAAATGGGACATAGAATGGAGCTTGAATATGCAAATTAATATTGAAATTATCAAATTGGTGTACTAGGTTCCCTAGTCTAAGGTGCATGTGACTTATATAAAGGAGAGGAAATGTAATCAAGAAGTCCTATAGGTCTGCCTTTTCAAAATTTGGAAAATTTTGTGACTATCTACTTTTCTCATCCATAACTTCCTTGTAGTCAAATTATGACCTAAACACATGATAAATGGGGAAGAATGGTTTTGTTCTATATGTTCTTTCTTAGGTCAAACCTTGTGTTGATGTAAAGGGGTGCATACCCTAGGGAGGATTGAGACAAATCAATAATGAAATTAATAAAATGAAATGATTATACCTTAGGTATGAAACACTCTCTTAAAATTTTATATGAATGTGGTGATGCAATGCTCTTTAGACAGGTCTTGCAAGTGTTAATGCAATAACATGATAGTAAAACATAATCAACATGAAATCATACTTGAAAGTAGAGTGTTGTAGTACTATTTCTTGAATGCTATTGATTGAATTAAATTAGAAATATTTACTCTTATAACTCAACTTTATGAATGATATAAGATGTTCTTTTAATAAATATTACAAGGTAGTTTTGATAAAAATCCAACATAAAATGGTCAATTACAAAAAGTAAGATGTAATTCTAAATTGTGAAGGCCAACACTTGCACTGGTTATAATTTCAAGAAATTTTAGCGAGACATGTGTGCTAGCCATGTAGGGCCTACAAAAATAGGACATCCAAAAGGGAAACATGAGTGTTTAGTTTTGTGATGTTATATTTGGTCCTAATTTAGGCATTTGACAATAGTTAAAATATGGGATTAATAATGTAGATTTAATATGGAATAGGGCCCAAATAGGCTTAAAATGGTATATGAAAAAACATACTAGAGTAGGAATGTGTGGAAATAAATAGGTTTAATACCAATGGTTGTGAAGATCAATTTCTATCCAAAAAACTAATCAAAGGATGATATTCAAAGCTTGGATAGCTAAAACATGAAAATATGAAACTCATATGCATATCTAAGAATTAAGTTGCCTTAATTGTGAAAAATCAAGATTAGATCCTTGTTCTTTATGATACCAAAAATAACCTATCATACTTAATCATATTATCTTATGTGAACTTATAACACCAATAAGTAATGATAAAATCAACATAATATTCCAACAATAATGCACAAACAATCAACATGAGACCAACATAACACAAGATTTACCTAGAGAAATCTTTGTAGTAAAAAACTCCACCAAGAAGAAAGGACAATCTTGCATTATCAACAATAAATGTGCTGAAAATACAATAAATTCCACTCTCCTCTTTTCCTCTACCATATCAGAACCTATGTACATGTGAGAAACCTCCTTATACCTTCCATTCATCCATTTTACTTGTAGCGAAATCTACATTTTACGGTTACATATAAAATCTAATACCCAAAGGCTAAATTTATAGAATGGAAAGAGCTCCAAAACTACCAATAAATGTTCACAAAGGGTTCTCTTCATTCCTCCCAACCACAATCCTTGGAATACCTCCATGAAACTCAAAAAGACACTTATTTATCTTCCAATAATTCTCCTCCAACTTAGGCACTCATACTTGCAAGATAAGCATTACATTAAATGTAATAGATGATCGCATGCAGAGAGACACTTGTTGCCTCTTCCATGCTCCCACTTGGAGAAGCAAAAAGTTCAATCATTTTCTACTTCCTTAAGTAACTAAATATCTCATTCTAGAGTCTATAAGTGGGGAAAACAATATTAAATAATTGTGTTCACAACCCACTTTTACCGTTCCTAGTGGAACCCATCACCCCTTGAGAATTAAATATTAAAAAATATTTTCCCAATACATCCTAAGTGCTTTAGGACACTTTTCAAGGATTTTGGAGCTATTTAATACAATTTATTAAGTAGAATGACACCTTAATCTTAACAAACACTTGCACCAGTTACAATATCAAGAAATTTTGGTGAGACATGCTTGCCAGGCTTTCATGTCTCACAAAAATAGGGCATCCAAAAGGGAAATACGAGTGTCTAGTTTTGTGATGCTATACCTCGTCCTAATTTAGGCATTTAAAAATAGTTAAATTATGGGATTCATAATGTATATTTAGTGGAGAATAGGGACCAAATTGGCTTAAAATGATATAGAAAAAACATAGTAGAGTAGGTGCCAAATAGAATGTGAAATTGTAAAGGGATACAATTTAATATACTATATTTAGATCCCAATTTAGCAAGAGTATGAACATATTCTCATACTCATTTTAAAGTAGAGAGAGAAAGAAAGTAGCTAAAAGAAAGATAGACTAGGGATAGGATGACATTAAGTTGGGGGATGTGCAAACCCCCAAGCTTAATATCTTATTAATCCACACAAGAACATTCAAAGTAAGATACATGTGTAGAAAGAAAATAATGTTAATTTTAATGAAAAAAGGTTCCAAGTTAATTAGGTGAAGATACCTTGATGTAAAGGTTGTCTCAACCACTAAAATAATTCTCAAAATGTTATTAAAAAATCATAAGTGGACTTGTAGAAAGAGACAAGAGTATACACCATTAAGAACATAGGAGGATTCATGATCTAATAACTAGAAAGTCATGTTACGCTAAGGGTCCATGGAGATTTCATGAATTCTTCTAGCCAACAAGTTGTGTTATATTGGGTGATCCATCTAGTGCAATGAAATGATCACACTAGCAAGCCATGCTATACTAGGAGATCAATGCATCAAGAAGCACAAACAAAAATGATCAAAACTAGCAAGCCATGGTATACTAGGTGATCCATAGATGAAGGTATAGCATGTTCTTATAAGAATACAGTCAAAAGAGTGCCTATGCCCATAGGAATAGAAGAAAAATAGTGCACATTCCTACAAAAATAGAGGCAAAGAAAATAACCAATGTAGAAATTGATAACCATTCCTTAGGGGACATTATGAAAAATAATACCATCACAAAAATAATACATCAATGAGATAAAGGTTTTATGCCATGCTTAATATGTCAAGATATTGATATGTTGATATCTTAAGGATGATAGAGATCTATATCAAGGATAAACATCTATTATGATTGATATCTGTAATTTGCACAACCATGTGGGTGTTTATTGACATTAAGATTATGAGTTCACATATAGAGATTCCCATGATCTATCAATTTTAATATTCTTAAAAAGGTAGGCAAATAGTTTTTTTTAGTGTAATATACTCACATTTAAAGGTGTTCAATTGAAAATATCTTTGACCAACAATTTTCTTGCACAAACTATGAGTTTCTTGTTTGCTAGAAGTTTTTTTATTTGTAGAAGCATGAAAGATAGGTGTAGGAAGCTTTTCTTCTCTTAGGTGACTCTTCTTTCCTTGTAGGTTGATCTCTCTTTTGTGAATTTTTTTTTCTTCTATATGTTCTTGGTTCTAGAATAAATATGAATGTTGAGTTTTCAAATTATTAGGAGAGACTTTTCTCAAGGTGATTGTATCTCTAGAAAGATTGTGATTATCTACAAGCTACAATTCAAGTGTAATATTGTGCAAGGCTATCTTTATCTTGTATTTGACATCCACACTATATTTGCAAATTGGTAGAGGTAGATTCCTATCATTGGTAAGAAACTTTGGAGTGATAGATACATCCTTATATGCTTTGTGTTGCATGGTTCTATAGTTATTTGCATGCTTCATGTCTTTTTCCATTTTTATTATTTTAAAATTTATAATTAATCATGCATCACATGATACATTACTATATCAAAGGGAATTCGAGGTATTATAAATATCAAACTTTAATAAAGTTCCATCATGGGGGGTTTCATGTATAAGCATTTAGTTGGTTTCACTTAATAAGTTTTATGAATAAACAAAAGAAAAAGTTCTTAATTAACTATTAAGATCAACACTGTTCCTCCAAACAACAACGAATAGGGGCTAGATGATTTTAAATTTTTGGAATTATCCCAATAGGAGGATATCATAGTAGTTATCTATTTTTAAAGACACACATGCAAAGATAAATCTTAATATCTTTAGATGATTAATTTTTGTATCTACATATCAGATGCCTGTATATTCAACCTAATATAGTTGAGTAGTACAAAATATGTAGCAACTACAATTTCAATCATTTTAGAGTGTCTTGGAGATATTCATGTATTGGTTTCTATTAATTTGATCTCAATTCTATTAAATTATGGATTCATCTATAGTTCTTCGTACACTTTGATTTTGGAATAATTAGTTAGGATTTTTGTTCTCAATGTGTTTACTCCTTTCCTCTTTATACTTGGGAACGTCATCAAGCTTGTTTGTAGGGCCCAATCCCTCTTTCTATTCACCTAGGTACACTTAAGAAGGGTGTTAGTGCAAAATATTCTACCTAAAATATTCCTCTAGAAATTTTTCTAGTTGTTATTATCTTGTTAGGATAATGATTGCTCAAATGTGCAATATTGTATGAGATATTTGACTATGATTCTAGATAGAAATTTCTATTCTAGGTGACAATGCACTCTACTATATATATGCACATGTCTTGGGTAATCAATCAATCCAATTTATCCTTTAAGATTTCAATTTATCCAATTTTGTGTAATTTATATTTCTACCATTTTTCCTTATTCTCACAATGATCCTAGGTTTTTTAGTCCATTTTTCATAAACATGAGCGCTACATGGAGACCTCTGTGAAACATGCTACTTTATCACAAAAAATTATGATTCAAGTGTTTGTTAGAGAATTACATTCCTAAAAATATTTTTAATATAATGCCCTTGGGTGATAGTTGTGTTTTAGAAAAAAAATTGCGACTTGGTATTTAAAAAAAGATGAAGTTTTAATTCAATCTCTCTCTCTCTGTCTCTCTCTATCTCTCTCTGTCTCTCTCTATCTCTCTTTGTCTCTCTCTATCTCTCTCTGTCTTAGACACACAGACACATAGACACACATACATACACACACAGACACAAACATTCATGCATACAATCTTGTCTTGGCTCTTTGCATCATTCTTGAAGATTTGAAGATTCAAAGAAAACAATACTCATGCCACTTTTTTGATGGTGAGATCACATAAGAAAACATTATTGTAGCTTTGGAATCCACTTTGGGGTTCTCTTGTATATTCTAGGTGACCATACTCTATTTTATTATCCCCTTCTCATTGTTTAAAATTTTCTTATGCTAGTAGTTAGATGTACCTAGTGTAATTAATCTATTTTATATATCATTGACATTACATCCTTCTCTCAATAAATCCTTTTCAATAATAAAAGTTAGTCCTAAATTTTTGTGGAGGTGGAACCACCAAAAATGGGTTTTGGTTGAGGCAAAACCCTAAATAGCCAATCCAATATTTTCCTTTCTTATTTTGTGTGTAGCTTATTTAGGATTGAAAGAACAAAATGTCTAGGTGATGTTAACTCCCATCTTATGTTTTTCATCTTGATTATCATAGTTTAGATTATTTCTATACAACTCTTTCTTTGTTTCTATCATTGAGATATATTTTTTTATACACAATGTACATACAATATTTATTTTTCCTATGTAGATATAGATTTACTATTATTCTAAAACATTTTTTTTTTCATCTATACAAGATGATAATGTGCCACAAGGATATCCACTTTATGCATTGGTGTCCATAGTAGAGATTAGAAAATCAACTCAAATAAATTAAATAATAAAACATAATTTAATTCAAAGATAATTATATAACGAGAAATATAAATAATTAGTAATTAATGTTGATTGCAAGGAGAATATTTTTAGTGTATATTTTACCCCTATAAAAAAAAATATTTTTGATAAAGATAAACAGGTTTTACAGGGACATGAAATCCAAAGTTTTACAGATCAAGGCCAGCAGCCAAAAAGACATTTTAAAGTTGGAAGTGAGATTATTTTAAATAAAATAAAATAACCTCGAAAGAAAAAATAATGGAGATGGAGAAAATAATGAATTTTATTAGGAAACGGACATTTAAAAAAGTGAGACGACTAATGATGCCTCCTCGGGAGATTATCCATTCACAAATTGGATAGGCGAGCTCTTGAAAGAAACAAGATGTGAATAATTTTATATGAAAAATTGAAAATGATGGAAGAAAATGATAAAATATGGAAGAAAAAAACATGACTATGGATGATGAAAGTGTTTTTGAAATGTACTCTGCAAAGAGTGGGTGGAATTCTCCCAGTGCAAAGGCAAAGGTGCTGGTGAAGGATGAGAGTGATACAGATGGATTCTTCCTAGTATCAACTCATTACGAGGATTGGTGTGTGTACTGTCATCTCTTGTTCCTAGGAATCCATGATGAGTGAGGTCATCAAAGTGCAAGTGGGTCCTTCTGTGTGGTTCAAATTGTAATGGAACAAAAAAGTGAGTTTGATAAGAAGGATGTCAATGTTGGCAACAAGGTAAGTGGGTCCTTTCCTTCTTTGAAGGTATAATCTATCAACAATCCCTAGGGGATTTGGAAGGACCTTCTCAATAATGGTCAGTTCATTCCAACAGATGGGGTTACTACTGAGCACTTTGATAAGGGAACATGCTTAAATATTAAGGATCCATTGCTAGATCACTCTCTTACTAAGATGAAGAACTCTCTGGTTGGTAAGTTTCTGGGTAGATGCCCCGACATTATTGTGGTACATAATTTGGTTGCCACATAGTGGCCTACGAAAAGAAGTGTGAATATATTAACACTCCCAAAAGTTATTTTCTACTTCTTCTCTCTTTGAGAGGACTGCATTCATGTTCTTTCACCCGAGTCCTATTTTTTTGGGATGCAACATCTCATCCTCTACAAATGGTACCCAAGTTTTGATCCAAAAATCCAAATGGTGGGTGCTATCCCAACTTGGGTTTGGCTCTTGGGACTCCCTTTATAATTCTAGGATGAAGAAATTGTTGTCGGAATTGCCAACTCCTTTGGCCTATTTATTTCTCTAGATTTAGTCACTAAACAAAGGTCTCAACTAGTTTTTGCACATTTTTGTGTGGGTTGTTCTTGGAATGAATTTACTTCTATCAATTGAGTTAAAATATCTCTTGGTTTTGTGGTCTGAGCCTTTGGAATTTGAGAACTTAACCCCCATTTGCCAACATTGTTCCTCTATGGGTCACCTTGGAAATGCTTGCCCTAAAAGTGGTTGTATGAAGCAAGGTCCATTTCATAGGGCCAAAGGGAAAGGTCCAATATTCACTTTTTCAGCTAATATGGCTGGTGGATTAGGTCCCCAACCTTTGGATTTGGATTCTTTGGTTGGTGGCTATGGTTTCCTTTCTATATAATTGTCTACTGCTTCCCTGTTGGTTGTTGAGAATTAGACAAATATCCCTTTGGTTATCAATCAAAGAGTTGATTCTCCTTCTCAAGGGTTTTAGGTATCCCCTCCCATGGTTTCTTTAGAGGCCTTTCTTCCCCTCTATCTATGAAGAGTGCGTCAGAAGAGTGTGCCCATCTCCAATTTCTGACTTGGTCTTGGTAGTGGACCAAATATTCTTGATATTGTCCCCTTCATGGAAATAGGTTTATTGAAGGTGGCGAATCTTCTAGTGTTTGACTTTATGGATGAATCTCCTTGGATCTTGACTCCTCTACAAGGATTGGATCCTCTTACTCTAGACCTTGGTGATAAGGTGGAAGATAAAACTATATTGCACTCTTCATCCTCCCCTTCTTATGGGTCATCGATTTCTTTTTTAGTGAATATCTCTTCCTGCCCTCCTCTTGGATCCTCTTCATTTATGAGCTCCTCTTTCAAGAGTTCTCATAAAATGACAGATGTGGGGAATTACTCTAAGATAGTTAGAAAATATACTAAAGAAAAGCAACAAACTTATGCAACTAAAGATGTGGCCAATGCTATCCAAAGTACTATGGAGTAATTGTGCTCCTAAAATATAGGAAATGATCATTTTTTCTTGGAAAATCAGGAGACTGAATGGTTCCCATAAAAAGATATTCATAAAAAATTTGATGCAAGAGTTGAAGAAAGACATTCTTATTCTACAAGAAACGAAGATTAGTTCTAAAGCCTTCCAAAAGATAAGTATAATCATCTAGATTTTTTCTAATTCTACTACTATTAGTGCTAATGGAGCTTCTGTGGGTTTTGCTACTATGTGCAGACCTCACAATCTCAAGGGGAATCTTAGTTTTTAGGACAACAATTTCCAAAACGTATCCTTAATGGATGAAATTTGTAAAGTGAAATGGGTCCTTTCTAATATATTTGCTCCAAAAAAATTGGTTTTAAGAAGGGGTCTATGGTATTCTCATCTTGTTGTGACGACTCAATTTCAGAATTTAAATTGGATGCTTATGGGTGAGTTCAACACCCCTCTTTATCCCTCTAAAAAGAAGGGCAAGGCCCTTGAATTTTCTAATAGTATGTAGGATCTCCACAAGTTTTTGGATAATGGTAAATTGGTTGATTTAGAATTGAAGGGCAACGAATTTACTTGGTCTAATCAGGGAACAAGATATGGCCTCATTCAAGTTTGTCTTCATTAGTGTGTTGTTTCCTCATAGGATATTTTTTTATCATTGTCATATTTCCTCTTATATTCGCTTTGGCTTAGACCATTGCCCTATTTTATTCTGTTGGCTCTAGGGTGGGCCTAAAAGAATGTCCCCTTTTAGATTTGAACCCATGTTGACTCAGTACCCTAACTTTAAAGATTTGGTGGCTTGGTGGTGGAGCTCTAATATTCAGGAATGACTATGTTTATGGTTTGCAAATTAAAATTATTGAAAAATAATCTTTATGGTGTAAATATTCATTTTGGCAACATCTTCAATTAGAGGAAGGCTTTAAAAGATTAGATTTAGGCTCATCAAAGGGACATGGAGAAAGCTAGTGCTACTCTTTATAAAGTCAATCTTGAGAGGAAGCTTTTGGCTGATCTTCATAATGTTGTGTTCAAGTAGGAACTTTTTTGGAAACAACGATCTAGAATGCATTGTGTTAAAAAAGGTGATAGGGATACAAATTTTTTCCACCAATGTACTTTTAGGCACGATAAAAGAAACATAATAAGTGAACTGAGTGGGTTGGATGGTGCCATCCTATCACAAGCTAAAGATATTCATAAGGAGGCAATTAACTACTTCTGCTCTATGCTTAATACTCCTCCCATATTTGATCCCTATGTGGCTGAGATCTTGGAAATTCTACTCCATGTTATCCCTAACACTTTGTGTCTTGCTAACATGGAGTATTAAAAACATAGATTATTAGATGAGGAAGTTAAAGAGGTGGTCTTCTCTCCAGGGCCTTTCAAATCTTTGGGACCTAAATGTTCCCCCCCTTCTTTGAAGAATACTGGAACATAGTGGGATATGACATCATTTTGGCTGCTAGATGATTCTTAACTTCTGTGAGCATTCTTAAAGAAGTTAATAATACTTTTATTGTCTTGGTCTCTAAAAAAGTGAGGCTATCAGAATAATGGATTTCAAATCCATTGGTCTCTACAATACAATTTATAAAATCTTCTCCAAACTCCTTGTGAACAAAATCAAGACTTTTCTTGCAAAGATGATCCATGATCATCAAAAGAGTTTTGTTCTAGGTCAAGAGATATTTGATGTTATTCTCAGTGTCCATGAAACTCTCTACTCCATGCAGAAGAATAATAGAGGATGTATTCTTCTTACGCTAAACATCTCCAAATCCTATGATAAGGTGTCCTGGTCCTTCCTCTCCATGGTTCTCCACAACTATGGTTTTGAAGGAAAAATGCTGAAGATGATTGAGGTCTACTTCCACTCACCTATGGTTTCTATTTTGGTTAATGGAGGTCCCCAATAATTCTTCTTGACCTTGGGAGGTATTAAGTAGGGGGATCCCCTATCCCCCTACCTCTTTATTCTTATAGTAGATATCCTGGGTATGAATGTCAATTATTGTATCAATCAGGGTATTTTAAAGGGTGTTAAACCTTACTCATCCCCCTTTGTGGTCTCCCATCATCTTTTTTATGATACAACATGGCTTCTATGGAAAAAGCAAAGAGATGGATTTCTCTCCTATGTGAGTATTCCTTGGCTTCTAGAAAAAATATTAACCTGGAAAAGAGCACTCTTTATTTTATGGATGTTCCCCCATCCTTGTAGAATTGTATTGCTAATATTTTAAAACTTTAGATCTCTAGCCTCCATTCATTACAACTGGGAATTCCTCTTACTAATAGGAAAGTGGATAACATGATGTGATTTGGCCTACTTGAAAGAATTCAAAATAAGCTTACAGGTTGGAAATGAGCCCTCCTTAGTAATGCAGGTAAAATTCAACTCCTTAAAACTTCCCTCCAAAGCATGTCTATGTTCCTTCTCTCTTTGTCTCATATGTCAGTCTCTTGGGCTAAGAAACTGGATCAAATCCAAAGAAGATTCCTTTGGTTAGGCCTTGAATAGAAGAACATAATATCTTTTCTTGACTGGGATAAGGTCTACACTAGTAAGGAGTCTAGAGGTACAAGCTTTAGAGATTCACATTCATTAAATATGGCCCTCCTTGCTAAAATTGATTGGAGACTTATTTCAAAGAAGGAAGATTGGTCTAATGTGATGAAAAATAAATACCTTCAAGAGGGAGAGAACAAAAGTTTTGTGTTGTGACCGTCCACCTCAAGGATACCAAATTTGGAACAAACTACTTAAAAATAAAAATGTTTTATAGAAAGGTGTTCTTTGGTAGGTTGGTAATGGTAGGAACACCAGATTCTAGAAGGACCCATGGATCTCTTCTGTTCTATTGGAATAACACTTGATCTGCATGGCTATTGAAAAGGGCTTGGTTAATAGGTGAATTCTTACATATGGATTAAAAATTTAAATAGATTTTATAACAATGCAATATTTATAAAATATAAGTTGTTACTTTTAACATTTGTATCCTTATCCTTTAATATGAAGAGTCTATTAGGCATTGTATTTTAAATTATTTTTTTGCCACTTTTCTACACTATTTATAGTGTGATTTATTGTGAATTTCATGAAATACTTGAGTATTAGATACTTTCTTATCAATGACCAATGACCTCATTTTGATTTCCTAGGGAAAAAATGGAGAGCTCACGTGGAGGAGGAGTAGGTAGCAATGTAAGAATTCAAATTTTGAATTCTCTGCATGGTGGGAACTCTAGCTCCAATGGAGGTAGCGGCCAGATTGATGGAGCTGGCTAGATGGGGGAGAAGGACAAGCCTCTGAATAATCTGCAGGCTGACGGTACTCTGTAGGAAAAGAATGCGGGTCCTGGAAATGTGGTTGGGGGGTCTAGCCCATGTGAAGTTGTATTGGAGAATGAAAAAGAAATTAGAAGGTGGTCAACCTTCTTTGGAACTAGACTATCTGAGAAATCTTCCCTGCCTGCTGTTCAGAATATATCGGACCCGACTGGTGGTAAGTTTGCCATCTCTATTCCTGACTTGGTTTTGGATCATAACATAAGTAGTATGTCGAACTCTCTGGTGGGTAAATGCATGGGACCACACCCAAACATTGAGGTTGTTAGGGCTTATGTTAAATGGAAATGGGCTTTGAAAGGCAATGTTGAAATTTCGGCTCTGCCCAAAGCCCTTCTCTCCTTTTCCTTTTCTTGTGAAGAAGACAAAACAAGGATTCTTTTTGGTAGCCCTTGGTTGGTCGGAAATACAGCTCTGGTTCTCTAGAAATGGCACCCGAATCTAAATTTGAGTGAATCTCTTCTGGTGCAAGTCCCAGTATGGGTTAAGCTCCCAGGTTTACCTCTTGAATACTGGGCAGAAAGTATTTTCTTAGGTATTGCAAGCTCTTTTGGTGACCTCCTCTCAATAGATCTGGTCACAGCCTCAAGAAGAAGGCTCACTCATGCTAGATTCTATGTAGGTCACGACGCAGATATGCCTGAGCAGATAGATATTGTGTCTAAGTTGGGTACTTGGAAACAATAGATCGAATACGAATCCATCCCCTTTGCTTGTTTCCACTATAAAAAAGCAGGTCACTGGGCTAAAAATTGCCCTCTAAAGCCCAAAGGGGATAACAAGCAATCCAAAGTTGTAGTTGAGAGTAGAAAGGCTCCAAAGAAAACGGTCTGGAAAGTAAAAAATATAGAAAACAAGGAAGTTGACCCAACTGAGATCAACTGTTTTGGACCCCTGGGGGAGAAAAAGGATGTGGTCTCCTTAGCCTCTATTTCTAAACATCATTCCCCCCAGGAATATTTGAGGAAGGAACGTATGGGAGCAGATAATATCCTGGGAGGGCAGATCCCAAGAGAGGAAATAATAGAATAGCATGAATCTTCTAAAGAAACTACCTAGATGGTGATTGTTGACACCTTGGCTAGTAAGGCAGATTCCAACGAAGAGAATCAGAAGGATAAGGATATTAAGGAAGTGGAGAAATATGAGGAAGGGGAGATCACTGGATCACATGAAGAGAAGGCTGACTCCTTCCCCCTCACAAATAGTTCTAATTTTCAAGAGGCCCAGAACTGTGTTATCTTGGGACTGAATCTTTCTGATTCAAATCATGCCTCTAAAACAATTAATAGCTCTTCACATGAATCCAGATCACCTATCTGGGGTAATTAAGAGGAGATTTCTAGACTCCTTAATGATCCTAAATCGGGTTTTGAGAAAGAAGCCAAGTGGAAAATTCCAAAACATAAGAACAAGATAGGCTCCACTCCCTCCACTGCCCAAATAAGGAAGTCTAGGATAATTGGTCAAGTTGATGTAGGGTATGTCTCCTCATCCCTAGGACAACCTTCAAACCACAAAGTTAGAGATCAAGAGGCTAGCAAGAACATAGCAGATGGGACTCAGAGGACTCTGAAGGAGTTAAGAATTGGTAAGTGATTATGAAGATTGTTTCTTGGAACATAAGGGGACTTAATAATCCCCACAAGCATGATATTATTAGGAATATGATTAGGGATAGTAAACTTGACATTTTTCTTATTCAAGAAACTAATATTAGTAGAGAAAAGGTTGAAGCTTTGAATTTATTTAAATCTGGTAGCATCTGTGGTGGTAGCTCTGAAGGTGCCTCTGGAGGAATTGCAACAATTTGGAATCTCAATAGTGTTAGAGGTCAAGTTCTTATTCAAGAGAGCAATTTTCCTTGCATTAAGTTTGAGCATTTAAAGGATGACACCTCTTGGGTCCTCACAAGCATCTATGATCCCAATACCTTGAAATCCAGAGGCAAGTTTTGGAAAAAACTTATAGAAATAAGGGACAACTTCAAGAACCTCAGTTGGCTGGTCATGGGAGACTTTAATACCTCATTGAAAGAGGAGGACAAATTTAGTGGTTGCCCTTCTCAGCTAGACAATAGACTGGCTCTCATGGATTTTATAAACACTCAGGCCCTTAATGACATGGAGACGAGGGGTTTCAACTACACTTGGACTAATAGGAGGGCTGAAAATGACCTTATTCAAGTTCGCCTTGATAGGGCTCTTATATCTGATGATTGGTTCAGACAATATTTCTGCTTTCTGTCTGCTCACATTCATGTTGGGTCTGACCACTACCCTATAACTCTTATTGTTGACCTTATCAACAAGAGAAGGCATTTTCCCTTTAGGTTTGAAAAATAATGGACATTACATCCGGATTTGACTCATAAAATTTAGGAATGGTGGAACATTCAAGTTGAGGGTACTGCCATGTATAGAGTTGTGAAGAAACTTAAAAGCATAAAAGATAACATAAGAACCTGAAACAAATCCAGCTTTGGGAATATTTTTGAGACCAAAGTAAAAATTTAGGAAGACCTCAACAAAATTCAAGTCCAAATCCAGAAGGATGGATTCTCCACTGTTATAATTGCAGAATAAAATGAGATCCTCAAAAGATACCACGATATCATTGCAAAAGAAGAAGCTTTTTGGAAGCAAAGATCTAGATGTATTTGGCAGAAGGAAGGGGATAAGAACACTGGATTCTTCCACATGTTGACTATCAAACACAAAGCTGCTAATAGGATCAAAAAACTGATGGTGGACAATGCGGAGTTGATCAAGGAGGAGGAGATTAGAAATGAGGCAAAAAGTTTCTTCTCTGATCTTCTTTGTAGGTATCAAAGCTTGGATGATGATGCTCAAAATGCCTTCCTCGAGAACATTCCTTGCCTTATTGATGAGCATAAGAATGATTTTTTGACTTCCATCCCTTTGGACTTGGAGATCAGAAATGCTGTCTTTTCTTTTGAGGGCAATAAAGCTCCTGGTCCCGATGGATTCCCTATGTTCTTCTTCCAAGAGTTCTGAGATATTGTTGATAAAGATGTCTCCAATGGGGTTAAAGAATTTTTTGGGGCAAGAAGATTACTAAAAGAAATTAATGGCACCTTCATTGCTTTGATCCCCAAAATTCAAGGAGCTAACTCCATGGATAAGTTCAGGCCTATCAGTTTATGCAACTCTTTCCATAAGACTATTTCCAAGGTCCTCACCTCTAGACTCTTGAATGTCCTTCCCTCCTTGATTAGTCTTTAGTAGAATGGTTTTGTGCTAGGAAGGAAAATTCTTGATTCCATCATTACTGTCCATGAGAATATCCATTCCCTTGTTATGGCCAAGAAGCAGGGTTTTGTTCTCAAGCTTGATCTCTCCAAGGCTTATGACCGGTTGGACTGGTCTTTCCTCATGAAGGTTCTCTTAGCTTTTGGCTTCTCTAACAGATGTGTGGACCTGTTCAAGCAACTTCTCTCCTTTGCCTCCTTTGCTGTTCTTGTTAACGACTCCCCATCCCTTTTTTTTAAAGCCTCCAGAGGTTTGAGGCAAGGGGATCCCATCTCCCCTATTCTCTTCATCATTATGGTTGAATGCTTTGGCAGGTACATGGAAAGTATGGTGACTAGAGGTATCTTTAAAGGTCTCCAACCCTCTTCTACTGATCACACCTACTCCCACCAGCAATTTGTGGATGATACCATCATTATGGGGGATTCCGGTATTTCGGAAGCTAGAATCTTGAAGGACACCCTGTGTAAGTTTGCGTCTGTTTCTGGCCAGCTTATAAACTAGGTCAAAAGTGAAGTGTTTTTCATCAACACTCCTGAGAGAAGACAACATAGAATTTACAAAATTCTGGAATGTCGGATTTTTGTTCTTCCTGCTACCTACCTTGGCCTCCCCTTGGGCATCTCTCCCCCTGATTCCTTTTGGAGTTCTTTGGTGGATAAATTTAAGAGAAAGCTAGCTAGTTGGAAAGGTTCTCTCTTAAGTTAGACTGGAAAGTTACAACTTCTTAAAGAATCCCTTCAAAGTATTCCTATTTATGCTCTTAGTCTCTTCAAAATCCCTGTTAAGTTTGCTGATGCTATTGAAAAAATTCAAAAAAATTTCTTTGGTCTGGGGTTGAGGAAAAGAGGAGAATGACTTTAGTGGCTTGGGACAAGGTTTGTAGATCGAAAAGAAAGGGTGGTTTGGGTCTGAGGAGAATCGGGACTTTCAATGAAGCTCTTTTGTTCAAATAGATATGGAGATTGTTCCACTCTGACAGTAAGTGGTGTGAAATTTGGAGAAGTAAGTATCCTCTCTTGTCTTCATTCCTTTTCTCTTTCATCAATTCTGATTTCAGCATCAATGACTCTCACATTTGGAACCATGCTTCAAAGTTTAAAGACATCATAGCTAAAGGGGTTAAATCGAGAGTTGGTAATGGGAGGAAAGTCAGATTTGGGAAAATCCCTGGTTGCTTGATAAGCCTTTTCTAGAAATCCCTAATTGGGCCCCTTTTGCTGCCCCTTGTAAAAGAGTTTTTGGTTCCTTGGTTGAGGGGTACTGGATAGGTGACAAATGGCAAAATATTGAAGGTATACACCCTAGCCTCATCAATCTCAAGAAACACTTGTTTTCTGCTTGGTTGAATAATGAAGAAGATATTCTTATTTGGAAACTTGAGCCCAAAGGCAACCTTACTATTTCTTCCATGTATGGAGTGCTGACTCCAACCCCCTCAGAGAACCCCTTCTGGTCTAAATCTTGGATCAAGGGTCTTATTCCAAAGATCAATATCTTCTACTAGACTATTCTCCAAAATAAAATTTTGACACTAGACAACTTGAAGATTAGAGGTTTTAATCTCCCCAATAGGCGTGTTTTATGTCATGAGGAGGAAGAGTCTGTGGACCACTTGGATATTCACTATTCTTTCACTGTCTCTATTTGAGAAATTTTGTATGGTATGGGTGTTCCCTAACTCTATTCAATACTTGTTCCATTCTTGGAGGTACCATTGGTCTAATCCCTCTTTGAGAACTTTGTGGCAACTCTCTTTTCCTCACATCCTGTGGGGGATTTGGAAAGAAAGGAACAACCACATCTTCAGGGATGCTTCTCTCCCCCAGGCTGTTGTTTTTCAAAAAATTCAAAGGGCTATAGTGGGGAACCTCAGGACCATTGGAGAACTTTGCACTCCTGTCAATTGCCTGGAAGCTCACATCCTCAACTCCTGGAACCTGAAGAGTGCTGTTAGGATTGATACTAAACAAAGTAAGAGACTTGAAGCTAAGTGGTACTCTCCCCCTCCTGGATGGTTCAAAATCAACTTTGACAGTGTTGCTAAAGGCAATCCTGGACCAGCGGGATGTGGTGCAATTCTTAGAGATGAAAATGACATTTGTAAGGAAATTATTGCTGTTCCTATAGTTTGCCAAACTAACCATATGGTGGAAGCTATGGCTGCTCTCCAAGGCATCCTTCTGGCTAAAAGGTAGAACTGTCCTTATCTCTAGATCGAGGGGGACTCTAATAATATCATTAACTGCCTTAAAGGAATTACCAAGCCCTCATGGACTATTAACAATATTATTAAGGTTGCTAGGGATCTTATTAAAACCTTTGATAAATGTTTTTTCTCTCACATTTATCGAGAAGAAAATGGCCTCACTGATTGGGCAGCTAACGTGGCAGTCACTCATAACAACATGATTACCTGGAAGGGTGAAGAGGATCTTCTTAATGATGCCAGATCGATCATTTTCATGGATTGATATAACTACACCTCAAATATTTTAAATGGATTATATAATGATTAATAACATGACTTGAA
The DNA here is from genome assembly GCF_030272615.1 of Cryptomeria japonica. Taxonomy (NCBI): domain Eukaryota; kingdom Viridiplantae; phylum Streptophyta; class Pinopsida; order Cupressales; family Cupressaceae; genus Cryptomeria; species Cryptomeria japonica. Next base: position 405,401,700 of record NC_081411.1, read on the forward strand.
GGGCTAATATTAACACCCTTGACTGGCTCATAAACAGTCACAAGAAAGCTGTGGAGGAAAACAAGAACCTGAGTCATAGGATTCAAATTCTGGAGACTATTAGCATCGGTGAAGGTAAATCCATGGCTGAGCATGTTGATGATTTGAGAAAGACTATTGCCAGAGCTAAATAGATTAGGGATGCCTTCAATCCAAGGTTTGAGCAAGTGGAGAAGGCCCTGGAGGAAATAAAAAACAATGACACTGTTAGGGACCAGAGAATGGTGGATGCTGAAAACAGACTCAACAAAATCAATACCTGTCTCACAAGCATTGCTGAACAAAGTTATAACATTCTGAAGGCCTCGGCTGACAATATCAAAATCTTGATTAGTAAGCTGGAGAATGAGAAGGGATCCCTGGAGCAGGAACCTGACATGGAGGGTATGGAAGGTGTGCAAGGACCAAGAATGAGGACCAGAGGCAAGAAGAGGGAGAAAAAGCCAAACAAGGAAATCAAAGAGCTCAAAGTTGCTTCGGCGAATTATGACCTGTTGGTCATCAAGGCTGCTAAACTTCTTAAGTCTCTGTAGGTGTAGCTAGCTGTCTAGGTCTTTCTTTCTGGTTTTTTCTGCTCTGCTATTCCTAGTTTTTTGTTGTCCGCTTGGGTTGCTGGCTATCTTGCCAGTCTTTTGTATATTGTCTTTATGCTGGTCTAGTTGATCTTTGCTGATCTATCTTTTGATCTTTTTGTAAAAGGTTTCGGGTCCTTAAAACCTGTTTTTCTAATTAATCAAGACCAATGACCTCATTTTAACGTAAAATCCCTTAATTTTTTTTATGATACTAGTTTTGGTTTTTTCTATTGAAATATTGGAGAGAAAAAAAATTAGAGAATTTTTAATGATTCATCAAGGAATGCAATTTAAATGCTTTTAGTAGAATAATGGTCGATCAAATTTGGAATCAAGATTATCAATTCAATTCTTGATGTGAATTTAGTATTCTAATGGTACTTAAAAATCCTTTAGATTGTCAACTTAATCAGATTGCCCTCCTCTAGGCATTTCCAAATTAAGATTGATGATGCTTAAAAGACAATCTTGGAAATGCTAGCGCGCGAAATGATTGTTGTGATAGTAATAAACATAAGAAAGAAATCAACATCTTGATTCATGGTTTCAAAATTGTTAAGTAAAACTATACTAGAAAGGAAAGAAATAAGAGTATTGACTTTTTTTTTTTTTTTTGACTAAATCAGCTTCTAATGAATGCCATTAAGATCCATATTAAAATGAAGAAGATTGCTCTATCTACAATATGAATGGACATTTTAGGTATTTTTGATTATTGACTATAATATCTCTCTAGATTTATGATTCTTGATTATGTGCTAGTTTTTCAGGCTTTTCCCTCTTTATTCTTTTATGATTAGCTTTATTAATATTTTTAAATAAAAAAATGTTGGTCCAATTTTTTAAGAATACTCAGAATATGTAAAACATTTAGGAAAACGAATGCATATGCCCTTTCTAGGGGACTTGGAGGTTTCTTTCTTTTTCGCTAATTTGTCTATTTTCAGTCCATTCTTTAGCATTGATATGCCGTAAATGAAATTAAAGAAAACTATATAATCAATAAACTTAACTATCATTCATTCAGTATAAAAAGAAGAGGAAAAAGTTTAGACTGTAAAACTGTCAATGCAATATGAAAAACACTGAAAGATATATAGTAAATTTCCCTTGGATCTACACCACAATCTAAAATACTGAATTGCGATGAATCTGAGTAGTTGCAAACGATAGCCAAATTAGAGATCTGTGACTGATACCAATCTTATGCAGCTGCAGAAAGTATCTGCTTAAACAATAAAAATCTCTGAAAAGTATTAACAATGGAGGAATGTTATTATAAATTTAACTACTCGTTCTTAAAATTTGTCGGGATTTCGTTGTATACCCTAGTCTAAAAAGGAACGTAAGAAATGAAGCAAAAGCATTTACCAAAGCATTTAAACATCGGAATTAGCCAATGCAGGATTTCTCTGGCCGAGATTTGTGGAAGAGTAGCAGAAGAGCAATTCTCCTTTGGCAGGGTCCTTCAGAAATGCTTCCACAAATGTTTTCCTGCAAAAGAAGAATTGCCTCCCACTGCTCTTCACTTTCTTTTTGTTATTAAATGTGCGAACCTGTCAATTGTGATTTGTAATTGTGACCTCTTTTTCAAGAATACAAATTCTCTATCACTAGGAAATCAATTACTGAAGTTTGAATTAGGTGAAAGATGAGAAACTCGTCCTCTTTCTTTTCAATATAGTAAATTCTGTTAGTGTTTCTCAAACACATACCTACAAAAATATCTTTCTTCCATGAAAATGATTGGATGAATTGTATGCTTGTGCTCTTGATTTCACTTGATTCTTCTTCACTGCCTCTCTCTTTCCTAATATTTAAAATTAATAGCATGTATAAATATCTTGACAAGATTATTGTTCTTATGTTACAAGAGAACATGTTTACTTAGACCAACTTCTAAAAATTATATAAAAGATAAAAATAACATGCACCAGATTAAAATCTTGTTTATAATATGAATACATATATTTATATACAATAAACAAGACATAAATTACGAAGATAAAGACTCAATTTGATGCACAAATGAGAAATGCCATATTCCTCCTATTTCACTGACTTTAGACATCGTTTAATGGAGAAGGGATGTACGCATCTATGTTTTACAGCTCACACTCTCACGGTCTGAGTAGGTAATTAGGATTCCGAATTATTATTTCCTTGAATATGCCAATCGCCCATTCGATAAATATCACTTCTTTGCCAAGCCTGGTAAAGCAGCATCACTCATTCTGTAAGAGAAAAAATGGACACACTTTTCCATTGGTAGAAATATATCTGTGATCAACACATGCCATTGCATTTCAACAAAAAAAAAAGTATTAATTGCACAGATCCGTTAGCAGGAACTTGTCCTTTGACAGGAATATATTTGTGGAAGACATTATTGCACAGATCCGTTAGCCTGCTGTCAATAATTATCTATGCTTAAGATATTCGATTGCTTTGCTAAGGACATTGAGGATTATTTGAACCAAGGAATTATAGTAGACCTCACGAGAATTTATTAGTTCCTACCAGGAACTATAGCGAAGGCCTCTTCCGTTATCTTCTGATTAAACGGATTGCAAGCAGCCAATCAGAAGACCTGATTTTTCAGATATTTTTCCGTTTCCTTATGTGCATCCTTAAAGCTGCGTATTGTTTATGCCAAATGCTGATGTCAGTATTCTGGGCGCCTGCGCGATTAGGGTTGCTGGCGGTTTGCAGAGGTCTGCTCAGTTCCCAATGGGAGAGAACGCACCAAAAACTAGGTCTTTGTCAGTTCCTTGCAGGGTCTTGCAGGGTTATTATTGCGAGCACAAGATGGCATTTGTTCAATAATCCACATGCCTTGACTGTGCTTTCACATTTTGCGTACCCATCTAGACGTGGCGAGCTGCTGTGCTTTCAAAGTAGAATGTGAAGCACTTCCTTTAATCGATCCTCTCTACACAATTTCGTTTGATTCAGATGGGTTGTCGATGATGTGTGTTGTTATTCATTCTACTTTTGCCACACTCGATCACCATCACCAATTTCGTTCGGTTCAGATGGGTTGTCGATAATGTGTGTTGTTATTCATTCTACTTTTGCCACACTCGATCACCATCACCAATTTCGTTCGTCAAACGTGATACCATAGCCATTTATTTGTCTCTATGAAATACGAATCATACATGGTTTGCCAGATTCAAAATCCCTTCGATGTCTACGAGTATAGTATGCCCTCTGATGGCCCAATTCTTCCTCCCCCGAACAGATGCAAGAGGAGGGTTTCATTCTTCACGAATGGAGATGGTACCGATTCATGCTCTGCCCTAGATCTCTCAAAATTACATATTAAAGTAGATGCTTTTTGCTTTTTTTTTTGATTGGGTGAATTGCTCTTAAATTTACCCTAAATTGCTCTTGGTGGGTGATAATATGGCTAGATGCGACTGCCCATTGATGTTTCTTTTGTTAGGTTAATCTGAGACTCAGCAGAGAGGAAGAATAAGAGCTCCTTCTTCAATTGGTGGTATTTTGGCTTATGCAGTGGTTTATTTGTATTGGTTCCTGTGATCATGTACATTCAAGAAAACGTTGGGTGGAGTTTGGGCTTTGCTCTCCCAGCTGCAGCCATGTCTATAGCTCTAGCTCTCTTCCTCTGCGGAATTTTTTTTTACCGACATAAAATACCTTCTATCAGTCCAGTAACTCAAATTGTCCAGGTTTTTGTTGCAGCAATTTGCAAGTGGAATGTCTCTGTTCATTCTCAAGGAGAAGGGAAGTTATATGGTATTCAAGGATTAAAGGATGAAAAGATAAGAGTTTTGCCCTCCTATCAATTCAGGAAAACCTCATTTCTACCTGTTTATCTGCATCTGATTACTGCTCATGCAATTTGGAAGAGTTCATTCAGAAGCAGCTACATTGCTGTTTAGTTTTAGGCTTGACATTGCTGCTTTTTAAAATATATTTGGTAAAGTTAGGAAAATGCTCCTAAGGACATTCGGTGTTGTTTTGAAGCTTTCTTGATAAAGCTACAATTGCAACTGATTTCGACCATGAGAACAAAACAAATATTGATTGGAGGCTATGCACAACCACACAGGTTGAAGAGGTCAAGCTTGTTCTAAGATTGATTCCCATTTGGGTGACTTGTTTGGTTTGTGGTGTTATTTGTGCACAAACACCAACATTCTTTACAAAACAGGGGAGCACAATGGATAGAAGGATCATTGGAGACTTCAAAATCCTATCAGCAAACATGGAAAGCTTTATTAGTCTGACTGTTCTAGTGCTAGTGCCTGTGTATGATCGAATCTTTGTCCCACTGGCCAGAAGCATAACTGGAAATGAACGTGGTATAACACTGCTACAAAGGATAGGTGTTGGTGTGTTTATTTCTGTCATTTCCATGATTGTTGCAGCAATGACAAAAATAAAAAGGCTTATAGCAGCAAGAGAATATGGATTGATAGACATGCTCCAAGGATGACACCAGAAGAAGATCGTGTAGATGGTGAAGTTAGACCTGATCATTATTTTTCTTTCGAGAGAATATTATGTAGTTTCTTTTCTTATTTGCTTCATTGATATTATTTGTTAGATCTAAAAGATTTGAAGATAATTTTTCAATATTCATATCTCATAAACATTAAGTAAATAGATAATGTTTCCTAATTATCTATTATCAGAGTTGCCACATGGGTCAGTCCCATGTTTAAGTTTCCATTATGCATCAATGTATCACATTATTTTATCCCTAAACTTGACATAAACTTTATACAATTCCGCAAATGGGCATCCATTAAAGATTTTGATAGCAAGTGCTTCTCATTGCTTTTCTCAATTGGTTGGTTGCATCAAGTTGAAGTCGTGAAAATAGAAAAGGAATATAAGCATTGCGAAATCTTCATTCTGTATTTGTATTTATTAATTTAAAAACATTGCCAAATCTTCATTCCGTGTTTGTATTTAGTCAAGAACTTGCTGTTGTCAAAAGTAGAAGATCAGAGCACACTGTGAAGCTGCAAAAATTATAGCCCAGCCACAAAGTTAGGGAAAATTGCATATCTTAAAAGAAGTCCTGTAGATCTAGTTTAAAGTTTTTTTGTTGAAGTCATCACTGCTATAGATGAGTGAAAGAGCTTGGTTGATTGTTGGATGGGTTAAATCCAAAATAGCAATTATTTTCTATCCAGGCCCTGTCTACATTTTTCATACGTGTCTACGAGGCCACTTGTAACTATAACATCTGGCAAAAACCTCAATCAGAAAAAATAGACAAAAACAAAAATGTCCTTCAACGCTTCGGCAGGAACTTCGCTGCTTGCAACACTTGTTATTTTTGAGACATGATGGTGGAAGATAGAAAGGAGAAGTTGGAGAAATTTGTCACTTGGTGAATGCTATAGATGCATTGAAAAGCCTTGTAACCAGAAAAAAATTAGATGGTGCTCAAATTCCACCGGCCTCATTATTTCTAGTAGTTGGTTATTGATTGGCTCTTGAAAGGTCTCCAACAAGTGTGATAATGTTGCAATTAGGGTTTTTCAACCTTTACAAATCCTACCATTTATTTTGGCTATTAATTAATTATTTTATATTAATTGTATTATCTTACTGGTTTGATTTTTTTTCTCAGAACTATCAATTAAGGTGGCATCCTACATGGAAGTGAGTGCATAACATTTAAACTTCAATTGTGAAATTATCCATCTCACTTGGTGGACCCTATTGGGGGTTGGAAGTGAGTGCATAACATTTAAACTTCAATTGTGAAATTATCCATCTCACTTGGTGGACCCTATTGGGGGTTGAATTGGTCTCAATTTGTCATGTTGTAATTCATATGATGTATTATGATGAGATCTTATAATATGGTTGATTATGATGGTGGAAGGGTTAGGTATGTCAAATTATAATAGGTGGGCTACATGCGAGGGAAGTTCCTATTCATGCAATGTGTTTGTATATGTGTTTGTATGCATGTGCAAGTGCATTGCATGTTGAAGGGTCCTATGCATGGGGAGGGGGCATTGTAAATGGTAAATGCAAATGAGGTGGACCTCAATTATGATAGTGCATTTCATGCAAGGTTGTTGAATGTATGAAGGTGTTGTGCATGTCAGAGAGACTCAAGAGAATCATGTAGGAATTATATTATTTTCATGTGACAAATCTAGGAATCTATCTTTTCTTGCATTATAATATTGATATGGTACTTTTATATTTCTACTTAGATAAGAGAGACTCAAGAGAATCATGTAGGAATTATATTATTTTCATGTGACAAATCTAGGAATCTAGGAATCTATCTTTTCTTGCATTATAATATTGATATGGTACTTTTATATTTCTACTTAGATAATAGGTTTGAAGATTTTGTGTACCTTTATGCTAGGAATTATATTATTTTCATGTGACAAATCTAAGAATCTATCTTTTCTTGCATTATAATATTGATATGGTACTTTTATATTTCTACTTAGATAAGAGAGACTCAAGAGAATCATGTAGGAATTATATTATTTTCATGTGACAAATCTAGGAATCTAGGAATCTAGGAATCTATCTTTTCTTGCATTATAATATTGATATGGTACTTTTATATTTCTACTTAGATAATAGGTTTGAAGATTTTGTGTACCTTTATGCTATCAAAATCACTCCTGATATGGTACTTTTATATTTCTACTTAGATAATAGGTTTGAAGATTTTGTGTACCTTTATGCTATCAAAATCACTCCTGATATGGTACTTTTATATTTCTACTTAGATAATAGGTTTGAAGATTTTGTGTACCTTTATGCTATCAAAATCACTCCTGAAATATTGTCATTATTGAAGATTCTTCAAATATTGTCATTATTGAAGATTCTTCAAATATTGTCATTATTGAAGATTCTTCAAATATTGTCATTATTGAAGATTCTTCAAATATTGTCATTATTGAAGATTCTTCAAATATTGTCATTATTGAAGATTCTTCAAATATTGTCATTATTGAAGATTCTTCAAATATTGTCATTATTGAAGATTAAGAATATTGTCATTATTGAAGATTCTTCTTAATGAGCTTTGGATTTATGATTATATTGTAAGGCTCTTTTAAGATTAGTGATAATAAAAAGGGTCATGTTTTTGATGTGTGGAGTTTTTCACTTGAAAATCAGTTGTAATGGTTATTCCCATCTTGCATATTTAATTAAATTAAACAAATAGGCATCTACTAAGTTATAATTGATAAGGGTTTTAAAATAAAATTTTCATCATCTCTCCCACTTAGATTTTTCTAGGAAATTATTTTTCTCAATTGGATTCTTTTCACTTGTTCCATATACAGGATTTCCTTGACAAACCTTTCATAGCCTAGTCTAAGACCTTCTGGTTATTTTTAGTGTGGTGTTCCATATACAGGATTTCCTTGACAAACCTTTCATAGCCTAGTCTAAGACCTTCTGGTTATTTTTAGTGTGGTGCAAGGGATGTGTATTGTACCTTCAAGCTACCCAATGTACATCCATGCTATGAGATATAATTAACAACTTGGTGACACATTTGGTCACCTTTTGTAAAGGATAGAACATGTACATACCACACCTCTCTATCCATTCATAGATAGATGGTACAAATGGATTAATTTCTATTGAGAGACCACACTATAAGTCAAACCTTTTATTAAAAGAATTTAGGCTTTTATGATGTCTTATTGTTTGTGTGTTGTATATACCAAGTGCTTTCTTGTAAATTTTTTACACCATGTCTAGGTTCAAGTCTAGTTTGAAGTCCCTTTTCTTTTAACATCACTTTTCCTATTACTGTCTTTGAAACGTGAAAAATGAAGCCAGACCTAGGATAACCAATATTTGCCAGCTTCGTCTTAGATCACTTTGTTTATTACAAGTTGCTTCATTAAAATCGTCAAGTGAAGTTGACTTGCGATAAATGTTTCTGATTAAAGTAACTAGGGAAGAGCCCTAATCGAATACAGATCTGATAGGTGACATCTTAAACATAGAGAAAACAAGGCTACAACAAGTTAACCCTTACAACATAAAAACATATCATGCAGACAATGAAAACCTAAAAATCTGACTTGGGACCAACAAGTAGTCTTAGAGGAACAATTTAAGAGCTCAACGAAGGAAGAGAATGATCCTTTTTCTTTCTAAAAAAAATGCGATCCAAGAAGAATCCTTGATGGGAGAAATTCAAGGCTAAAAGTTGTCTGAGCCAAATGAGGCAGCCGCAAAATTAGAGAGAGGGGTTGCAGATCCCAGGAGAGGAACATGGTAGTGAAGGGAGAGAGAGTCTACGACCAAACAAAGGGTGAGTCCCATAATTGGAAGAACGTCAAAAGGTGATCATAAGGTAGCAACAATACTTTCACCAAATGAAGGATGGATTCCCTGGGAGTTGGCTACAACAACAGAGAATGAAAAGGAAAAAAATGTAGGGGCCATCAAAATGAACTGCACAAGCAGGGATAGTTTGTAAAAACAGTTTCATAGCCGAAGAATCCAAATCCAAGAGTGCTATAAAAATAGTGCAATGATCCCTATTTGCATGCTTCCACCATGTAGGAGAAGACCAAAGACTAGAACCATGAGGGTAGGAAGAATCCAGGTGCCCTGTTGCAAAGTAATGATGACACGTAACTGTGAGTCCTTCGTATTCCAAGCGTTTTGTCCATAGGATCTCACCAACTCTAAGAGAGATCTCCACAAGAAGGGTTTTTGAGAGATCCAAATGAACCAACATCTTCGAAAAGGAAGTGTGGGAGAAAAGTCTAGTATTAGAGTCCACCTTAATAAAGCATCCCAACATATTACCTATAGACTTGTAAGTGGCAGAGCACAAAAAATTTAGTAGGAGGTGGGGGAACCAGACACAGATAGGAGAGACATCAACTGAATTTTATAGAGGAATAAAATAAGGGGTCCAAGGGTGCAATGATAAAGCACGAGAGTCCCATTTCCATGGGTCCTCGGGCCCATAGAGAGGGAATACATCTCTATTGTTTGTATGATCAAAACTAATAACAAAAAGGCCACGAGCATAGGGATAGATCTCCAACTTACAAGAAATCAGAGGGTTCCAAAGACCCAAAATCTAGGAGTGCAATGATGGGAGAGATGGCTACAATTGATTGAATCAGCCAATCAAAGTACACTTTTCATAGTAGGAAGTACAGTTGAGCACATTTCCCAAAGACACTTTTGGAATAGAGGATTTGCATGGAAGGTGTTTTTACGAAAGAGTAGAAAGGCTAGATGGGGGTTTGTGGAGTAAATCAGTAAACAAATTCTTCAGTGGAGAATTCACCAAAGTGCTGGCCCCTAGGCAGATTGGACGGGAGTGTGGCAGGGGGATATGTTAGAAATATGAACAACAATGTTGTAGACAGGGGAGCCTTCATTAATAGGGGAACCATTGCGAGAAGGGAAACCAGAGAAAGTAGGGGAGCTGTTGTAGGCAAACACAGGTGGGAGTCAAGGGTTTGAAATTTGAAGAAGAGAGGCTATGGGTGGGAGCCGCTGATGGGATTTTGTTATATAAGCCATGACAGTGCTACCTGTAGTTTCAAAAACGACGTAAGAAATGATGTCTAAGCATCAGAAGTATGGACATTTGTTAAGAGTTAGCAAATACAGGATTTATTTGGCCGAGATTTATGGAAGAGCAGTAGCAGATCAATTCTCCTTTGGTAGGAAATGTCTTTCAGAAATGCCTCTGTAAATATTTTCTTGCCTCCCACTGGTCTTCACTCTCTCTTTGTTAAATGCAGGGAACCAATGGTTAGAAGAGAGGCAATTTATATCGATTTAGTTTTGGGTCTATAAATGGTTTATAGCATATGGGTGTCTTTGTATTTTAATATGTAGAAGACATTTAATTGTGTTTTAAATACAGGGTGTACATAGGCAATCTAATTTTGAATATTTCGAATATGGAAGCATTTAATTGTGCTTGAGATATGAGGTGTACATACATGGTCTAGTTTTGGATCTACAAATGGTTTATAGCATATGGGTCTCTTTGTACAAGTTCAATATTTAGGAGGCACCTAACTATGCTTCAAATATAAGGTGCACATAAGAAATCTAGTTTGGAATATTTCAATATGAAGGAGGCACCTAAGTGTGGTTCAAATACAAGGTATACTTAGGGTATCTAGTTTTGGGTACACAAATGGTTTTAGTATATGGGTCTCTTCCTACTTCTAATATGCAAGAGGCATTTAACTATGCTTCAAATACAAGGTTTTCATAGGCAAACTAGTTTTGGCTATTTTCAATGTGACAACTGTACCTAACTGTGCTTCAAATACAAGGTGTACATAGGTGATCTAGTTTTGGGTCCACAAATGGTTTATGTTATATTGATCTCTCCATACTTCTAATATGGAAGAGTGTCCTTCAAACACGAGGTGTACATAACCTATCCCTATAAGACTTGAATTCATGATCTCTCTTTCAAGAGTACAAGTTTTCCAACATTAGACCAACTTGAGTACAATTTATTTTCCCTACATAGTCTTTCAGGTGTTTTAAGTGTATTATCATAATATATAATTTTGATTAATTTGATATATTTATTAGGCTTTCATTCAAATTATTACTAAAAATGATTTATTCTTGCAATTTAAAATATATGTAATTATTGAATTATATTTTGGTCAAAGAAGATAAAATTGTAGGTGTGGTTCTAATTTATGTCAACTTTCTACATACAAGATTGATCTACAGTTTTAGTGATTCAAATTCACTATGAGTTCTAATATGTCTTGAAGTTTTTTATTCGATAGAGGATTTTATAATTTTGACAAAAAAATTTAGCTACTTAATACAAGAGTACAAGGCTCTAGATTGAAACCTCTTTGGGTGAGAGCCATTATAGTTAACAAGGCTTGAGGTCTAGTGCACTAATACCAAACTATTTAACTTCACTAGTAGACCAAGGATCTATTGACATGACTTCAATTTTAGCTTACTATTATGCATTAAATTATTTGACTATAATACACATAAGGGAATATAAACCTAAAGACATTTCCACCATTTAACAAATTATCACAAAGAATTATTTCTTAAAATTTATAGTTGTTTATTACTAGAATCCATACATGTCAAGATCACTCATTGACATACCATAATACTATTTTTTAATTATTCTATTTTATCAATAATTTCAAAAACCTCCATTTTCACTTAGGTCATCACATCATCATACTGTTTTCTCAACTTTCAATTTATCACAGTCATAAACACATCATTTTCATTTACATTCATTTCTTCTTGTATTTTAACATTAGAAAAATGACTAAATCAATAAAAAAGGTTTGAATCATTTAGCTGCATAACATAGTAAGTTCCAATTTTATTCATAAAACACCAGAGAGATAAATTTCTTACTCTTATGAAAATAGTTAAGTGAAATGCACACTTTACATCTAATTGCACCTAATTCCTCTTTGTTTAATTTGAATTTCTTAATATATGAGATTGATAGTATTTAAAAGTTACAATTACAAGATTATTTTTATGTCACAAGTAGACATGTCCATTTAGGATACTCTCCTTGAAATTTGTGTAAAAGATTAAAAATAACAAAGCTGAGTAATGCAAATGCTTCTAAGACTAGCAAGATCTAGGCTGATTTTAGTGTATGAAATTAGAGTGTTACTTTTATAGTGTAAATGAAATTTATATAAATATAATAACATTGTGAAAAATTCTTTAAAAAAAGTGTGTTTTGTTTTTGATAAAGATAAATAGGTTTTACATGGACTCGAAACCAAGAGTGTTACAAAACCTGGCCATCAACCAATCAGACAAAAACCAACAGCAAAACAAGGGAACACCCCAAATTGAACACAAGCAAAAAGAAACAACAACCAACAAAACAAAACATAGACAAACACTCAATTAAGCGAGTGCACTCGCTCTTTTTTCTTCTAGATGGTAGCCTTGTTGATTGCCTCCAATTCCTCCATAATGAACCTAGAGGTACCCTTATTATTGCTCCCGCTTCTGGTCCTGGAACTAGGGCCCATAGTTTTATTGTCCCCAACAATAGAGTCTTCACCGGCCAGTTCTTTCTTTCTATTACTATCATTAGGATCACTGTCATTAGGATTGGATCTGTACTCCGCCATCATGGCATTGATCTTTTCTAGCCCCTCCACACTATTATTTATGGTCTCCTTTCTTATGTCGACTAGATTCTTAAGATTATTCTTGATCTCCTCCATAGACTGCTCAACCTTCTCAATTCTTTGCTCATGTTTACATTTCATAACCTCGACATCATGGGAAAGCTTCTGGGTCATAATCATGAGCTTCTCAGTTTTGCTAGGCTCAGGCAAATCAATGAAGATATCAATTATCTCCTTAATTCCTTCTTTGAGGGTATCAATCTCCTTCCCCACCCACTTCCAACAATTCTCCTGGCTTCTAGTCGCTTCCATCACCAGATTCATCAGAGAACTTTCCTTCTATAAACGAATATCCACATCTTTAGGTAGAGTCCCCTGCTTCTCCTTCACGACATTAAGAGGAATGTCCAATTTGATTTCCTGGTCCAAGGTCTTGGGACAATAGTCTTTAGCAACCAACTTCTTCTTTTTGGAATAAGGCTCACTTTTAAAATTCATTTGGCTGGTCGATTTATATTTACTTGCAACCCATTTGGGGGGCTTCTTGCTGCTATGGGTTTCAGGAGTGACCAACATCTCACCCTCTTCAAGTGGCTTATAATCAGGGTCAACAAGGGGTTTGGCTCTCCCACTATCCTCCATCTCCATATCTGAATCAAAGACATCTTGAACATTAGTATTAGGAATTTGGCCTTCTCAGAGACAGAGGGCACAACTTCAAGGGCTTTGGTGTACTCCATAATGAGCACAACAAGACCTTCATGGAGGACCAGATTATTCGGATTCTCAGCATGTTTTTCAAGACTGTTCTCTAAAGAAGAAACTAGATAGAAAGGAATCGAAATAACTTTGCCATGCCTAAACTCATTCAAGATGGTAAAATGATAAGAAAAGATACTGGCATATCTGCCATCAAGCGTAATGTACCTCATGATGAACTCGGCCATGTTCACCTAGGGAGCCATAAGATCCTTTCTGTTGTAGCCACCATCAGCCATTTTAATAACTCTTGAACACTCCTTATCTTTATCAAAAAAATTCGCTATGTCTTCCTCCCCTATTTTTCTGTCTCTATGAAACCTTCTGCCATTCATAGCCAAATCCGTAACCGTAGCCACCAGGGTTTCATCTAGTTAATAAATTGATAATTAGCACCATAGGCCCTCAAAACCCCTTTTTTCCACCCATTGACAAATGTTTTCATGAGCAGAGGAGAAGGATGATAGAGTCTTTCCCAGAAGGGAACCATTCCCCCATCAATAATTTCTTGCCACACTTCCTTATTTTTTTTCCATTTATCAAAAGTGGGCAGTTCTTGCCTATTCTTGTCCCCACCCATAATGGTCCGGGTCGCCAAATAGAAATAGGAAATGGACCACACCAGACAAGTCTCCAAACAGAAGCAGGACAGGGGCCACACAAGAAGACAAAAAATCCAGGCACAAGGGAAGTTTCTAGATCTTTGGATAGGGAAATCGAAAGGAAACCATTTCCCCAACAACTTATTCAAGTCATGATTGTTCTTCATTGGTCACCACAAGTGGATGGTATCATCATAAGCCAGGTTGCACAAGCTTTTTGGGAAAGAGTCCCGATTGCTCCACCATTTTGCCACCACGTAACCCACCACCATATTGGCCAATAAATCTGCCGCTTTATAGCTTTCTCGAAATACATGAGAAATTTTGAATTCATCCAACTCTTTAATCATATCACAACAATCTTTGATCAAGTTGGCAATAGTCCAGCTAGGATCCATATGCCCACTCCAATCATGTTGCGGAGGCCAGCACTACCCATTTTGGGTTACACATGGCTAAAAGGGAAGGTTTTAGAAAGTTCTTGTTGGAATCTGACTCACTCAACATTATCAATTTTGTTGGTCCTTGGTAGAAACAAAATAATTGGAAGTCAACCAAATTTTAAACTTCAAAGGTTAGATTTTTGAGCATGAGGTCAAGCATATGCTCTAGGAAATGACTTGGAAAATAAGATAGGCCATAAATGTATAACAATAGTTACAATGACAACTTGAATTTATATGTGAATTGATAGATTTTTTTTTTTTTGATCCACAGCCTACAAGAAATCCCCCTCTTAAATCTGGGAAGGGAGTCAAACTTGAAACTGATGGGGAGCAAACCCACTACCCAATCCATTTTTGTTTTGATCCACAGCCCGCAAGAAGTCCCCCCTCTTAAAATTTGGAAGGGATTCAAACCTGAGACCGATGGGGAGCAAACTCACTATCCAATTCACCTCAGCTCCCATTCGGACTGTGAATCGAGAGAATATTATAATATGAAAATCTTTTTACAAGATTACACTTGTCAATATATAGATATATTATAATACTCTCTCAAATAATTCTAAAATTAAATAATAAATAGAAAAATCTCACTTTCAAACATCAAATTTATATAAATTTGATGAACAAAACATTTTTACACGTTATTTTAATTGAGAATTCAGTTTTCATATGATAACTATGTGTGAGAATATGGAGAGGATATTATGGTGCCATATTATTGCTTTAGATTCCAAGGAAACATCTGGTGCAACAGTACGAAAAAGAGTGAGAATTGAATGTGCAAAGGTCCCCTGCAATGTCGAGAGGACGTGGAGAATGGACAAGTTGCCATAGAAGCTTAAAAGAGATATGCCATATTCCTCCTCTATTAATGATTTTGGGCATCATTGAATGAATATGGCACCCACTCATTCGATAAAAATCTCCTCCTTTCCAAGCCCAAAAGTGATGATATAGTGTGGAGTCAGTGAAGGCACTTCTGCTTTGGTAGAAATATGCTTTCGGTAGGAATATGTTTGTGGACGACATAATTGCATAGATACCTTGGCCTGCTCTCAACAAATGTCTATGCTTGAGATATTCGACTACTTTGCTAAATGCTTTTAGCTTTCTAAATTTAATGATACATTTGCATATATATTTGTTTCTTAATGAGAATTGAAGACCTCTCAAATAGTTTCTTGTGGAAAACAACTATTGGTAGATTATGAAAGAATAGATTTGTTGAGAACTTTCAGTAATCATAAATTTCTAAGTAGTATATTAAGAGCATATGAATTGTTTTCTTAGAAATGTCTTCATAAAATTCAGTAACAAAGTAATATTTTAATGAGTTTTCATGTCATTTCAAGAAGATGTTTCAATTAAATTTTATTATTATTTATTATAATTATTATTAGATATGGGTAAAATTGTAATTATTTTAGTAATCTGAAAAAAAAATTAAATTAAAAGTTTTATTGATTTTTTTTGGATTTGATCATTAGTTAATCTAAAGTAAAGGAGGGGCAAATAGTTGTATAGGGTTCAATAATTGAAACCTACTTATGCATATAATGAGTCTTGTCACATATTTATATTATATATTATAAATGAATAGTCCTTATATATATATATATATATATATATTATAATTGTTGATCAATTTGGACCCATACTTGAACATATGAAAACCTATGAATGTTATATGAGAAAAGTACAAATACATTCATTAAGAAGTGAAATATATAATTTTTTGTTTCAAATAAATATCATAGCTATAAGTGTTATTTATAAAATAAATACTCATTTAATTAAATAAGATGCTCATTTAAAGAATTTTTTTTTTGAAAAAAGTGGCAAGCCACTAGAATATATTAAATATATAAATTTTTTACAAAACCTGGTTCAGGAGCATATCGGCTAGAAAGAAACCTCTGGTTATAGCTCAAAGGTACACTATGAGAAGATTTACAATATCATTGAAGAATTTACATTATATAGGTTTATATCACAATAGTCTACATAGGTCACCAACAAGCATTTCATGACATTCTAGAAGCTAATTTTCACCGAAGAGAAAGACTATGTCATCAACACTCTCCAAATGTTATATCAAACAGATGGACTTTGACACTAAGACAGGTGGGCTTATTCGGTGTGAGGTCCCTTAGTTTAAGCAATATTCTCTCTGTTTCGATGTGTGCGCCCTCTTATCCTGCAATGCCATTGAATGCCGCATATAGCCCCTGTGGGGTAACACCTCTGGCCCCTTGATCCTCGATATCTCGCACCTCTAATTTTTGTGCCCTAATTGACCTTGGTCTTTGCTCTATATTCCTCATCCTTAGTGAGCTGTGCGGGATGGCAGGGGGCCCACTAACCTCATTACGCCCTCTTATCCCGCATCACCATTGAATGTCGCATGAATTCCATGCAGGAGAACACCACCATAGTGGCCGAGCATCTTTCCTACTATCCCGCACCTCTAATTTTTCTACCCCCGTTGACCTTGCGGGATAATAAGTTCTATTGACCACACATAACCAAAAGATTGACTCCTGCCAAAAATCCAAGTCACATCGCTTAGAAGAGACCTCTATTTTATCAAAAAGAAAGGGCCATTAGAGTAAGCATGAAGAGCCAATACAAGTCAAAAGGGTCTTGGTGAAAGATAATCTCATACTAGAAAACAAAGGCAAGTCGGCAAGACCCATGATACACCACACCGCGAGGGACCACATCGGAAAAATACATGAGGACCGAAAAAAGATGATAACCGTATGGGCGAAAGATGATGTCTCTTCAAGAATGAATGTGTCGATGAGACAAAAGCACATGATCACACAACCTTTTTGCTACTTGATCAAGAAATCAATAAAACACGCATTATGCACACCTGGCAGTTTCTCATCCGCAGTTAGATCAATAACTTGCGTGTTATTGACACCCCCCTTTATCTTCCATTTGATGAATGATGTCAAATGAATCCAGAATATCCCATGCCTATTGAAAAATATATTTGATGTCCCTAAGACATATGGGCTTTTCCAGTGTGAGGTCCCTTAGTTTGAGCAACATTTGCTCTATAAATTGTGTGTGCAACCTCTTATCCTGCAGTGTCATTGAGTGTCGCATATTGCCCCTATGGGGAAACACCTCTGGCTCATTGATCCCCACTATCCCACACCTCTAATTTTTGTGCCCTTGTTGACCCCGCTCTTTGCTCTATATTCCTTGTCCGTAGTGAATCGTGCGAGATGGCGGGGGCCCACTAACCTCATTGTGCCCTCTTATCCCACAGTGCCATTGAATGTCGCATGAAGCACCTATGGGGAAAACCACCATAGTGGCCCCTTGTTCCCTGCTATCCCACACCTCTTTTCTGCACCCTTATTGACCCTGTGGGATAACAGGGTCTATAGACTTGACATAACTGAAAGACTGACTCTCGCCAAAATCCAAGTCACGTCGCTGAGAAGAGACCTCTGTTTTATCGAAAAGAAAGGGTCATCAGAGTAAGCATGAAGAGCTGATAAAAGTCAAGAGGGGACTTGGTGAAAGATCATCTCATACCGAAGAACAAAGGTAGGTCAGCAAGACCAATGGTATGCCACATAGAGAGGGGTCACATCGGAAAAACATATGAGGGCCAAGCAAAGTGAAAACCATTTGGGCAAAATATGATGTCTCATCGAGAAGGAACATGTCGATGAGACAAAAGTGCGATCACACAAAATTTATGCTGCTTGATGGGGCAATCAATAACATGCACATTATGCACACCTAGCAGTTTCTTGACCTTTGTTAGATCAATAACCTACGTGTTATTGATACCCCACTTTATCTTCCATCTGATGAATGATGTGCCTTTCAACTTGTATTAAGTATGCCAAGTCGCGATAGTTTTCAAGTTTAAAGTTTCCATCCGGTGTGCCTATTTCCTTATTATCGCCCTCCATGTTAACAAGGTGATCAACAAGCTTATTTCCCTCTCTATACGTATGGGACAAGATGTAGTCTTCAAACGAATCCAGAATATCCCATGCCTATTGTAAAATATATTTGATGTGCCAGTTACAACTTCTCTTATTTCTACATGCATTAATTATTATCAATGAATCTCCTTCTATATGTAGTTTTTTGTAGACCATATTTTTAGCTATTAGTAAACCTTGTAATAACACACATGATTTGGCTACGTTGTTTGTCCCATGTGGAAGAGAGAGTGATTTCCCTACAAGAAATTCACTTCATTGATCCCTTATGCAAATACCTACACCAGAAGCTCCAGGGCTTCCTCTTGACACTCCATCAAAATTCATTTTGATAAATTATCCTGACGGAGGATTCCACTTAATTTGGCTCCTATCAATTTTGTTCTGAAAGGGAAGACGATGACTACCATTAAATGGTAACAAACTTATGTCCAATTTTTCATAATAAGATCATCCCATGAAGTAAATAAAGAGCTGCAATACTTATGATTTTGTACATATGAGTTCCTAACTTTAAGGATATACGTATCAATAATATCTTGTACTTTCTCAATAGGCATGGCTTCTTTTCTAAAAATTCATTTGTTTCGTTCCCACCAGAGTGACCATAATACCATCACTGGGGTTATCCTCCATATACAGGAAAAGAGTGTAGACTTATAAAAGAGAGGCCAGGATTGAAACCAATCCCAAAGGGAGTTGGTTTTGGGAGTAAAGAAATTAAGCTTTGCCATGAGATAATTCCAACATTGTATGGCAAATGGGCATGGGATGAAGATATGGTCCACTATTTCAAATTTGTTTTCATATAGCACACATTTGAATTGTTGAGCAATATTAAGATTTACCAACCTATCATTGTTGAGGATTCTATTTCGGAGAGCTAGCCATGCAATGCTCCCTGCTTTAGGCATGATCATATTGTTCTAGAAAAATGAATAAGTTGTTTGTGAAGGCTGCTAATTCCCTCTACTCTGAATGGCCCTATATCCCTTCTTTATTGAGTAGTTGCCCTCCTTGGATGAAGCCCAAATGATCTCATCTAATTTGTTCTTGATGTAGACTAGTCTTTGTGAAAGTAACTATTTGAACAACTTTTTTTTATCTTCTTAAATTTGGACAACTAAAGAGTCTTTCCAGATTCCTTTCCTTGAGGTACATTCGATATTTGCTATACAATCTATTGCTCTAGTTCCTCAAGAATCAAAGAGTACTATGATTGATGATTGTAACTTGTATTTTCCTTAATGGAATGTGCCCATTCCATGAATCATTCAGAAAATGAATACTTTCTCCATTGTGAACTTGCCATGAAATATAATTTGTGACTGTGTCCCTGGATGCCACCATGAAGTTCCACGTCGTTGATCCCTTAGGAGGATTTGAGATAGTGAAAATTCTAATTGGATTTGGATTGTCTAAGTATTTTTCCTACAAAATTTGACACCAAATTGCAGACAGTTTGGTGTACATTTTCCAAATCAGTTTTCCACCAAAAACCTAGTTAGGTTTAGAAAGTTGATGCATGCCCACATGATGGGTTGGTGCTTGGGATAGACTAGCCTAGTCTATGCTCTTGGATCCTTTCCTTGGATCACCTGGTGTTCTCCTCACACCCTAGGGTCTCTAGGACTTCCTTTTCTTGAGGAATCCCTTGACCTTGCCCAATCCACCCACCAATGAGTTGCTATGCTACTCCTAAGGTCTCACCTACTCATGAGACTCAAAACCTCTTACTATGGCTAATAAGGGCTAGGCTTGTTCCACACCTTCCAAGTTCTTAGAAAGGTTATAATAGGTCTATTTCATGGTCTTTCCACCCATTCATGTGCTCCCAAGAGGTTTCAAGCCTTAAACCCCTTACCGATTTCACTATTTTGTGTTTTTCCTACAAAATAGGGCTACAAGGATTAGGACCAATTAGGCTTCCTAACTGGTCTTTTAGGGCTCCCTCTCACAAACGATGCACAAAAAACCCAAACTCCCAAAATGGATTACCATTAATTTGGCAATGACTCAAGGATTTCTCTGGTTTTGGGCCTCCAAGTGGCCGTACAATGCCTTGGGCAAATTTTGAGGTTTTTAAGGGTTTTGTGAAGGTTTTTAGGGTCTGCCAGGGTCACAGTGAATGTTTTGTGTTTTAGCCACCTTGTCTGGATTGGTGGTGACTTCTCCTTCACACCAGTGGTGCTTCACACACTCCTTTACACCTCCTCCAAAGGGTGCACTCTCCTCTAACCAACCTTGCTCTCCAAGACCTATGCAACAACAACCATTCCTAATCGGGCACTATCCAGTCTCGCCTAGGAATGGGTCTCCAATTGGCTTCCTCACATTTTCAAGGGCCCTTCTTGCATGGGACTATAGTACATGGTATTCACTTCCATTCCCCATGGTTTCATGGTGTTTCCACAATGGGGAATGGAGTTAAGACTTCATTTACTCAAACCGGTCCAAAACTGGACAGTGAGACTGCAACTTACAAATTATTTACAAACACACTCAATCGGTAAACAAAAAGCTAATCTAATCACTCACAATGAATATATATACACCAAAGAAGACATTTCACATAGGTTTTCTCACAAATCAATCCATTAGTTTGCTCGGTAACTTCATTCAAACTGACTGGTAACCAACAAACAGTCATAGTCAAGCTCTTCTTGCTTGGGTCGTACAATCTCTGACATCCAACCCATTCATTTAGGGTTTGCAATTACTTATACCACCTTTGCCTCAGTTGGTGTGCCAAAATTAGGGCTCTCCACGCTACATTAAGGATTATGACCTTATGGTGGAAAAGTTGCTTGACAACTTTTAAAAGTTGCCATGCAACTTTTGCAACTTTTGAACAACTTTCTCAATGTTGCTTCTCTTGACTCCTAGACCTATTTTGGGCTATCCCAAGGATAGCAACATGCCAATAAGGCCTAACACACATCCAAGGCACATTTAACTTCTCTTGCACCAGACATCACAACAAAATCACTAAGGACCTAAAACTAGGACCTATGAGCACATGGCTCATTATTCTATGTACAATGGCTTCATAAGAAGCATAACACCAACAAAACAAGAAGGAGGGAGAGCTTGAAAGGGTGCTCCTGAACCATACTCCCCCTCTGCACATAACTAAGAAAATGAAGAAGAAATGAGAGCTGAGTCTATTCCAAGTGTCTTGAACCTACTCTCCTCCACCCATGTAACTTCAGATACTAGTTGATCTGCCCATTTCACCAAGTGCTCCATGTAGACTTGGTGTCTAGTAGACTTCTTCACCCTTGATTCCAAGATCTCCTATGATTTAGGCTTCTTCACTTGAGGTAAGGTATTTACATCCAAGTCTTGTAATACCTTAGCTTGGTTCTCAGTCTGCCTTGCTATCTCTCCCTTGTAAATTACCAAATTAGCAACATTAAAGACTGGTGAAATGGCTAAGTCTGAAGGTAAGTCAACCTTGTAGGTGTTCTCACCATATTTTGCCAGAATTTGACAAGGTCCTACTCTGTTCATCTGCAGTTTGGTAGGCTTACCACTTTGCATCCTGGCTTTGCTCAAATGTACCATCACATAGTCACCCACCTTGAACTGAACTTCTCTCCTTCTCTCATCCGCTTTGGCCTTCAGTTTTTGAGTGGATTCAAGGATGGCCTTCTTAATTTTCTCTTGAACTTCCTTGATGGTTTGAGTAAAGTCTTCTGCTTGCCTGCTCTTTATCTCCAAAGTACTAAGGTCTCTCAACTCACATAATCCCCTTGGATGTCTACCATACACAACCTCAAAGGGACTTCTACTAGTGGTCCTATTCACACTTTCATTATATGCATACTCTGCTTGAGGAATGATTAGGTCCCATGTCTGACCATATTCCTTAGTTAGACACCTCAAAAAATTGCCTAACACCTTGTTGATGACTTCAGTTTGACCATCTTGTAATGTCGTAAATTGTACGCACTTGCTAAAGCAGTACAATTTCACACCTAGTTTAGCACCCGCCTTGGCGCATCTTGCATTTTGCATTGCATTTCCCCTTTAGCACTTAATTAATCAAATTAATTAGGTCTAAGGTTCTATTTCATCATCTTCCACATCATAAAGTCAGGCCCTTTCATTAAAGTGTGCCCCTTTCATTTTATTCCTCCAATACATTATTTAATCAAAAACCCTAATTAGGTCCTATTTTGAACTGGCTTGATTTTGGGGGTCAAAACATCTTGAAATCACTTGTAACTTCGGGATTCTCTCTAAAATCATCATATCCGACGGCCCTAAAAATTTGGTGAAAAGTTGTCAGGACCATGGCGCTCGGAGTGCACACAGTCCTGGACATTTTTACCAAAATTTTAGGAGCGCGATCCAATCATAAAATAAAGCTTAACCCCAAGAAATTGGCGGGAGATTCAATCTCTAAGTCGGCCAAAAGTTGAAATTAAGACCTAGGGTTTCATATATAAGGGCTCTCTTTCTTCATTTGAAAGGATCCGAATTTTGGTTTAAGGGACCTTCTATGCAACTAAAGAGTAGATCTTTGAAGACTTCAACAACATTCAACATCCATCCATCAAGCATTCATCAATTTCATTCATCCATTTAGGGCTTTGAAGGCATTGAAGAGCAATAAGGGATCACCGACTGAAGATTGGCTTGTACCCCTCCCTTGGGGTTGGGTATGATTTCATGTTGTTTTCATGTCTTTGCATAAGCCTCATTATATCACTTGTACTCATGCTTTAGATCTCTTTACATCTTGATTTGGAGCATTTACATTATCATTTACAAGCAATTAGGGTTTACTTTCTAGGTTGCTCTAGTTTGCTTACTTGCATTTTTGGATCTTGAACACACACAAGGTCTGCACACACATTACTTTTACAATACAACTTGGCTATTCATGGAGGTGGAAATCACCAAAGCGGGGGTTTGACTAAGGCAAAACCCTATATAGCCGCCCACCATACCTTTTCAGATATAAGTGCAGGTTTCGGGATTCAGACGACGCCACAAGTTGCAGATCCGACGGAAGCAGACAGAGACTGCACTTCACACCAAATTTCAGAGCAAAAGACTAGGATAGGGGCGCTAGGAGCACTGGTCCTTGGGACAAGGGCGCTGGGCGCCCTGGTCCTTCTATCAGACAACATTTCCGACAGTTTTCCAGGTTGCAAAATAGCAGTTTCAGGTGCAGTTTCAGGAGCAGAATCAGGACAATGGCACCCGTGCCCCTGTCCCGAACATTTTCACTCAGATTTTAACTCCGGGTACGCATCTGCATTCTTGTCTTGTCCTTGTGTTTATAGCTTTCCATTGTTTAACTTCAATTCTGCAATCTTGTTATTAGTTCATACTTGTACTTTGAGGTTAGGAATTGAACTTGCATCATTTTATCTTTCAATTACAACAAAGGAATAGAAACCCTAATAGGTAGCCCGTGGCTCTCTCTTTCACAAAAAGAAGTAGCCAATTGTGTGATACCTCTAGGCTCTTTCGTATTCCGCAATGTGTGTCAAAAGGTAGGATTAGGACATGTTAACCTAGTCTCGCTTTTTCCCCTACACATTTTGGTGAACCTGACGTGAATCTTATTATTGATTTTTCTTGCATTGCATTTGTTAGATCTAGATCTAGATTTAGTGTGTTTCATTTAAGTTTCATTTTCATAAAAAAAAAAAAAGGAAAAAAGAGAAGAAAAAAAAAGAAAAAAAGAGAGTGTGTTTCTTTGTTTCTTTGCATTGTGTGTTTAAGTTTTATGCAATCTTTATTTCAAAATGTCAGATTTTTATTTGCAAGATGTTCATATTTATGATGATGTATGCAATTATGTCGATTATGAGTATAGCCAAGATGAATTAGATGAAGCTTTAGATGAGTTTTTGAATCCTAAAGATGCCAAACCTTCATTTTACCAAAGACTCATAAACCTTGTTACTATGCCATTTCGTTGTGATGAGAAAGATAAGTTGAATGGTTCCTCTCAAGGGTACATTCCTATCAACTCTTCCACTGAATCTAGTAACATGGTTGTTTTCAATGATCCCCTCTATGAGGAGATGTCTCATTTTGAATCAAAAGATAAACCTTTTAATCGATATGATCATGCTTTGTTGGATGATGCTCTTGATGACTTTGTGGCTTTATCGAAATCTTTAAACGAGAACAAAACTTCTAAATTAGTTAACATGATAAACCTAAAAGAGCATAATAAGCCTCTCTTTGAAGTCCAAGGTTCTTATCCTTCTCCCACTTTTCAAGTTCCTAAATCACCTCCCCTTACTGTCCAAGGAGGGTATGGTCATGATTCCTTTCTTACTCCGAATAAACCTATCATCACTATGCAAGGAAGAAAACCTATGAGTCCTTATAGTTATGCCAAGAAATTAACTAGAGAGAGTTATCATGCGATTGCTCATACTTATCATACTAGAAATAATAGGTAGCCTAATCCTCCTCCTGTTACTCCAGTTTCTCTTCCTAATCCTCATCCAATTCTTCCGCAAGCTCCACGTATTTCACAAGTTCTTAGTAAGGAATATGATCTCATAGAACAACTTAAAGCTACCCCTGCTAAGATATCCCTTTGGGATTTGATTCAAACTTCTTCCGCTCATCACGGGATGTTAAAAGATGCCTTGAAAGATTTGAATGTTCCTCCACCAAATACATCTAGTAATATAGTGTCTTTGGTTAACTCTGTGATGAATCCTAAAGCTCAAATTGTGTTTACTCAAGACGAGTTGCCTACTAGTGAAATTCAACATCAATATGATCCCTTGATGATTGTGGTTATCATAAATGACATTGCTATAAGACGAACACTGGTAGATAATGGCTCTGGCCTTAATGTGTGTAGCATTAATCTATTGCATAAGATGAATGTGGATACATCCCTTATTGAGCCTGACTCTCGTCCCATTCGAGGCTTTGACAATGTGGCTAAGTCTTCATTAGGTATTATCACCTTACCCCTCACAGTGGGGCCTATTACTTTGCCTACTCCTATCCATGTTATGTTGGGAAATCTAACATACAACTTGTTATTAGGGAGACCTTGGATTCACAGTATGCAAGCTATCCCCTCTACATTGCATAGACAAGTTAAATTTATTTATAACAATAAGACATATACCTTGATAGGTGATACTAATTTCCAAACTTGTTTACAAGCATCTACTTCCAAAGGGGGTTCTTCTAAGCCTTCCTCGTCTAGTGATGACTCTTTAAACAAGATACCTATGGATGAATCCTCACTCTCTGATGATCAAAATTCTTTGGATGAGTCTAAAGCTCCGGAAGAAGATCCTTCTCGACTTGAATCTACACATGAGAAGGCTTTTGATCCTGAGAAGGTTCTCATAGAAGACGATTGGGGATCTCTTGATTTTAATCCCACCTTTGTAGGTGAATATAAGGTTCCTCCTAGAGAGCTTAAAGTTGAAAAGAAGGAAGAGGCTAAAAATAAATCAATCTTACTTGAACCTATGAGCAATAATTTTGTGGCTGCTTCTCAAACTTCTTCTCCTCACACCTCTAATTCTGAAGGATTTGATTCTTTGTCTTATGAAAAACCACCTTCTCTTTCTGAAATGGCTGATTGTTATGGTCGTGGTTTTCATATTCTAGCTAAGCATGGGTATCATGGAAATGGTTGTGGCGCTCACAAACAAGGGATAAAGGTTCCTCTAGAGAATAATCTTTATGATGTGACCTTTGGACTTGGTTATAATCCCTGTAAACGTACTAAAGCTTCTAAGAGACTATGTATTAGTGTTAATGTCATTTCTATATCTCTACCAATGAGACACCCTGAGTATATTGATGGGGATCCTTCATGTGCTTGTGCTTTGGATGTCTTTCCTACCGATGATGCTTTAGCTGAGTTTTTAGGAGCATATGATACTCTTCCTCGTTATCGTCACAATAGGGGATTTCCTTATTGTTTGAACATTGAAGCTTATTTTGGAAAAGAGATTGATAATGATGAGATTGTGAAAGAATTCCCTCAGTTAAAGGATACTCCTCAACAAAGTAATCTTCTTATAAGTGACACCATTGATGTTAAGATGGATCCTTGCAATGAAGAAAAAGCTATTAGAATTGGAAAATGTTTGGATGAAGAAGAACAAAAACAATATGCAGATTTATTGCGTGAATTCCCTGAGATCTTTTCTTGGACATATTCTGACATGCCTGGTATAGATCCTAAGATTGTTACTCATAATATTGTCTTAGTTCCAGATGCTAAGCTTGTGAAACAAAATATTTGAAAAATGAATCTTAAGGTAGCTTTGCTTGTTAAGGCTGAGATTGAAAAATTATTGGAGGCTGGATTTATCCGCCCTATTGATTACTCCCCGTGGATTTCAAATATTGTCGCTGTGGCTAAATCAGATAATAAAATAAGAATGTGTACCGACTTTCGAGATTTAAATAAGGCTTCTTTGAAAGATGATTTCCCTCTCCCAAACATCGACTTGATAGTTGATTCTACAGCAGGACATGCTTTGTTATCTTTCATGGACGGTTTTTCAGGATACAATCAAATCTTTATTAATCCTCAAGATCAATTCAAAACTACTTTCACCACTCCTTGGGGTACATTCTATTGGGTGATGATGCCTTTTGGGCTTAAAAACACCAGCGCAACTTATCAACGAGCGATGACCCTTATTTTTCATGATTATATGCACAAGATTTTAGAAGATTATGTTGATGACATTTTAGCCAAATCCATTCTCCGTATAGATCATATTAAGATCCTTCGTTAAATCTTTGAAAGAATTCATAAATATCACATGTGCTTGAATCCCCGAAAATGTGTTTTTGGTGTGGATAGTGGAAAACTATTAGGATTCATAGTTTCGCATCATGGGATTGAGGTGGACACTAAGAAAATAGATGCTATTGTCAACATGCCACCTCCTAGAAATGTGTCTCAACTCAAAAGCTTACAAGGAAGATTCAAGCTATTCGTAGGTTTGTATCTCAACTTGCGGATCGTACTTTTCCTTTTACTCAACTTCTCAAAAAGAATATCACTTTTCAATGGAACGAAGATTGTCAGCAAGCATTTGAAGATTTAAAAGTATATTTGGCTAATCCTCCTATTCTTCAACCCACCGAACCTTCTAAGCCCTTTCTTCTTTATATAGCTACTTCCTCTCATGCTCTCGCAGCATTATTGGCACAACATGATAAAGATGGTAAAGAGTGTCCGGTTTATTATATAAGTCGAACTTTACTCGATTATGAGACCTGATATTCTGCAATAGAAAGACAATGCTTGGCCTTGGTGTTTGCGACTCAGAAATTGAGACATTATCTTTTAAATTCAGAAGTTCACGTCATGGTAAAGTTTGATCCTTTGAAGCATCTTTTCTCTAAAACTGATTTATCAGGGCGCCTAGCTAAGTGGGTTATGATGTTAACTGAATTTGACCTTAAATTTGTTTCACAAAGAGCAATTAAAGGGCAAGCGTTGACCGATCACTTAGTCGAGGCACCTTTCACCTTTCTCCTTCCCTAACCCTGAGTCTTTTCCTGATGACTTCATTCTTTGTACAGAGAAAGATGAAATTTGGGAGTTGTATTTTGATGGCTCTAAGTGTTGTACGGGATCGGGGGCAGGTGTTGTTCTGATTTCTCCTACAAAAAAATCCATTCCCTTATCTTATCGTCTCAATTTCCTATGCACCAATAACATTGCTGAGTATGAGGCTCTTATAGCAGGAATAAAGGCAGCCTTGGCTTTGAATGTAAAGCACATACATATCTATGGAGATTCTCAATTGATTATAAGACAAGTAATAGGATTGTATCAAGCAAAATAAGACAAATTATCACAATATAAAGACCTTGCTATCTCTTTGTTACAAAAATTCAATTCTTATACCATGGAACCTGTTCCTCGAAAAGATAATCGACATGCGGACGCAATGGCATGTGTGGCTTCTCTTGTATCTTTAGAGGACCCTGTGGTTGATCTTAAATTTGTTATTCACAACCTTATTTCTCCAGCTATTGAAGATAATGCTAGCTTGGTGACATGTTGTGACTTTATAGACTCAGATGAATGGTATTCGCATATCGTAAGATACTTGACTGATGGTACCTTTCCTGATTCTGCCAATAGGAACACTAGGGCTAGAATTTGCAAGCTGTCCACTAGATATATCATTCTTTCTAATGTTCTTTACCGAAGGGGTTATAACGGTCTTCTCCTTCGTTGTCTTAACAAATCGGAAACCCCTATTGCCCTTGAAGAAGCACATTCAGGTGCCTGTGGAGGAAATTTTGGAGGCAAATCCTTGGTTCAAAGGTTGCTTCGTATTGGATATTATTGGCAAACTATGCAGCAGGATTCTTTTTCATTTGTTAAGAAATGTCATCAATGTCAACAACATAATAATCTGATTCATGCTCCTGCCCAAGAACTTCGTTCTCATGTAGCTTCTTGGCCTTTCTCTGCATGGGGGTTGGATCTCATCGGTAAAATCTCTCCTCCTTCATCTCAAGGACACACTTTCATTATAACCACAACAGATTACTTTACAAAGTGGGTAGAAGCTGTTCCCCTTCGCTCTACTACTGCTGAAGTGATTTGTCGATTTCTTTTAGAAAACATTATTTCTTGATTCGGGATACCTTCCACTATAATTTCAGATAATGGGACATCATTTAAGAACAAAGACGTGAAGAAATTCCTCGAGAAATATCATATCAAACATCGATTTTCTACACCATACTGTCCTCAATCAAATGGTCAAGCCGAATCATCCAATAAAATAATTGAATAAGCATGGTAAGGATTGGAATACTTAGCTAATTTATGCTCTTTGGGCCTACCGAACGAGTGTATGAATTGCTACAGGAACCACCCCTTATAATCTTGTTTATGGTGCTGATGCTAGTATGCCTTTAGAATTAGAGATTCCATCACTTAGATTTTCTCTCAAAGGTATAGTAGATGATGACTCTTATAGAGAACAAAGACTTCAACAGCTTGAGATGCTTGATGAACAGCGTATAAATGCTCTTGAGCATTTTCAAGCGTATCACAAAACTCTACAACGAAGCTATAATGATAAGGTTATTCAACGTTCTTTCTCAGTAGGTGACTTAGTTCTCTATGAGAATCAACGCAATGTGAATGCCTTACCTGAAGAAAAGGGAAAATTTAGTCCTAATTGGCTTGGACCATATATTGTTATTGAAGATTATGGATCAGGTGCTTATAAAATAGCGGGTGTAGAAGGTACGCCTCTTAAAGAACCTATAAATGCTATGCATTTGCGTAGATACTTTGCTTAATTCCTCATTCCTTATCTTTTAGTTCATCTATCTTCTTTTCACTTCTTCAAAATTGGATAATATGTTAGCATATCTTTGTTAAAGCAAATAGAATTAAATGATGTTTTGTTTAATCTATATTGCTTTGTTCCTGACAAGCGTGTTTCTTTACTCTATAGTTTGTCTTGAATTTATCCATGTAAATTGCAAAAGATTTACATTTCCATTATGCTGGCATATTATACAATATCTTTATGTGTTAAGTAGAATTGTATCATGTTGTGTTTAAGTTTAAATTAAATCACATTAGTTATATGATTCTTAGGCGTAACACATATTAATTAAGTCACACATGTATCAATTTAATCATGGAGCATTGAGAAATCAATCACATGGAAATTAAATTCGGAACATACATGTACATCTACCAAATGTCTTAACTTTAATCAAAATACACATTGTTTTAGGCATTAAAGATAACACGTTTGAGACAAAGAAACATGTATATATATATATATGTGCGTCAATATACAAAAGTAGGTCATTATACATCCAAAATGCGACCTATCCTACATCATGAGATCATCTCCTATCCCTAGGACTAGTGGCTGGAGAGTGACGACTAGACGCTCCCTCTTGCTCCGGCCGTGAAGGTGGACCCATGGGTGTATAGCGTGATATAGATCATGAATGACTCTGAGAGGAACTCCTACGATCCCTATCCATAAGGATTGCTTGATACGAGGTAGCCTCGTCCTGAGCTGCTGCTAGATCACGCTGTGCCCGCTGAAGGTCCTCTGATAGAAGTCTCTCTCTCTCCCTCCATATTTCCACCTGTACTCAAAATGGGGAAAACAAGTCATCATGCCGACCCGCGTTCCCTTGAGGTCTATAAGCAACCTGTGAGGAACTAGGGATCTGTGCTGTCATGCAAATATCTGTCACTGCTTGCTGGATCAGGGAACGCCACTCCTGCATATTAGCTGCAGCAGTAGAATAGATTTTGTATTAGTACCATTCTATGTCATCAAAACATTAATCAATCAATATAAACCTACTATACCTGGATCTCCCTCGCCCCAGTAGGGATCGTGATATGGTAGCATCTGTGACTGGGAACTACTAGGCTCCCCACGCTCGAATGATCTATGCACGATGGGTACAGGTCTCCGTATCGCCTCATGTTCCCCCTTTTGGGGAATGAGAGGAGGATCCAAGGCTATGGTATCATCTCCTGAATGGTGGGGAGCTGCATCTGACTCCTCCTCATCATCTCTATCCTCCTCGTCCTCATCATCCTCATCCTCGTCCGCATCCTCGTTCTCCTCATCATCATCTCTATCTATGTCATCCTCCTCTCCTTATTCCTCCTCCTCGGCACTAGGCTAATCTCCTATGGGTGGATCAGGATCTCCTGCCTCCTCACGACCCTCCCCCTCCTCTGGCTCCTCCGATCTGGATCCCTGATGCTCATCTCGGTCTCCATGTCTCCATGGACCTGGATGGCCTATCGGGTGAACTGGTGGAAAGATAGGCCCTGGGTATGTCCTCACAAACCATGAGAGATACCTGCGCTGTGCTCTGGGATTTGCAGCATAATCAGTGACCACATCCTGATCGGACCCCTCTATATCTATGATCTTGATATCATCTATCGTAGGTCTCGCTACTGCTCTGGGTCTGGGAAGGACTCGTGAGTGTCGAGTGTAGATGGGTACATCGGCTGGAACACACTGCTCTAGCCCAAACTACCTCCGTACTCGGTCAAAGTAGAATGGGACTATGATATGTGGATATCGTCCTCTCAGTAGGCAGTTCCTCTGTAAGCATGCTAGCTGCCTCTCCATTCCATCCTATATGTGCATCCGCAGATATGGTCTCCATACTGTCACCTCAGCTGTCAACCTATCGAATGTCACTCTCCAATATAGTAGATCCCCAAATCTCCACTCGCTGGTAAGTGGATAAGCAAACACCCTAGGTCACTCGCTAGCCGCAGTCATCGGATAGCCGATAGGCCTAGTGCATGTAAAATGCTCAAATATCCACACTTGCAGAAGTGTGCATGTCATCAAGCTACAACCCTGTCCAAAAACATACTCCTCGAGGTCATGATAGAGATGTGCAAGCATACTCCGACCCCAGGCATATACTCTCCTATGTCTCTCCATAGCCCTGATGCACCATGTGAGACCCCCATGCATGTGCGTACCTCGCCCATTAGGGCAAACAGCTAGTGCAATGATGGCAATCATAAGATGTCTCATGAGGGGCACCTCTCCGGTAGGATGTAAGAGCCAACTGACCATGATGCGACCTATCATCTCACTCGGCATGACTCTCCCTATGTAGTATACCTGCTCCCTTTGATGGTCCTCCGCTGATCGATCGATCACGTATGTCACGGTAGCTCCTTTGATCGGTAGGCGAAGTATGTGATACACATCCTCAAGTGTCACTATCATCTCCCCTACTGGAAGCTAGAATATACACATGTCAGGATCCCATCGCTCCATAAGTGCCATCAGCATCGCAGGATGGAATCGAATGGCCGGCATAAGAATCATATACCACAAACCTACTATAGATAATGTATCTCTCTTTTCCTAAGTCAGCTGGGGAATCTGATCTCGCAAGCTGCGAAGAATCTGCCCCGCCGTGTGCTCTCTCATGTATGGCAGACCCTGCAATACAAAAACATCAGTGTAATAAGTACTCAATCATCAAAATCATCTATGCCAAAAAACAAAAACTGTCGAACATCGAAAGCTAACCCTTGCCAAGTCCTGATTGGGACCATGGCGCCTTGAGGGGACCATGGCGCCCTAAGAGGACCATGGTGCCCTTCAAGGACCATGGTGCCCCACAGGGACCATGGTGCCCTGAAAGGACCATGGCGCCCTTCAGGGACCATGGCGCCCTGATAGGACCATGGTGCCCTGGGTGGGACCCAGGGTTAGATTCCCGGGCCTGCATTTGATCAGAGAAAATCAGAGTCAACAGAAATGCAGAAAGTCAAAGTCAAAGTTCAGTCAACTCACCTCGTCCAGTGGCTCGTCGTCGATCACCGCTTGTCACATGATCTCAATCCTCGTGGGACGCTCTGGTCGTCGTGAAGGCATGATGATGGCTATGTGGGCTCCGCTGCAATGAACAATACTCAGAAATCAACAAAGTGACAAATGCAATAGTCACTTTCAAGGTATATACTTTCATTCCTTTACCTTTACTTTCAAAACCCTAATTCTCCTCTATCACTCATTTCATCATAACTTGAGTTTGGGAGATGCGATTTTCGAACCATTTGTTGTGTAGGAATCGTATTTTCATTCCCTTACTCCCTTGATGTTCCAAAATGTGCTCTGATGAAGCCTCTTTAGTGAACATCTATCATCAATAACCTCTCACATAATTTGTCATAAGTAAACATGCTACCCTGTTTCACCTCCCTAATAAGCAAGCCGAAATAGGGGGGGGCATATAGCTACTCGCAAATTTCATCACTTTCCTTAGCAAGCATTAGGTGATTTTGTGATCTAACGTGTGTTTTGTAGGGTGCGGTTCCTAACTGTGTACTGCAGATACCGCTTGGGGCTTCGTTCGACGGACTTATGGATATATCCTTTTTCAAATAATGTTTACTTTCTTGCACTTTAGCTTGCATATGCACGTAGTACTCATATGACCGCTAAAGTGGGGGCTAAATGTAACGTCGTAAATTGTACGCACTTGCTAAAGCAGTACAATTTCACACCTAGTTTAGCACCCACCTTGGCGCATCTTGCATTTTGCATTGCATTTCCCCTTTAGCACTTAATTAATCAAATTAATTAGGTCTAAGGTTCTATTTCATCATCTTCCACATCATAAAGTCAGGCCCTTTCATTAAAGTGTGCCCCTTTCATTTTATTCCTCCAATACATTATTTAATCAAAAACCCTAATTAGGTCCTATTTTGAACTTGGGGGCTTGATTTCGAGGGTCAAAACATCTTGAAATCACCTGTAACTACGGGATTCTCTCTAAAATCATCATATCCGACGGCCCTGAAAATTTGGTGAAAAGTTGTCGGGACCATGGCGCCCGGAGTGCACACGGTCCCGGACATTTTTCTCAAAATTTTAGGAGCGCGATCCAATCATAAAATAAAGCTTAACCCCAAGAAATTGGCGGGAGATTCAATCTCTAGGTCGGCCAAAAGTTGAAATTAAGACCTAGGGTTTCATATATAAGGGCTCTCTTTCTTCATTTGAAAGGATCCGAATTTTGGTTTAAGGGACCTTCTATGCAGCTAAAGAGCAAATCTTTGAAGACTTCAACAACATTCAACATCCATCCATCAAGCATTCATCAATTTCATTCATCCATTTAGGGCTTTGAAGGCATTGAAGAGCAATAAGGGATCACCGACTGAAGATTGGCTTGTACCCCTCCCTTGGGGTTGGGTATGATTTCATGTTGTTTTCATGTCTTTGCATAAGCCTCATTATATCACTTGTACTCATGCTTTAGATCTCTTTACATCTTGATTTGGAGCATTTACATTGTCATTTACAAGCAATTAGGGTTTACTTTCTAGGTTGCTCTAGTTTGCTTACTTGCATTTTTGGATCTTGAACACACACAAGGTCTGCACACACATTACTTTTACAATACAACTTGGCTATTCGTGGAGGTGGAAATCACTGAAGCAGGGGTTTGACTAAGGCAAAACCCTATATAGCCGCCCACCATACCTTTTCAGATATAAAAGAAGGTTTCGGGATTTGGACAACGCCGCAAGTTGCAGATCCGACTGAAGCAGACAGAGACTGCACTTCACACCAAATTTCAGAGCAAAAGACTAGGATAGGGGCGCTAGGAGCACTGGTCCTTGGGACAAGGGCGCTGGGCGCCCTGGTCCTTCTATCAGACAACATTTCTGACAGTTTTCCAGGTTGCAAAATAGCAGTTTCAGGTGCAGTTTCAGGAGCAGAATCAGGACAGTGGCGCCCGCACCCCCATCCCGAACATTTTCACTCAGATTTTAACTCTGAGTACGCATCTGCATTCTTGTCTTGTCCTTGTGTTTACAGCTTTCCATTGTTTAACTTCAATTCTGCAATCTTGTTATTAGTTCATACTTGTACTTTGAGGTTAGGAATTGAACTTGCATCATTTTATCTTTCAATTACAACAAAGGAATAGAAACCCTAATAGGTAGCCCGTGGCTCTCTCTTTCACAAAAAGAAGTAGCCAATTGTGTGATACCTTTAGGCTCTTTCGTATTCCGCAATGTGTGTCAAAAGGTAGGATTAGGACATGTTAACCTAGTCTCGCTTTTTCCCCTACACACATCTGTTTGTGGATGGTAAGCCGAGGTAAATGACAAGTTAGTTCCTAGTCTCCTCCATAATGTTTGCCAAAAATGACCCATGAACTTGCTGTCCCTGTCTGAAACAATGCTTAAAGGGAGTCCATGAATCCTAACAATCTCTTTGAAGAAGAGATGTGCAACATAGCTAGCATCATGTGTAGTCTTACATGGTATGAAATGACTCATCTTGGAAAATCTATCTACTACTACATAGATGTTGTCCATACCTATTTTAGTCTTGGGAAGCCCTACTACAAAGTACATGCTTATACATTCCCAAGGTCTGTTAGGAACCGGTAATGGTTGATAAAGACTAGCATTGCTTGATCCTCCCTTTTCTCTTTGACACACTCCACATTTCTCTACATACCTCTTTACATCTCTTAGCAACTTTGGCCAATAGTAGTACCTCTGTACTAAATCCAAGGTTTTGTTGACTCTAAAGTGTGTTTTTCTTGGATGAGGTTCTCCCTCATGGATCCTCTAGGTACACACAACTGGTTACCCTTGAACAAGAGACCATTTTGGAGAGTGTAATCTGCATACTCACCATGGAAATTGTTCTCAAACTCTTTGCAAACCTTGTAAGCTAATGAGAAGTCTTCATCTCCTTCATAGAGGTCTTTGAAACCTTCTATACCTATGCTCTGCAACTGTAACTCTTTAACTGTCTAATCCTTCTTAATGCATCTGCCACCTTATTAAGTTGCCCCTTCTTATGCTTGATGGTGAAGGTGAAGGATTGGAGGTATTCCATCCATTTCAGATGTCTATTGCTGAGCTTCTCTTGAGTGTTAATGTAACTCAATGCCTGGTTGTTTGTGAACACCACAAATTATTTTGGGAGTAGGTAATGCTTCCATTTCTTTAGTGACTGCACTAATGCATACAACTCTAGGTCATAGGCTAAGTACTTCTTCTTTGCTTCATTAAGCTTCTCATTGAAAAATGTCACAGGTCTTCCCTCTTGACTCAACACACCACCTACAACAATTCCACTTGCATCACACTCCAAAGTGAATATCTTATCAAACGTAGGTAGGAGAAGGATAGGTTTTGTGGCTACTTCCTGTTTCAACAATTGAAATGCTTTGTTAACCTGCTCAGTCCATTTAAACTTAGTTTTAAGGCCTCCTTTGATGGTGTCAAGGATTGGTGCACATATGCCACTAAAGTTCCTCACAAACTTCCTATAGAATTGAGCTAATCCATGGAAACTTCTAACCTCAGTCCCTATTTTAGGTGCAGGCCAATTCAAGATTGCCTCCACTTTGCTTGGATCCATCTTCAAGGTTCCTTTAGACACCACAAATCCTAAGTAGACCAGCTCTTGCTTCAATAAGTCACACTTCTCTAGGTTGATGGATAGCTTCTCCTCATGCAACCTCTCTAAGACTAACCCCAAATGCTCAAGGTGCTCCTCTTTGGTTCTGCTATAGATGAGAATGTCATCTAGGTACACCACCACAAATCTGCCTGTGAAATCCTTCAACACTTCATTCATCAACCTCATGAAAGTTCTTGGAGCATTAGTAAGCCCAAATGGCATCACAAGCCATTCATACAATCCTTCTGTGGTTTTAAAAGCAGTTTTCCACTCATCACCCTCCTTAATTCTTATCTGGTGATAACCACTTTTAAGGTCTAGTTTGGTGAAATACATAGCACCCCCTAAACAGTCCATTAGATCCTCTATTCTAGGAATAGGAAACCTATACTTTATGGTGATCCTATTGATTTCCCTTGAGTCGGTACATAGTCTCCACTTACCCCCTTTTTTGGATGCTAGCACTACTAGAACTGCACATGGGCTGATGCTTTTCTTAACTAATCCTTGGTCCAATAACTCCTGCACTTGCCTTGCTACTTCCTTATTCTGATCAGGTGTGAGCTTATATGTTGCCTTGTTAGGTAAGGATGCACCGGGAACAAAGTCTATTTGATGGCTAATAGACCTTCTAGGTGGGAGAGTTGTAGGTGCTCCATCACTTACTATGTCCTCATATTTTTGCAACATATGTTTTACCTCCTTAGGTACCTCTGTGCGCAACTTACTCTCCTCCTCTTTAGGCTTCACAAAAATGGCACATCCCACTATCTCTTCCTCATGCAACAAGTGTAAGAACTCTTTACCAGTGTTCAACAAGACACTAGGTTCTCTTGAGCTTCCTTCATCATCCTCTGTCAAAGACTGAATCTTGAAGGTTTTGTCATCCTTCTTGAAAGAAATAGAGTTCTCTCCTCCATAATAGATCATCTTCCTATCAAATTGCCAGGGTCTTCCTAGCAATAGATGACAAGCATCCATGGGCAACACATCACAAAGGATTTTATCCTTATATCCTCCAATAGCAAACTCTACCCAAGTCTATTCATTGACAAGCACACTTTGTCCTTTATTCAACCAAGTAACCTTGTAAGGATTAGTGTGGGGTATTCTTGTGAGTTTCAACTTCCTAACTGCCTCTTCTAATATGATGTTGTCAGTTGAGCCTGAATCAACTATCACCTTGCACACTTTACCAAGAACTTTGCATCTCACCCTAAACAATGCTCTCCTATGTTTGGGTTCCTCCTTAACTGGCTGTCTGATCAAAATCCTATTGAACATTATATTCTCACCAATTTCTGATTTAATCTAGTCCACATCTGGTGCTTTGTTGCTTAATGAGTCTTCATGAGCATAAGCAACCCTCTTTCCACTATTTGATGAGGTAGGCTTGTCAGGACATCTATAAGCCAGGTGTCCTAATTGTCCACAGTTGTAACATTTCATAGTTGCAAAGTAGGAACTACCTCTACTAGTACCTCTACCCCTATTTGAACCACCTTGTGCACCTCTTCCTCTAGATTGGCCTCCTCTGGGATTGGTTTCACTGCCATGCTTAGTTAACTTGGTTTGTCCTTGGTTCCTTTGCTCATTTGCCTTGCTTTGGTAACCACCTCCGTGATTAACTTGATCTCTACCTCTGTCTCTACCCTTGTTATTGGAGTCTCCTTTCCTTTTGTTCCTCTCTTCTACCTTGACAACAAGCTGATGACACTTTTGAACAGTAGTTGGAGTCCATAGGCTTATTTCCTCTTGAATGTTCCACTTTAGGCCGCTTAGATACCTAGCCACCTTAATAGATTCATCTTCTTGGACTTTGGATCTAAGACATAGCTTTTGAAATTCTTTGGTGTAGGAGGTCACATCAAGATCCTTTTGCTTCAATCCTTGTCTCTTCTTATGAAGTTGGACTTCATAATCCTCTGGTAAGTAGTTCTCCTTAACCTTACTCACCATAGCTTTCCAATTTGCAATAGGTAGCTTTCCCATACTAACTCTTTCTTCTTGCAGGTACTTCCACCATGTCAAAGCTGCTCCCCTTAATCTTGATTTGGAAACTTTAACCTTTTGAGCCTCTATCACTCCCTCACACTCAAAGTGGTTTTCCATTCCCTCAACCCATTCCATAACAATGTCTATGTCCATTCTTCCACTAAAATGTGGCAATCCTTCAAAAGCTTTGGTGTTCAAAGCCTTAATAGCCTTCACAAAAGGTTCTTCATTGAACAAGGGATCTGGTTCAGGGATAATGTCATCTATGTCTATAGTCTTCTTTCTTTTACCCTTGGTGTCTTCATCCCAAGGTCCTTGTGTCCTCTGATCCACCACTTCCTGTAGTTTATCCCTTATCTCAATCATAGCTTCTTCAAGGAGTCTATTCTTCTCCTTCTATTCTTCCACCTCTCTAGCTAGCTCTGCATTAGTGACCATTCTACTCTCCCCTACTGATTCACTAGTATATAGAGACATACACAGTCCAACAAGTCTTTTACTTTTCTTTGATACCAATCTGATGGGTTGGTGCTTGGGATAAACTAGCCTAGTCTATGCTCTTGGATCCTTTCCTTGGATCACCTGGTGTTCTCCTCACACCCTAGGGTCTCTAGGAATTCCTTTTCTTGAGGAATCCCTTGACCTTGCCTAATCCACCCACCAATGAGTTGCTATGTTGCTCCTAAGGTCTCACCTACTCATGAGACTCAAAACCCCTTACTATGGCTAATAAGGGCTAGGCTTGTTCCACACCTTCCAAGGTATTAGAAAGGTTATAATAGGTCTATTTCATGGTCTTTCCACCCATTCATGTGCTCCCAAGAGGTTTCAAGCCTTCAACCCCTTACCGATTTCACTATTTTGTGTTTTTCCTACAAAATAGGGCTACAAAGATTAGGACCAATTAGGCTTCCTAACCGTCTTTTAGGGCTCCCTCTCACAAATGATGCACAAACAGCCCAAACTCCCAAAATGGACTA
This sequence comes from Cryptomeria japonica, assembly GCF_030272615.1. Classification (NCBI taxonomy): domain Eukaryota; kingdom Viridiplantae; phylum Streptophyta; class Pinopsida; order Cupressales; family Cupressaceae; genus Cryptomeria; species Cryptomeria japonica. The sequence goes on from NC_081411.1 coordinate 405,441,173, forward strand.
CCATTAATTTGGAAATTACTAAAGGATTTCTCTATTTTTGGGCCTCCAAGTGGCCGTACAATGCCTTGGGCGAATTTTGAGGTTTTTAAGGGTTTTGTGAGGGTTTTTAGGGTCTGCCTGGGTCACAGTGAATGTTTTGTGTTTTAGCCACCTTGTCTGGATTGGTGGTGACTTCTCCTTCACATCGGTGGTGCTTCACACACTCCTTTATACCTCCTCCAAAGGGTGCACTCTCCTCTGACCAACCTTGCTCTCCAAGACCTCTACAACAACAACCATTCCTAACCGGGCACTGTCCAGTCTCGCTTAGGAATGGGTCTCCAATTGGCTTCCTTGCATTTTCAAGGGCCCTGCTTGCATGGGAATATAGTAAATGGTCTTGACTTCCATTCCCCATTGTTTCATTGTGTTTCCACAATGGGGAATGGAGTTAAGACTTCATTTACTCAAACTGGTCCAAAACTGGACAGTGAGATTGCAACTTACAAATTATTTACAAACACACTCAACCGGTAAATAGAAAGCTAATCTAATCACTCACAATGAAGATATATACACCAAAGAAGATATTTCACATAGGTTTTCTCACAAATCAATCCATTGGTTTGTTCGGTAACTTCATTCAAACTGACTGGTAACCAACAAATAGTCACAGTCAAGCTCTTCTTGCTTGGGCCGTACAATCTCTGACATCCAACCCATTCATTTAGGGTTTGTAATTACTTATACCACCTTTGCCTCAGTCGGTGTGCCAAAATTAGGGCTCTCCACACTACATTAAGGATTATGACCTTATGGTGGAAAAGTTACTTGACAACTTTTAAAAGTTGCCATGCAACTTTTGCAACTTTTGAGCAACTTTCTCAATGTTGCTTCTCTTGACTCCTAGACCTATTTTGGGCTATCCCAAGGACATCAACATGCCAATAAGGCCTAACACACATCCAAGGCACACTCAACCTCTCCTACACCAGACATCACAACAAAATCACTAAGGACCTACAACTAGGACCTATGAGCACATGGCTCATTATTCTATGTACAATGGCTTCATAAGAAGCATAACACCAACAAAACAAGAAGGAGGGAGAGCTTGAAAGGGTGCTCCTACACCACCACACCTCCTAAATATTTATCCAATACCATGTTGTCTAGAGAGATGAGTGGAATTTTTTTAAGATAAGATAAGTTTCATTTCGAAAGGAAATTCCTAGTAAGCTTCTCAATTTTCATTACAACAAAATTGGGGGCTTTTAGGAAAATAATAAAATAATTAGGTATTGCTGCTAGGATTGACTTTATGAGAAGTATACTCCCAGAAAGAGGAAACCACCTTGCTTTCCAAGCAGTCATTTTTTATTTGATTCTTTCAATGACTGTATTCCAGTATGCTTCTTTATTTGTCCCCATGAAAAAAGGAATGCCTAAATAAGTTCCTAGGAGTTCATCTAGTTGGAAACAAAAATTTTGCATCATTCTTCTTTTTGCCAATTGTCTTGTTTTTAAAACATAGATTTTGGATTTGTGTTCATAATCCTTTGTCTCGATACAACATTATACACACCCAACACCTTTTTGATTTCTTTAGCCTCTTTTATGATTGATTTGCCATATATCAATGTGTCATCAACAAATAAGGTGTGTGTGACTGAGATGCTTGTATTTGGAATATAAATGCCTTGCCACAATCTAACTTCAGTTTTGTGCTTTATGCTTCTACTGAGGCCTTCAGCCATGATGATAAATACAACTAGAGAAAGTGGATCACCTTGTCTTAGTCCTTGTGTAGCATTAAAGAATCCCAAGGGTGTATCATTAGTGATGACTAAGAAACATGAACCTGATAAGCATGACTAAATCCATTTGCAACACTTCTTTGAGAATCCAATTTTTCTTAATACCTTAAGGAGGAACGCCCAATTCACCTTGTCATACGCTTTCATCATATCTAATTTGACAATGAATGGAGAGAGTTTGAATTTGTGGATAGAATGTAGAACTTCATGTGCTACTAAAGCCCCTTCCACTGTTTCTCAGCCTGGAACAAATCCACCTTGCCGTGGAGAATTATTTTTTGAAATTAGAGATTGAAGCTTGAGGTAGATTGCATTGGTGATAATCTTGTAATTTGAATTACATAGTGAGATGGGCCTGAAATCTGCAAATGTTTTTGGTTCCTTTGTTTTTGGCAATACTACAATGTTAGTCACATTGAATGATTACAAGTTTGATCCACTCCTCCTTGATTCTTTCAATACTTGTAACAAATCAAAACCAATGACGTCCCAATTATTTTGAAAGAAGAGAGTTGTTAATCCATCTGGACCTGAGGCTTTGTCTAGTGCCATGGAGAACACTACTATGTGAACTTCTTCTAGAGTAAAGGGACTCATTAAGGTGTCATATTCTTGTTGGTTTATAATTGTTGGTCGACCTCCTAGAAGTTCTTGCTCTTGCTACAGATATTGAACATTATTTATATTAGCGGGTCCAAAAGATTTGTGAAGAATTGAATGCCTTCTTCTTGGATTGTTGATGCATTTGTCAAAGGCTCACCTATGGTAGCATTTTGAATAGAAAAAATGGTTTGTGCTGCTATTTTTCTCTTGGTTGAAGCATGAAAAAACTTTGTGTTCTAATCCCCTTCTTTTAACCAAAGTTCTCTTGATTTTTGCCTCCAGTAAGCTTCCACCCTTTTTCTTAACTCCACCCATGATTCTTGGAGCTGTTTCTATTTATAGTGAGTATTTATGTCTAGGCCATGTTGGATAATATGCTCATGAACCTTTCATAACTCTTTAGCCACTTGTTCTTTCTGAATAAATATATTTTTGAATACATGTACACTCCAATTTTTAATATGGGACTTCACATGTTGTAACTTCTTTTGGATTTGGTACATTTTAGTTCCTTTATGAAAAGGGGCACTTACCCACCATTGTCGTAATAAAGGAAGAAAGTGAGGATGTCTAAACCACATCCTTTCAAATTTGAATGATGTCTTGTGCAAGAATACAATGTTACCTTTTGTTATATGCAATGTGATTGCATAATGATCAGAATAAATTAGTGGTAAAATTTCAGTCTGGATAGCAAATTTGTCTATAGCCTAGGTGTTTGTAACTAGAAATCTGTCAAGTCTCTCAGCTATCTGCAAAAATATTTTCTTCTATTGGTCCATGTGAAAATATTTGATTGGAAAGGAATGTCTTGTAGGTCATTGTACATTATGAAAAGTTTGAAGTCCACAATTGTTTTCTGTGGAGGGAGTATACCACCTTTTTTTTTCTTGTGTGGATACAATAGCATTAAAATCTTCACCCAAAATTATTTTAAGATCTGCCTCTTGTTGAATATATGCAGTGTGGAGGTTGCGTATCATGTTGCTTTCTTCAGGGCACATTTACTGCGGGACTTTTGCATTTATTATGGCTTCGACCCATTTTAGCCCAGCAGTTGATGCTAGTGTTGGAGTTGCTGCGATGGACCCTCATGGTGCCTCAGAACAAGCACCCTCATAAATTTGTTCCAAAAGTGTTTCATGAGGTATGTCCTCGCCTAATATTGTACTTCCTGTTCAAGATTTTTATAATGCTTGTGAGTGGCTTGAAAAATGTACTTTGATAGGATATTTTGTGGGTAGGATCCCTCCTAAAAGCATGTTTCGTGATTGGGTCACCAAAGCCTGGTCTCCTCATGGAGTCCGGTTTGATGGCGTCCAAAGTCTCACAAAGGGTTTCTTTTTTTTCTCTTTTCAAACCCTTCCCACGTTGATGCTATCCTCTCCCATGAGCCATGGACTGTTTGGTCTTCCCTCCTGGTTTTTCAGTGTTAGTCTCGCAACTTTTCTGTCTCAAATGAAAAAAATTACGAGTAGCAGTCTCGGTTGATTTCCTTGGTCTTCCTTTGCCTTGTTGGCCTTTCATGCAAACCATTGCTCAGTCTGTTGGAAAAGTTATTTGCCTTGAGCCAGACCATTTTTTTAATGCTCGCCCTCAAAAGAGGGTTTGTGTTGAGGTCGACCTTTCACGCAACCTGAAAGAAACTTTTGATATCCAAGTTGGAGCTAGGCAATACCTTCACCCAGAAAGTGCTTTATTTTAACCTACCCAACACTTGTTATCGGTGCCAGTCAGTGGAACACGAGATCAGGGTTTGTCCCTTGCCTACTTTGAAAATAAAACCCGCTGTTAAGGATTCCAACTCTCGACCTGTGGAGGGATCTAAGAAGGATGAATGGACCACTGTAGTTCGTAAAGGTAAAAACTCTACAGCTTTGGCCCAAAATACTCCCGTTGGTTCCAATTCCCAGTCGATGGTAGAACCTCCTACATAGACACTGTCTTCCCAGGCAGTTTTTACTTCGGTTTCAAACCCTGACTAGCAAGGGAAGGACTCTTCTGAGGGTGTCGCTCGACCACCTTGGGTGCACACTCCTCAGGCCATGTCTGTGATTTCTGTTCCACACTCTCTACGTCGCTCTTGCAGCCTTTTTGGCCGTGTTGAGATTGTAGATGGTGGTTAAAAAAAAAAGCGAGTTCTTTCTACTGGGGACTCAAATTTTTTGCACAATAGATTTTCCTCTCTTGGGGACGAGGAAGATTTTGTCATGAATTACATCTCATGGAATGTTCGAGGCCTCACAGATCTCACTAGAAAGTATTATGTTCAAGATGCTCATCAACGTGTTGTAGGCATAGATGTTCTTTGCCTCCAAGAAGTCAAAATTGCCTGTTTCATGCTCAATACTGCATGCTGTGTTATTTGGCCAGATAGCCTTGTTTTTGCCTCCTAACATGAAGCTGGTCAAGGTGGAGTTGTTACACTCATTTCACCTTGTTGGTTCTCTGTAGTTATTTCTCACAGTTTTGATGCCATGCAACGCGCCATCTGGGTTTTGCTGTCAATTGATAATTATTCCATTGGGATCATTAATATTTATGGTCCCAATTATGCGGTTGATAGATCATACCTATGGCGCTGGATTGCTGAAAATCTACCACCTGCAACTTGGGTCATGTGTGGGGATTGAAATATGGTTAAGGTGGCGACCAATAAGGATGAAATTTTGCCTTTCTGCTGGAAAGATGGTGAGCAGGAAGCCTGGTACTATATGTGTAATAAATTGGGTCTTTTTGACCCCAACACCAACCGCCGCTACCCTGGTGGGGTCTGGCACACTTTATCTAATTTCAGAGCTGGCTCTGATAGAATTCTTAAAAAGCTTGATTGTGCTATGATAATTGCGCAATCTTTTGTTTCTTTTTTTGAAGATCATGATCTTCCCGTCACTCCTCTTGTTGATGTGACATTGTCCGATCACTTCCCCATAAAGTTTAGCATTGAATGGCAACAAGCTAGGCAACGTGCTTCCAAAATTCAGTTCTACCTCAACACGTCTCTCTTGCATCATCAAACCATGATGGCCCACATTCAAAGGGTTTGGAATTTAGAGCCAAGGCCCCATCATCATATTGGTTGGATTGCATGGTGGCATGATGCTGTCACCCGCTCTGCAAGGTTTCTATGCATTTATGGTAGACAACTTGCCATGTATCGTAGGCAGTCGTATGATGTGACCACCAAAGCTCTTTGTGCTGCCACATAAGCTCTGGATTTGAATCCTTTTGATTCTAACCTGCAACTTTGTTTAGCTCAGTTCTTCACCCATCAAAAACAAGTTGTAGATAGCCACTCTACTAGAGGAAATCAAATCAAAGCCAGGCTACACTGGCTCAAGGTGGGTGATAGGGCCTCCAAGGAATTTTTCCTAGCTTTGCATGCCCATCATACTTCTGTAGGGATCAAGAAAATCAAAGAGGGGTAGAATCTTCTCACCAAGTTGCCTGATATTTTGTAAGCCTTTGTCCGTTATTATGAGAAGGTGTTCACAGTGCAGGGAGACTCGCCGGCCAGAGCCCAAGATTTGCAAGATTGCTTAGCTGTTGTTCCCAAATGGCTTTCCGAGTCTCAATAGGCCTTCTGTGATCTCTTACTGACCATTGATGATCTCAAGGAAGCTGCTTTTTCTATGGTAGATGATAAAGCCCCTGGATGTGATGGCTTCCCTTGCGAATTCTACAAAGCTCTTTGGCCTTGTGTTAGTCCTGACCTCCATAAGGTCTATCTGGAAGCTTTTCATTCCCAATCCCTCAAAAAAATGATTAACCGAGACAACATCAAATTTATCCCTAAGGTTGGGGATCCAGAGGGCATTTGCAATTGGAGGCCTATTACCTTGCTCATTGTATCATACAAGATCATTGTCAAAGCCTTGGCTTTGAAGATTCGCTATCACCTGCCTCTTGTTTTTCGTCTGGAGCAGACTAGATTTATCAAGTCCAGGTTTATTTTGGACAATATTATTGTCATTTGGGAAGGGATGGACTGAGCGAGATGCTCTAAACATCGGACAATATTCCTTAAGATTGACTTTGCTAAGGTGTATGATCGCATTGAGTGGCCTTTTATCTTGGCCAGGGAAAACTTTAAGAAACCCCCCCTTGGACAAGGTGTAAAAAGTTGGCGAAAGTTGTATAATTCCTGAGGAAAATTTTAATTTTACTGGCGAATTTTTGTGGTTTACGGAGAAAAAATAATAATCTCCATTTGCAAATTAGCCATGATCACTCAAAGTTTGTGAAAAATCAAGGCGAATTGTAAAGTTTTTAAAACCAAAAAAATATTTGCATGGGCGAATTGTAATATTTTTAAAACTAGAAAAATATTTGCATTGGCGATTTCAACCTATTTTCAAACCATTAAAAAACATATTGGCGATTTCAACCTATTTTAAAACCATAAAAATAAAATATTGGCGATTTCAAGCTATTTTCAAACCATAAAAAATATATTGGCGATTTCAAGATATTAAGTCATTAAAACACGAGGCACATAGTCGTCAACTCTCTACCCAAAAGACTGCCCATTAGAAAATCTCACGACCTAGCAACAAGCCCTTATGACTCTATCTCCAACTCGCAAGCTGAAAATGCTAAGCCTTCATAACCTCGAGATATAGCGACTGAGGGAAATTAAATTGCCACTCGCCAATTCTTGACCACAAAATGTTAAGTCCTTGTCATCGCAACGACTTGGAGATAGTGGTAACTTTAACCTTTGTCGCATACTCACCAACATTAAAACTGTTTATCTCTTAACTGCTAGGAATTCACTCACAAGCTCGCGGCTTGATCAGGTCTTCAGACATTTAACTTTGCAAGCTGGTGATAACCATCAAACTTAACCACAAACTGTCTAGTCACAGTCTCATGACCTAAAAATGCTAACATTAAACAAACATGAGAGATAGCAACAACTGTATGAAATGAGTTACTCGCTAACTCTCGTGGCTATAATGTATGACATCAAACCAACTCGAGATCTCGTGGCCAAAGCAATTTCATTAACAATCTCTAGCTCGGTAACATAAAACGCTAACACCCAAAAAGCTAGAGACCTCACGATGTAAACCCAGACCAACTTGTTGCTAGCTCGCGGCTTGATCACGTCTTCAGACATTTTACCTCGCAAGCAGGCGATAACCATAAAACTTATCCACAAACTATCTGGTCGCTAGCTCACAACCTAAAAATGCTAACATTAAACAAACATGAGAGCTAGCGACAATTGTGGTGGCAAGCTAATATGTACGAGGAATTTTTAAGGCTTGGCTGTCGACTCACTCCTGAGGGACTAGTTTGTGTTGGGAAAAATGGTGTCTCAACCTTGCATTTATGTGAGGTTACTATTTATAGTAAGTTTTCATTTGAGCACGAAATAGTGCGAAACTCTCCCTGAAGCTTCTGGTTGGCTAGATAAGCATTCCGGTAAAGTTTCGTCGCAAGGTCACAGCTAGTTTTGAAGATATTAAAGTTTTTGTCTTGGAGGGGTGCAATAAAATATTTAAACTTAATTTTGGGGACTTTAGAGGCTCCGAAACGCCCTGAAAAGTGGCCGTAACTAGCAAAGTGGGTTACGAGGTGATAGAGCACTTCACGAGCTTTTCGGCGCTTCAAACGGTTCGTGAATCGGACACCCGGTTCTCAAGTTATGGCCTCCGGAAGTTTGTACTCCTGAAATAGGAAAAATAATTTGTATTGGATACATAAATGAGCGGTAAAAGGGAGCAACACGTGTTGATGTGTGCTTTAACATGTCATAGGGCATCTAGAAGGGAGATAAAGTCGGCTACACCTTATTGGGTGGTTTTAGCCCATGGTTTTGTAATACCGTTTGATGGTTTCTTGTATTGTATCTCCTATTTATGAGGTGTGTGAGATAGAGGTTGTGTGTAAGAGTCTTATGGCTATTGAGTTGCCTCTGAATCTCTGATTAGTGGTACTCCTGCGAAGAGCTTGCTCTGCAAGTATTTTGTAATCTGTTTTTGATTGCTGAATAAAATATTGAGCTGCTTTTGGAGGGTGGGGTTTTTCTCTCGAAAGGGTTTTCCCCACGTAAATCATTGTGTTGTGGTATGAATGCTATTATATCTATTTTTATTTTCTGTAACTGTTGTAATGATCTGAAAAAGTTTTACATTACCCTCCTCTCAAGGTTAGTGTAGGAAGTTGTTTCTGCTACTTAACTTCCTTACAAGTGGTATCAGAGCCTGATCACCTTTGGTTTCAATTGTGGGCAGTTGGGTTTTTTGAACTAATCCAGATTTGAGTGGGAGCTTGTGCAGAAGACACTTTTTGATCTTGTTGCAGGAATATTCAGATGGCGAGTTCGTCAGGGAGAATAGAGGTGGAGAAATTTAATGGAAGTAATTTTGAGATGTTGAAGCTGAAGATGGAAGATCTGCTAATAGATCGAGATCTTTGGGATGCTGTTGATGCGAATGTCCAAAGGCCCTCAGATCCTATTGCGGCAGCTCAGTATGATGTTATGGACCGAAAAGCCAAGGGTCTAATCAGACTGTGCCTGGCAGACTCTGTTCTAATCAATGTCCATGAAGAAAACTCTGCAAAGAAGCTATGGACTAAGCTTGGTGAGATGTATCAAGTGAAATCTTTATTAAATCAAATTTTCTTAAGAAAGAAATTGTATTCCTTGAAGATGGAAGAGGGTGGACGAATTGCAGACCACCTAGAAGCATTCAATATGTTGGTGGCTCAATTAGTATCCGTTGGTGTTAAGATGGACGAGGAGGAGAAATGTCAGATCTTGCTTTGTTCTTTGCCTGATTCGTGGGATTCTCTTGTTATGGCTATCGGTAGTACTTCTGTTGTTTTGAAATCTGAAGACGTGGTGGGTGCCCTACTCGGTGAAGAGATGCAAAGGAAGGTATCCATCAGTTCAAAGGAAGCCCTAACCGTTCGTGGAAGACCTAAGGAGAAAGGAAAGAAGAATGAGAAGCGCGGCAAGTCCAAATCCAAAGGGAGATCGAAATCTCCTGGAAAGTCCAAAGTCATTTGCTGGAATTTCGGTAAACCGGGTCACATCCGTAAGGACTGCAAAGAAGAAAAGAAGAAGAAAAAGAAAAAGTTCGATTCTGATTCTGAGTCCGACAAGGAAGATGGCGATGCATTTATTGCGGCTTTGGCGACTCATGCAGGTAATGATGCCTGGCTAATTGACTCAGGTGCATCTTTTCATATGACTTCCAATAGAAATTGGTTTTCTGAATATGAAGGATTTAATGGAGGTAGGGTGTACTTGGGTGATGATTCACCTCTAGACATTGTTGGTTGAGGTAAAGTTAGAATCAGGTTTTCTGATGGTAGAATAAAAAGGATTAATGGTGTGCTGCATATCCCTGGATTAAAATGAAATCTGTTATCTGTGAGCAAACTAATAGATGCAGGTGTGCAGGTAGTCTTTTCTGAAACAGGATGTAAGATGATTAAGGGTGCTATGGTAGTTGCTAGAGGTGTCAGGTTTGGCACTTTATATAAGCTTGAAGCATACACTGTTGAGTGTAATAGCACTTCTGTAAAAAGTAAATCTGTGGATACTTCACTGGAAGATTTGAAGGTTTCACCTTCAGCAGATGGAAATGGTTTTTGGGTACCTAAGGGTGCTCTTTCGTCTGAAGCAAAGTTACCTGCAGAGAAGACTATGTTATGGCACCAGAGACTTGGCCACATTGGAGAAAAGGGTCTAAGGACCTTGAAAAATAAAAACCTTGTTGAAGGTTTGAATGATTGTAATCTCGACTTTGATTTCTGTGAGAATTGCATTTATGGAAAACAAAACCGCGTTCAGTTTTACTCGAGTTCTCATAAAACTTGTGGTGTTTTGGACCTTATCCATTCTGATGTGTTTGGTCCAGTAGATGTCTCTTCGATTGGAAAATCCACATATTATGTTTCATTTATTGATGATTTTAGTAGAAGGACATGGGTATATTTTCTAAAGAGTAAATCTGAAGTTTTTAGTTGTTTTAAAGAATTTAAAGCAATGGTTGAGTTGTAGACTGGAAAGAAAATAAAATGTTTGAGAACTGATAATGGCGGTGAGTTTTGCTCTAATGATTTTGATAGATTCTGTAAAGACTGTGGAATTAACAGGCAGAAGACAACTCCGTATTCTCCACAGCAGAATGGAGTTGCAGAAAGAATGAACAGGACACTGATGGAGAAGGCTAGGAGTATGTTGAGTGGTGCTGGTCTCGAACAAAAGTTTTGGGCTGAAGCTATTGCCACTGCTTGCTACCTGATTAACAGGTCTCCTACATCAGCTCTTGTTGATAAAACGCCTATGGAAGCATGGTCAGGTCACAAGCCTTCATTGAGACATCTTAGAGTTTTTGGTTGCGAGGCATATGCACATGTGCCAAAGGAGAAGCGAACAAAGCTGGAGAACAAGGCTGTGAAATGTATCTTCATCGGGTATAGTTATGGTGTGAAAAGATACAAGCTTTGGGACCCTGTTGCACAAAAGGTAATTCACAGTAGAAGTGTTATTTTTAGAGAAATTAAGTCTCCTTCTGTTACATTGCAGCCAGAACAGACTAAAAAAGAAGATGTGATTCAACTTCCTTCTACACCTGAAAGAGTTGAATCGAGACCCCTAGATAGGCACGAATTTGAGGAGAGCTCGTCTAGCTCTGAATCTTCAGAAGAGGAGGAAGAAGCTCCAACTCAGCTTGTTCGAAGGTCTACAAGATATAGACAACCACCTGAAAGGTATTCACCTGATGATTGGAGATGTATTTTTGCTCTGAATACTAGTGTGGATGAACCAAAATCTGTAGAAGAGGCATTAGGTATGAATGATGCAGAATCCTGGAAGATTGCTATGGAGGAAGAAATGGCAGCTTTGAAAAAGAATGATACATGGGATCTTGTACCATTGCCTGAAGGACGAAAACCTGTTGGTTGTAAATGGGTGTTCAAGAAAAATATTGGTTCAGATGGAAGCATTGAGAAGTATAAAGCAAGGTTGGTTGCAAAAGGCTACTCTCAGGTTGAGGGTGTTGATTACGGTGAGATATTTTCTCCTGTTGCAAAAATGACGTCCATTAGATTTTTGCTTTCTATTGCTACTGCTTATGATTTAGAGGTTGAGCAAATGGATGTGAAAACTGCTTTCCTTCATGGTGATTTGGAGGAAGATATTTATATGACACAGCCAGAGCACTATGTGGTGAAAGGCAAAAGAAATTTGGTCTATAAATTGAAGAAATCTTTGTATGGCCTCAAACAAAGTCCTAGGATGTGGTACCAGAAATTTGATACATATGTGTTGAGTTTGGGATTTGAACGTTCTAAATCAGATCACTGTGTTTATTATAAATCTTATGGTGATAATTTCTTATTCATTGCATTGTATGTTGATGATATGTTATTCATTGGTAAAGGGAAAGGTATGATTTCAGAACTGAAGTCTCAGCTCGCTGCTAAATTTGAAATGAAAGATCTTGGTGCAGCAAAGCACATTCTTGGGATGGAAATTAGAAGAGATAGGGTGAACAGAAAGCTATGGCTAGGCCAGAGTAAGTATGTGAATTCAGTGTTACAGAGGTTCAACATGCAGAATTGTAGACCATTGAGTGTTCCTTTTACAGTTGGAATAAAACTATCTATTTCAGATTGTCCTACATCCCCATTGGAGATGGAAGACATGAGCAGAGTGCCTTATCAGAGTGCGGTTGGAAGCTTGATGTATGCTATGGTCTGTACTAGACCAGACATTGCCCAAGCAGTGGGAGTACTTTCTAGATATATGTCTAATCCTGGTAGAGTTCATTGGGATGCAGTCAAAAGAGTCTTCAGATATTTGAAGGGTACTTCAGAGTATTCTTTGTGTTATCATGGTAATTCAGTTGGAGACATGACTTCCCTTGATATCCATGGTTATGTGGATTCAGATTGGGCAGGTGATATTGATAGCAGAAGATCCACCAGTGCTTATGTGTTTACTTTGTTTGGTGGTGCAATTAGTTGGATGAGTAAGCGACAGGCTGTGGTTGCTTTATCCACTACTGAAGCAGAGTATATGGTAGCTACTCATGCTTGTAAAGAGGCCATTTGGCTTAAGAGACTGTGTTCGAATATTGGAATAAAACAAGGTACAGTGACAGTTTACTGTGACAGTCAGAGTGCAATTAGCCTAGCTAAGAACCCGACATTTCATGCCCGGACCAAACATATTGATGTTCAGTATCATTTTGTTAGAGATATGGTCGAAGATGGTAGGGTGAAGCTGGTTAAGGTGGAAACTTTGATGAATGTTGCAGATGCTTTAACTAAGGCTGTAAGCACAGAGAAGTTCAGATGGTGTTCAGAGTCTATGGGCCTTATAGCCCCTAGCAATTGATTCATTGTGTTGTCATTCCCTTCCGCTCATGCAAGGTGTTCGACAAGTGGGAGATTTGTTGGGAAAAATGGTGTCTCAACCTTGCATTTATGTGAGGTTACTATTTATAGTAAGTTTTCATTTGAGCACGAAATAGTGCGAAACTCTCCCTGAAGCTTCTGGTTGGCTAGATAAGCATTTCGGCAAAGTTTCATCGCAAGGTCACAGCTAGTTTTGAAGATATTAAAGTTTTCGTCTTGGAGGGGTGCAATAAAATATTTAAACTTAATTTTGGGGACTTTAGAGGCTCTGAAATGCCCTGAAAAGTGGCCGTAACCAGCAAAGCTGGTTACGAGGTGATAGAGCACTTCGTGAGCTTTCCGGCGCTTCAAACGGTTCGTCAATCGGACACCCGGTTCTCAAGTTATGGCCTCCGGAAGTTTGTACTCCTGAAATAGGAAAAATAATTTGTATCGGATACATAAATGAGCGGTAAAAGGGAGCGACACATGTTGATGTGTGCTTTAACATGTCATAGGGCATCTAGAAGGGAGATAAAGTCGGCTACACCTTATTGGGTGGTTTTAGCCCATGGTTTTGTAATACCGTTTGACGGTTTCTTGTATTGTATCTCCTATTTATGAGGTGTGTGAGATAGAGGTTGTGTGTAAGAGTCTTATGGCTATTGAGTTGCCTCTGAATCTCTGATTAGTGGTACTCTTGCGAAGAGCTTGCTCTGCAAGTATTTTGTAATCTGTTTTTGATTGCTGAATAAAATATTGAGCTGCTTTTGGAGGGTGGGGTTTTTCTCCCGAAAGGGTTTTCCCCACGTAAATCATTGTGTTGTGGTATGAATGCTATTATATCTATTTTTATTTTCTATAACTGTTGTAATGATCTGAAAAAGTTTTGCATTACCCTCCTCTCAAGGTTAGTGTAGGAAGTTGTTTCCGCTACTTAACTTCCTTATAGTTTGAAGGTTTCTCTTAAGTCAAGGTTGATTAGACAAGTGAGGGCGACGGTTTTAGAGGCATAAAAGGATTGGACAACTTCTAAGTTAGAGATGGGAGATCATGGATTTCTCTAAGAAATATGAGCTCAGGTTGCTTGTTTTCAAGGATTCTAAAGAAGAATTTATCCAATCAAGGAGGAATAAAATCAGAAAAAAATTGTTCACAATAGATGAGCCTTAGCAGGATGCAGTGGATTTGATAGGCATGACTTCTAGAGTCTACAGTCATGTTGAAAAACACCAAAATGATGATTTTTCACATGAATGAGCATCACCAAATGAAGTGTTAAAAGGTTATAAATACAATGGAGTGGTGACTTAATTGGTAGAAGAGAAAAGAAACCTTTTTCATTTTCTTAGAGTGGTTTTTTCCTCGGAAAGGAAGATAATGGTTGAGCAGGATCATGCATGGAGTTGTTGTGTGCTTTGTGATACCGGATGGGTGTTTTTTTGTTTTCTCCTATGTGAGTTTGTTTATTGTCAGAGGGGTTGTGAAAGTGAGAAGGATTGCTAGAGGGGGTGTGAAAGCCTTTTCTTATCAAGAAAGGCCAAGCATGGTACATCCTCTATTTCTACTCTGCCATATGATGGCAGGGGGTTTGAAGAAGGAGCCCGCAAAAGGAATGAAAGAAGGATTTGTTTGGGTGGGGAGTGGCATCAAATCATCTTTGTGATGATATGGAAGCTACAACCCCTCCCCAACATATTAAATTTACCCTAAAGCTCCTCTTTCCACTTTCCCTGATCATGGGCATGAAGGCTTGAGCTCCTCTTTCCATTTTCTCCGTTCTTGGGTATGAAGGCTTCCTCCTCTTTTTATAAATTATCTATTGGATAGAACGTAACATCTCACATTCCATCCAAAGGCATCAGGGTGATACTGGCATGGCTCAAGGAGTTTTGCAAGTTGTATAGTCATTGGGGTTCCTTTTCTGGTTCCAGTAGTGATTCTAAACTCTAGGTGAAGGGAGCAAGTTGTATAGTCATTTACAGAGCAAATGAAAAGAATTTAGTGTCAAGATTTGTGTAGGTTCTTGAAGGAGTTATATATAAATTTATTTTGTGATGGTCGACAGAAGTAGTAGTTTTATTCAATAGAAATCAAATTCTGATCTATTTCTCTCCGGTGTATAATTCCATCTCTTTCAAATGATCAGAATCACGAGTTTTAACTTTTTTCATTTGTTGCATTGTTATGGTATATGTAATTTTTCATTTAATGCTTCCTATTATGCCCAGGAATGCAAACTTTCTATTAGTCTAGAATCATATTAAGGATTCACCTCATTGTAATTGGTGGGCGGATTATAGGTATGAGTAAATGCCAACTTTATGGAGGAGGGAAAACATGTACATGATAGTCATAGAACACCTCCATATATATTACATAAACATCCATAGCATATAAAATCATAAGAGTATTAAGAATGAAAGTATCAAACACCACAATAGATAGGAATACAACATAACTAGTAAAACATGCATGCAACTCAATTAAAGGGAATATCTTTTGAGGATCTAGTTCCATGATGGATGTTATAGACAAATCACAATTTCATAATCAAAGGCAAACAAAAAAACATATCCACCCACAATGAATCAACTATTATAATTGGAAGGTCACTTCACCATGTCAACATCAAGAAAACATACCAGTGCCTTATCCTAGGGCATAGAGTCACTTACAATTCAAAGACAACCTGATAAGAAACTTCAATAAGATTCATTTGCAGATAAATAGGAATGAATATGACATTACATACATAACCCAAATTCATACGTAATCTGAAAAACCCTTGACCATTCAATTCACAGTGAAAACATAAATTCAACACAAAGACAATTATGTGAAGATCTCAAACTGTAAATGATATTGATATTATATTCATAATGATATTAGAAAGTAAATTCAAAATGCGATTCAGCTATTCACTTATCAAATTCTTGAACACTTGAACTATTATAACTATATCAAAGTTTTCAACATCAATAAAAGTGGCCAACTGACCATCCCTCTCTACCAATCAAAAAGAAAAAGTGGCCATCCCTCTCAAATTAATCTTGGAATCCTTTTATAAGATGAGGATTCAACAAGCTTAGAATTACTGTGAGAAATCTTGGGTAGCAACTTGACATTTCTTCTTTTGCTTTAGCATGGCTTGCCACCTGTCCACCTCTTTGTTTGTTGGCCAACTGAACGCCTTTACCTCTTCCAACTTTGCAACTGAATTTGTCCATCTGGCATCTATAATTGCGCTGGCCTCAACAATAAACTTTGCATGGTCAACCTCAACCTTCAACAGTGAATCAAGCATACCGTTAAAGAAATCAGCATCAACCTGCTCATCTATATGCTTGATTATTTCTTCTTGCTCCAGAATCAAATCAAATTCGCTGGTCCAATCAGAAACTAATTTCAAATCTCCATTACTACCACAAATTGAAGGCACCAATTTACTATAACCTTCCCCAAATGTCTGCAATTTCTCATTTATAAGCACATCCTTCCTTGTGAAAAATGCATGAGCTGCATTCATTACCTCCACCATGTCTTTAGTGTCACTGATCTTGGGAGGGAACTTGTCACTATACATCATTGCAGTATCTAGCTTATCCATTAATTTGCTTCTTCCTGACCAAACATTGAACAAAGGTCCAAGAAAAGCGACAACCTCAGAGGATGTTTTACTTGCCTCTTTCAAAGAAATGTGCAAATCATGCACTACCATCAATTTTCCTTTCAATACATTAATCCTGTGTTTCGGAATTCCTGACACAACAAAGATAGCCTTGACATTTTGTTCCTTTTCAAGCTTTTCAATTTTCTCTGTGTACTCCTCCATTTTTGTTGTCACATCAGCTGGTATTTCTTGTATTGTTCTATAATCTATATTGGAGGGGGCTCATTTACAATTTTTTTTTCAACTCCACTAACTCTTCCTCCAGAGCGCCCTTCTTCATCAATGTCTCTTCATTTTTTTTAGATAATGCAATCAATTGGCTATATGTTTATATGTATCTTCTTGACAAATCCTCTATTTTTGATAAATTCATGAAAGAAACATGAGTAAAAAATGAGGCAATCTCCATGTCAGTTGTGTTCTGCAAATTCCAGATTCCGTCAGCTCTCTTTTCTACTTGGATATTTAGAAGGTGGGGATTTTGAGTGGAAGGGGCCAAAGACCAAGCAGCAAGTGTCTTTGACTTAGGATTAAATCCCGATCCTCTTATTACATCTCCAATTTCAAATTCAGTTTTAAACATTGGGTCCTCTTGCTTCCTAATCTGATCAATAATAAAAATAGACTGGATATCCCAGTCAGGCATCATAATCATACCAGTACTCTTAATAAATTGTCTTTCTTGTTCCACAGATATTTTCTCCCTGTTAGGATCATATTCCTGCAGTGCCTTGATGATCTCCTCTTTCTTTTCTTCATTTCCTTCTTCTCTGATCATATTTTGTCTTAATTGATTTTGTTTCAACCTTGTCAAAAAACTTTTAAATTCATCTGACTTAATAAAGTCATCATCTTTCATGAACTCATTTGACAACATCACATGCTCATCAAAGCCTTGAGCAAGGGCTCCATTTGTTTCTCCCTGTTCTTCATTCTGCCCTGCTTCTTTGAGATGTGTCCTTATTTGATGAAAGTGGTGTCCTTGTTTTGTAACAATTGCTCTAGCAGGGTCTCTCCTCACAATTGTACTGACCTCTTTGGTTTTTTGTTTCTTTGCAACTTGCACTCGGGTAGATTGAACTTCATCCCCACTCTCTACATCATTAGCAGAAACACTAAGTGGCCTCTTGCCATGTGAAGAATGTCCATCTTGGGGGTCTTGTTGTTGAGCAACCACTTTTGGAATTTGAGGTATTTGTTCCATCAGAGTTTCATATAAACTCAACATTTAGTTAATCCTCTCCAAGTACGGGTTATCAGGGAAAAAACCTGAGAAACTAGGGTCAACAACCTTCAATTCTGCTTCAAGTCTCATCAAATTTTTCTATCTTCTTCTCCTTTCTTGTACTTCCTCTTTTCTCAGTAATTTCTAACCACATCTTCATCATCCAATGGTTCATGGTCCTTTATTGTGGCCCAAGGTGTCATTTTTGGCAATGCATGTTTAATAAATTCTTCAGGATCACAGAATCTAGACACAACATTAAACTGCTTAAGGAAATTTTTTACTTCATCAAAGGAGCTCTTACCAATGGTAAAATTAGACACAACCCAAATTCTAGGAAGAAGAGAACCTTTTCTATGTTTGTCAAGGTATTATTTTTCAACTAGGGTCAATTGCCAACTAAACTCCATAAAAGAAATCCTAATTGGAACAAATTTTGGTAAAATATGGGGAGGCTAAGGACACCCATCGACTCTGATCATGATCAAGTTATGAAAAAAGAAAAATTCCCCCCAGTTATGTTAAATAGACTAGTTTGGAACATACAGATAAGGTCTCAAAACTCTCCTAACATTAATTGACAATCGTTCCCTATTTATTCCTAGCATTTCCATAATTGGCAAAACAATCCAATTTTCAAAGAAAAGGAAAGAAGAATGGGGAGAACTACTATCCCAAACCTGGGTCCATCTTTGTATTGGCATTAAGACACCCAATTCTTCTTTGAAAAGCTTCAATTCTTTATCCATGAACTCAACATTATAGAACAAGATTAAATGCATCAACAATGAATAATGCTTGAATGTAGGTCTGGGTGCACCACTCTGAATTTCAACTAGAGCATTATGAATGTGTTCAACCACATAGCCCACATAATCGTAATCTTTGTTAACATTTGGGTGTTGAATGTCCATATCCATCATCAGTAATTCAGTTGGCATTGTTGAATCTCCATCAAGACCCAACACTCTACATAATCCATAGATTATACAATGCATATAATGGTGGAAAGGTGTGATGTCAAATGGTGGTTTGATACTATCTGGAATTATAACTGGTTTCCTATTCACCCTAGACATGTATCTGGGCATTGCATGCTTCTTGATAACACCTTTGTATCTATCACAATCCTCTACAATCTGCTCCAAATCTATATCTGTACATGCAACACCAGCTATCTAGAAAGCTTCAACAAAGCTAGCTCTATTAATTGAAACTAGGGCAGAGTGGTTCTTTCTTCTGATTACCCTAGATACTAGACAATAGCATTTGGCCAACTTTTTGATCAAATCCACATCAACATACACATCTAGCACAATTAACTTTGTCATATTTAAATCCTAAGGGTTTGACATCGGGACAGCCTTAACCCTGTTATTCCAGAAATAATGATACAAAGAAAAACTAGTCATATGAAGCGTGGTCGGGTTTCTGCATTGGCTCCATAAATCTTTCCATACCAAATCATTTGTATTCAAAGCAACAGAAGTCCCTGGCAACGAATCTATAAATTCTTCTTTGCATTTCTTAACCATCTTTTCCTCAGTGGCATTGGGCTTAGATTTGGAACCTCCAGGTGCTCCACTTGTCGTGGCCTTGGGCTTGGAACCTCTAGTTCCACTTGTCGCCTTGCTCATTTTAGATGCAGGAGAAAAATTTAACCAATTTTCTGAAATTTTCCCACACCCAACACTCCAAATTCTCCAACGTTGTTGCAGAGCTCAATTCACTAAATTACCCTCGAAGATAGAATGCATTAATGCAATTATAAAAAGTCTCAACTTGATCATGCAATTTATGGTATTTGGGTACCATCACTTCTCTCAAGTCTCATTAATTGCCACACTTGCATGAACTAGCTACTGTGGCATTAATTCAAAGATGAAGTACTTGAGCGAAATCTAAATTCATTCCCTTCTATTTGATTGGCGATTGCCATTCAAAACTTTTACAGAACTGGGCAAACAAGTCCACATGTCAATCCCCATCTTTAATCCCACACTCGCATCCGGTTATAACAATTTTGAAAGTAACCAGTGAGTTAGCAACAATGCTACAAAATCCTCTTAATCGCAAGCTCGCAACCCCTTTTACAAATCCTCAAAGAATCTCGTGAGTGAACGACAGCCATTGATTTTCATCAAGCCCTTCAGTCGCAACCTCGTAACAACATTTGTAATATTCTTTCTTTACCTGCGAGATGGTGACCACTGCAAATCTAACAAAACAACTTATTTCATCGCAAGCTCACAACTCAAAACTTAACTTGACTTAAACCCTTGCGATCCCGCGACAACAAGACACTTAACCGCCATCGCATGCTCGCAACACTTTTTGACTTAAGACTTACAAACCCGCAAGCATGCAATGACCACAAAATCAGACCAAAACTTACCTGTTACCAGATCGCAACATAAAATGCTAAACAACTTCAAAACTTGTGAGCAAGCGACAAAACTAGCTAAGATGCGATACCAACCACATCGCATGATTGCAAATTAAAAAGACTTAACCGCAAACACCTCATGACCTTGCGATAACTAAAATCTCCCAGTACTTGCAAGCTCGCGACTTAAACTGACTTGATGATAAAGGACCTGGGAGCTAGCGATAACCATTAAATCTCAAAAATTTTTATCTCTTGACCACAGCGACCCAGTGAGTACCAACAAAAATTGATGTTTTATGTTAATTACCATCATAAACAAGTGCGAGCAGTTGCACACAATCCATTAATGACTTACTCGTTAACTCTCGTGGCTATAATGCATGGCATCAAACCAATTCATGACCTCACGACCAAAGCAATTTCATTAACAATCTCCAGTTCGTTAACATAAAATGCAAACACTCAAAAAACTAGAGACCTTGTGATTTAAACCCAAATCAATACTCGCTAACTCGCCACTTAAATTGTTAAACATGAAATTTATCTGCGAGTTAGAGATGAAACATTAAACATGTCTCATTGTCTGACCAACCATTTGATGACACTTGACATTGACATGGACAAATAAAGAGAGGACAACTCAGATTTTCAATGCATGAAAACTTCGTTTTACTAGCCAACTAAGACAATAAACAAACACAAAACCCTAATCACCATGAACATCATGTTAAGTATTTAATGTAGAACAATAGAAAGGTTCTAACAGTTCTGCAATATGAATAATTTTATGGATCTTGTGACACAAATTATTGCATTTCATGTTCAACATAATGTGGAACCAATTTACTAATAATTCAATTGTTTACTAATAATTCTAGAAAATAGATTCTAATTGTTTACTAATAATTCAAATTCACAATAAAAAATATGAAATAAGTATCCATTCTGATTGACAAATTCAAGGAATACAATATCAAAAATCATCAAGGACAACTATAGTATTGCAAATTAAAATTGTAATATGACTCGAGAACTGTAGTATAATTATACATACCTATAAACTAACTGTTAATTCACTTCAGTGATTCAGTCCGAGGCTTGTATATCCCAAATGGACTCAAGATCTGAAAACTGACTAGTACTAATAGGTTCATCTTGATTCTGAGTTGGGTATTCAAAAATTTCTTTGTCTTCATGCTGACTCTGAGTTTGTGATCCATCATTTGTCTCAACACTAGCACTAGCACTAGCACTAGCACTAGCACTAGCACTAGCACTAGCACTAGCACTAGCACTAGCACTAGCACTAGCACTAGCACTAGCACTAGCACTAGCACTAGCACTAGCACTAGCACTAGCACTAGCACTAGCACTAGCACTAGCACTAGCACTAGCACCACCAACTTTTAAAGTGTTGTACAACCCTCGTCTTTCACGCATGGAATTCCAGATTGCTAGTGCCCTATCATATGGAAAATCTCTAACATTATACTAAGTTACAAACAATCTCAAGCAAGTTTCCAAATTTTTTTCTAATTTGTTTCTGATCCTTGATTTCAAAAGCCCTAAAGCACTGAAAACTCTCTCATGTTCCACTGACCCCAATATCATTGTTTGACATAAATCAACAAGTTTCAAATATTTTGGTATTTCAATACGCAATGCTTCACTTTGATCTATCCTTTTCCAAAGCCTTGTGATTGATCCAGGTTCAAATGGATTCTCCAAGTTAACCAACTGCTGTTTGATAAACAATGCAAAGAGTTTACATTGATTTTTAAGATGATCTGAATTTAATATTGATTCTAGTAGCTGTGCATTGCAACATGCATCTTTTGAAAATGTCAATATCAATTCCTCTAGTTTTTTATGAAACATCTTTGTGTCATTTACATTATCTCCAATTGAATGCCAAAATTGAGGATACACACCACCCATGGCTTCAAGTATTTTTTCTCGAGGGAATCTTTCACGAATCTCAGTTGAAAGTTCATATCCAATAATTCAAATTATCACTAACTAACAATCCTGTCAAAATCTTCCTTTTTAACTGGTAGTGCTCTGCCTCGCTTTCCTGTCTTAGATTGGTGCATTGGTATCTAAAATCCTTTTACAAAGACACATAACTCATTTTTTGCATTGAAATGTAAAAATTTTTCAGCATGATTCAAATCTGTAATTATCTGCCACCTAGAAAAATTTGGGCTTCGCCCTGTTAGATCTGAATATAGACCATCCGGGCTCAAGCATGTCATTTTACGTAGAGTGCTCTACTCATTGATATACATAGTTATGTCTTGGGCTTTCTTAACAAGTTTGTTCATTGAATCCAACATGGGGAGAAGACTAGCTAAAGTTAACAGAGTCTCTATATCACTTAACTTATGTAAGAGATCATGAGATTTGTTTACTGTGAGGCATTGCTCATACATTAGTCTGATCAAGGATTGATATTCTGTTAGAACTCATTCCGCTATTTCATGCAAGGAGATCCATCTGGTCTCAACATCCCCAAGAAGCTTGTTTCTTGATGTTACTCCCTCAGCAAAAATCTAAGATTCTGCAAATGGTTTAGGACTTTGGCAGAAGCATGAGTGGAGCTCATGGACCTGATCTTTAACTTTTGACATTGTAGGGAAATTGCTTACAATTCTATATGCTAAATTCATTCGATGGGCCATGTAGTGAATGCCAACCATGTATGGTGCAATACTAGTTTGTAATCTTGCGTAAAGACTGGTCCTTTGACTATGCATTACTACAGCTCCATCAACTCCAACACACACCAACTTCTTGGCAATTGTCAAGTCATCCATACCAGCAATTTCATTCAAAGCTTTCTTAACTTCCAAATATAAATTTTCTGCTGTTGAATTGCCCCTCATTTTATGAACACAAAGTAGATGAGCTCGACGGACGTGTTCTTTTACGATATACACATGCATACAAACCCAAGCTGTGTTATCTACCACAGTAACTTCATCTATGGATAATGAAATGAAATTTGACTCTTTTACACTCTTGTAAATTTTTCTTTTCCACCTCAGTGAGACAGTTTGCCATTTCCCATCTAATGTTTATTGACCAATGTGACATAGGATAGTGAGGAACATTCAAAAAAGAATAAATTACTAAATTATGGGAAATCTTTCATAGGACGCCCTCTCGACAGAATATGAAAAATAACACTCACCTGAACAGTCTTTGCTAGGGTTGCATCTTTCGCTGCGTGTTCAAGCCCAACCTTGATTGTATTTCCAAATCCACTATTACCAATTAGTGTCATTTTGTGGTTATGCTCCTCATATTATGCGGCATACTTAACATGAAGACATTCTTCCTTTGATTTCCATCTTACTACTGCTATTTCCTTTCCAGCTATGATCTATTTTTCATAAAACTTACCAATATGCTTTTCTATGGTGTCAAGCTTTAGCTGCATCTTCTTCTCTCTTTTAGTTTTCTAGCTACAAATCTTACACCTGCATTCTGTTGGTTGTTCATCATTGTTTGGGACTAGTTCAATGAATGGGTACTTTGCTACCCAATCAATCTTAAAACTACTTGTCATCTCCCACTCTCACCCCAGTTTTAATTTCCTTATTCTTTTCTTCCTACCAACATCATCTTCAGTAATAGCATTTGCATCCGAGTGAATTATCTCATTGTGTGTATCCCTTAGAACATCTTCTGCCATGTCGGTATTTTCATCCTCATTTTATGCATTTAACTCAATGACAATCCCACCTTATGGTGGTGGTGAGCTACTATGAATGGCTTCTGCAAGTGCAGAAGTTGATGGACCAGAAACTTTGCCAATTCCAAAGAAAGACTTTATGGTATTATCTTTAAGTTTAAGTTTTGGGTGTTTTGATGGCCTCCCAATCCCTTCAGTTTCACCACCCTGAGGAGTCTTACCCTTGTCTGACATCCCAATCCCTTCACCACCTTGAGGAGTCTCAGTCTCACCCTTGTTTGACATTTCAATGCCTTCATCACCTTGAGGAGTCTCACCCATATCTGAATGTGACATCTTGAGTCTTGACCTCTCACTATGAATTAAAAGTTAAAACTAATACTATCGAGTATGAAGAAATGATTACTCACCTTTATGCCTTCTCAATTCTCTGAATACAGAATCAGGAATGCCTGGGCTTGTGTTGCAGGATTGTAACTCTGACCCTCCACCCTACAATGAACTTCGATGTTCCAACTCAAATTGTGGAATGCGAATCGAGAGCTCCCAAATTTACTAATCAGACAAGAACAAATTGTAAGAAAGAGTGTATTTATATCAATCCATGATTGCATTTTTGGCGAATTGAGCGGGCGTGCAATTGGCTTTAGTCCCAGATTGATATAGTCTATCCAGATGTTAGTCGGAGATGCCTCAACCTATATCACCATTAATGGCTGATAGTTTGAGGCTTTAGGCCTTTTCAGATCTATCCCCCAAGGATGTCCTTTGGCTCTTGCATTATATGTTCTTGCGGCGGAAGGGTTTGGTTAATTACTTGCTAATGCTATCTCTGCTGGGTGTGTCCATGGTATCTCCCTGCTTGAGTCACCTTCTCAACTTGTCAATGGCCACTTTGTGGATGATTCCTTCCTCATTCTGATTGAGGAAGAAGACAATGTGCAGGCCACTCTTCAATGTCTGGACACCTTTTGTTTGGCTTCTGGTTCGACCATTCAATGGTACAAGATGCAATGTTATAGGCAGTCTTTTCTGCCCGCCCTGCCTTTGATTCTCCAATATGAATGGAAATGGCTTTATCATGGCTAAATTTTTCTCTTTCTGGGAATTCCCTTTGCCTTTCAAGCTTCGCTTGTGGATCTTTGGAATGTTGTTTTAGCCAGGATTGAGAAAATGTTGGCCTACTGGATTACCAAGCCTCTCTCTCTAGTTGGTAAATTATAAATTTGTTCTAAGGTGTTGGCTGCCACCCATGTCTATTATTCCTCATGTTGGGCTCCTTCTAACGCCTCTTACATGAAGTTGGAAAGACTTATGTAGGCCTTTATTTGGGCCTCTGGGTCTAACCATCAAGGCTTCCTTAGGGTCGCTTGGGAGTATTGTTGTCTTCCCAAGGAGTCCTGAGGGATTGGCCTTATCTCTATCCAAAAACAAGGGCTTTCCTTATGTACTAAATGGATTATTAGAGCCTTATCTGGCGAGGAGGCCTGAAAAATCCTTCTTTGACATTGCACTTCTTTAGGATTTCCTGCCAATAGGCCAGCTTGGAAGGGGATTGGTTCTCAAACCCTACTCATTATGAAAGACCTTATTCAGATCTAGGGTAATTTTGTGGTTAAAAGAATCTAGCATTCTTGGGAAGCTATCAAGCCTTGGCTTCAATGGGTGGGTGATGGTTTTCAGGACGGGATATCCATGAATCAACACAACCTTTGGTGGTCACCTCTTTTTTAGGTGCAAGGGTTACCACTAGCCAAAATATAGGGTGTGAGTGCTCTACATTTTCACAAACATGGCATTAAATTACCCAAGGATCTATTTTCTAGAGCTTATATGAGCCTCCAGTCATGGGAGGACCTCCAGGTCCAGTTTTGTCTGTCTCAACCAGATTGACAGACTTATGACGTTCTGGTCTTGGTCGTATGGGTTAGTGCAGGATCAAGGGGGGCCAAAAAGTGGCGATGTGAAAAAAATAGCCTTCCTCACTCACCTAAAAACGCAAAAATCCGTGTTGACTTTTTGCTAGGCTTGGGTGTCAGTACACCTTGACTTGGTAATTACCTATGCAAATCGGATATCCAATTGTTATTTGTAATTTTAATTTAAAAAATATATTATATGTTACATATTATATAATATATAATATATTATTATATTATATAAAATATATAATGTAATAATATATTATATAATATATTATTACATTATATATATTATATAATATGTATTATATAATATATTATTATATTATATTATATAATACATATTATATAATATATTATTATATTATATAATACATATTGTATTATATTATATATATTATAATATATAATATTATATATATTATAATATATAATATAATATAATATTATAATATAATATAATATTATATAATATATAATATAATATAATATTATATTATATATTATAATATATATAATATAATACAATACGTATTATACAATAATATATTATATAATACGTATTATATAATATAATATAATATAATATAATATTATACTATATATATAATATAATATAATATAATATAATATAATATAATATAATATAATATAATATAATATAATATTATATTATATTATATTATATTATATATAATATAATATAATATAATATAATATTATATTATATATAATATAATATAATATAATATAATATTATATATATTATAATATATATAATATAATACAATACGTATTAAAAAATATAATAATATATTATATAATATATTATTATATTATATATGTTATTTAAAAATAACATATATATTAAGTATAGAA